>NW_006788006.1:259954-333360 GCF_000442215.2 Lipotes vexillifer | reverse complement strand
TCCCTACCTTCCAAGGTCTGCTTAGCTCACCTTTAGAGAAAGACAAGGCAAGAGAAGAAATACTAAAAGTTGTCCAGGTCCACAGTCAGGAGGGACACTGGGGCATGTGTGGTGTGGAAGGAGAGAGGAGTTGAAGTGGATGAGGGCTCCTGGCCAGTGAGGATGTGAAGCTAAAGTGACCATGGTCCTGGCAACCTTATCCTGAGAAACCTGCCTTATGGCGGCAAACCCATGAAGAGGGTGTTAATGGAGGGGAAGAGAGAGCTACAGGGGGGATGTGGGGTGCTGGAGCTTCCTGCCAGAGAGTCTTTCCATCCACACCTTGGACAAGGAGGAGCCACATGGGGTACCCAGCTTTTATCAAAGGTACCCAGCCTTTGATCCCTTCCAGGATGAGAGGGCGCATTCCCTGTCCCTGTCCCCCCGACCCTGGTTTCTGGGGGCAAACCCCAAGCAGCGAATACTTGCACCCCAGGACCTCTGCTCTGGGAACCCAGAACACCTGGGTTTTCACGCTCACCAGCACCCTCCCCTTAGAGCCCCAGATTTCTGTGAGTTGAGGACCCCCTTTACACCTGCTTGAAATGCCTCACCTGGGTAGCCTCTACTGCTGGTAAAATGACTCATCTATACATCTGATCTTTGAATTTCTGGAAATTCACTAACCACAGAGGTAAACTGTAATCTACCGAGAGTTTAGCAAAGAGTTTTGCTTAGAAGATGTTAAAAAAAGATAAGGAAATGAAGGAAGGCTGATTAGCTGAGATGACACACATTTGAGAGTGCAGGGTGCACAGCAGGTGTTCCATCATGTTTGGAGCTGTTTATTGTTTTGTTTTGTTTGTTTGTTTTTAATTGGGGTATAGTTGCTTTACAATGTTGTGTTAGCTTCTGTTGTACAACAAAGTGAATCAGCCATATGTATACACATATGCCCTCCCTGTTGGACCTCCCTCCCACCCCCCCTTACAAGTCCCAGGACAAGACCTGAGTTAAGGCTGCTCTATGCCACCTGCCTCCAGCAACAGGATGGGAAATGGAGGAGGGTCTGGGACTCACATCGGAGGAGGCAGGTTGAGAGAGGCAGCATGGAGCCCAGCTGGGTTAGCAAAATGCACCATGTTTCTGTTCTTCCAGTCAAGGAGGCATTTTGTAAACAGAAACATCTAGTCCATAAGTGAGACAAGGGGGTGCGTTTGCACCTCCGGGGCCAGTCCTGGCAGCACCTCTCAGCTTGCTCTCAAATCCATTGAGTTCTGGTCACCCAGAGCCACAGCCTCATTTTGAAAGGAGACACAAGAGAAAGACAGTTCCTCACAGCCTCTCTTGTACACTCACACTGGCACTCAGGTAAACTCAGGTGAGTGCCTGTACACTCGAGGGGGAGGAAGATGCCCCCAGAGAGCCCCTGTGTCCTGCTACATCCATTGACAATAATGACGTCACTTTACCTGTGAACGGTGTTTCGCAGCTTACTGAACACTTTCAAAATTTCATGTGGTCCTTGAACCAGTGTGGAGGTGCATGCAATTTACCCCCGTTTTCCAAATGAAGAGATAAAGATGTAGACAGGTGCTGCTAGATGTGGAATCAAGACTCATGTGCCATGTGCACTTGCTCAACGTTAATTTCAAAATTAATTTTCAGCCCTTCCTGTAGGAGGACAGCCTCTGTCCAGGAGATGGTAAAGCCCCAGGGTGGGCACTGGGATGTTCTTAGCCTAGTAACCCCAGAAGACAGGCACGGGGTAGTGCTTCCGCCTTTGCTGAATGAGGTATTGATATTGTAGATGCATAGTCTTTAATCACAGGAGAAGCAGTAGGCAGCACAGCTTGGGCATCAGCTCTACTGGGCACCGCTTAAACACTGATGGTCCCAAACCCTGCTGTTATACCTGGTGGGACCGTGGACACAGTGAGCTGCTGGGATGAGAGGCTGGAGGGACAGGTACCTGTCTGACCCACGGGCTTGCTCTGGTCCTTTAGGAACCTCTTCAGGAGGTAGACACACTCATGCCCCAGACCAGACTTCCTTTGCTTTTCAATGGCCACATTGCCTCCCAGTTGCACTTGGTGTTGAGGGTGACATGATGGCAGCCATCAGACTCTAAGTGATGTAGTCCTCCACATCAGAGCAAACTGACAAAACCCTTGGACACTGCCATCAGCCGGGACCTTGAATCTGGCCATGAGCTGGAGAACGTGAACCCTGGAAGGCCCCAGCCTCATCAAGGGTGCTCTGGGGTGGGAGGTCGGGGGGGAGGTGAGAACCCAGGGGTCACGCAGGCTGCCTCACACACTGGTTTTCTGCTCCAAGCCTGAGGACCCTTTCAGGTACGAATGAACTTATTTACAACTCAGTAATAGAGGCATGATGTAGAAAACAAACTTATGGTTACCAGGGGATAAGGGGTGGGGGAGGGATAAATTGGGAGATTGGGACTGACATATATACACTACTATATATAAAATAGATAACTAATAAAACCCTGCTGTATAGCATAGGGAATTCCACTCAATACTCTGTAATGGCCTATATGGGAAAAGAATCTGGAAAAAAAAAAAAAAAGAGTGGATATATGTATATGTATAACTGATTCACTTTGCTGTACGCTTGAAACTAACACAACATTGTAAATCAGCTATATTCCAATAAATATTAAAAACACAAAAATAATGATGCATAGTCAAACACATTGTCACTATTAAAATTTTATTATTGAGAATATTTACTATTTGAAAAGGTTTTATGTATATTTAATATGCAAAATAAATGTTAAAATGTAAAAAAAAAAAAAGTGCCTGAGGACCCTTTCAAAACGTGCAGTTTGTATTCGTGCTTTTCGGGGACATTGAACGCGGGTGACTGGAAGCCCTCTGAGTCTGTTTTATGATCCTCCCCTCTACACAGTGCTTTTAGGTGAATTGCCCATTTTTCAGGGTTGCTTCCCCCACCCCAACCTTGACAGCCTACCCCTCTCCAGGGTACTGGCACTGGCCAGCCAAGCAGGGGCCGCATTGCTGCCCCCTGACCTGCTGGGTGAGGTGAGAGGCCCTGGACCTCAGGCCTGGGGTCTCTGCGGCAGGATGCTGGGCTGCCTCCTGAATCACTCACCTTGGCTGTCACTGAAGTAGCCCAGCATGGAATGCAGGTAGTCCTGGAACAAGCACTGCCAGCCCAGCACCCAGGTCAATTCTACTCCCAGGAGGCTCCCTCTTGTCTCGGAACCATGGCATCAAGGACTCCACGTTCTGATGCTCAGTGTCAGACTAGGTGACCATCCGGTCCTCCAGGCACATGAAGGCAATGTACCCAGGTATGCTGGGCTGAGCCTCTGATGCCACATGTGCAAGAACAACAGAGAGTGGAATCCTGGGAAGGGCAGAGGGTCCCATCTCTAGGTCACAAGTGACCTGAGAGGTTCTGACATCACTGGTTCAAGACCTTTGCGTGATCCCCACTTTAGAGATGAGGACACAGAGGCACAGAGAGGTTAGGCCCCTGCTCATGATCACAGAGCTGGGAAGCAGCAGTGCTGGGTTAGAAGCCAGGCCATGAGGTTTCAGAGCACACAGAGGATCCCTGCAAATCTGGAGGGAAACCGCAGTGATTTTGCCCCCACGCTTCCACCCCTCAAGGACTCAGAAGCCCTGGGGTCCAGCCCTGGGTTGGTCCTTGCTAACTGTGTAACTTGGACAACAGTCTCTGAAATACTAAATCTCTTTTCTTTTTGAGGCAGGTGGGTGGGCAGTGACTTGGGTGAAGGGCTGGCTGGGGACCGGAAGAGGTGGGTATACACAGAGCTGCACAATGGGAGATGTGTCACCAGCAGCAGAGCTGGGAACTAGGAGTCCTGGGGAATCACACGGGACTCCATATCCCTCTACATCTTGCTGCACCTAAAATCCGGTAAGAAGGAAAGGAGACAGGGAGGGGAACAAAAGCCACACTGGGAGGGTTTGGACAAGGGGAAGCAGAGGACAGGGGCCTATCCAGGTTCCTTCCTCTAGAGACGGCCCCTTCTTGGAGGCCACCATCTACTCTTGAACTGATTTCAGCTGCTCAGTCCTCCCCCTCCCAGTGTGGGCAGTGCTGTCAACCCTCAGGAGGTGATGAAATAGGGGTAGCCCAGGAAACCTAACTGAGGTGAGTTATACTTGGAAGGAGAGGCAGGGTCCGGGAATAGCCAGGCTCCTTTAGAAATGCATTCTAGGGACAGAGCTGTTGCAGGAAGGGGGATCCCCTTCCAGGGCCCAAGAGTGGGCTCTTGTCTGACACTCGGAAATGGATTACCTGAGGAGACACACGTACTGACAAAGCAAAAACTTTATTGGGAAGTGGCACCTGGGTTGAGAGCAGCAGGGTAAGGGAACCCAGGAGAACTGCTCTGCCACGTGGCCTACAGTCTTGGGCTGTATGATAATGGGGTTAGTTTTTGGATTGTCTCTGGACAATCATCTTGTTTGGTCCATATTTGGTTTGACTCAGGGTCCTTCCTGGTGACACACATCTCTCAGTCAAGATGGATTCCAGTGAGGAGGATTCTGGGAGGTTGGTAGGATACAGGGACTGCTGTCTCCTCCCTCCTTTTGGCCGCTCCCAGATTCTTCCGGTTAGTTTTCAGTGGTAGCACGGCATTCATTATCAGGACCTCCTGTTGCGAGACAACTCATGCAAGTGGTTATCACTGTTCCTGGCCAAGGAGGGAGGTTTCAGTCAACGGTTCTGTAACAGATCCATCAACACTGGGAAAGAGTCTTTTCCCCACAGGGGGTGTCCTGGAGACCTAGGAACAGGTGTTGACAGAGTGGTGGGATTTTGGAGAGAGCCCCAGAGACTAGCTACTGGCCAGAGGAGCCTGGAGCCCAGGATGGAGTAAGGGAGGCACTACTCTGGTTTACCTCTTATCTCCACTGGGCCTTCCTGGATCCTCTGTCATGTCTTCCAGGTGGTGGTGTAAATGAGGCAAAAGCAGGAAAAGCCTCACCCTCCTTGCTTGTGTTGTTAAGAGGTTGCTTCTAGCTGGTCTCTGCTTTGAGCTGTAGATGCCACAGGGGTAGCAGCTGGGGTAGGGAATGCAGCAAGTGTGTAAGCAAGTGCTTTCTAAGAGTTAGAGCAGGCAGATTGCTAGATATGAGCAAAGGGGTGTCATGGGCCAGGTGGCAGGAAACCATACATCTTGTGGTAACAGGGGTCCTAGAGGCAGACAAAGAAAGGTGGCAAAAGGTGGGAATCTCTGGGGGTCAGAATGTAACCTTTTGCTCATTATGCCCTCATTACAGTAAAATTAGCCTTGCAGATAATAAGTTCCCTTCATGCACTGAAAGCATGACACTTCTGATCAAGACCAAATAAGAACTAAAATCCCTCCTCCACTTGGGAAGGTGGAGCTGGGATGAAAATCAGGAAGTATCAGTACAATAAACCCCCTCCCCTCCTCAATGAATATTCTGCCCAAACATTTTTACACATCATAGAACCAGTTTGCCAAAGGAATTCAGGGCAGCTACTCACATGAGCCTGCCTGCTCTCCCTTCTGAGAGTGTAGGATTCTTACCAAAACGCAAGTCCGTGTGCCTGACTCACGGTGAGGCCAAACAATCCCAAAACACCAGAGTTTGGAACAGAGAAAGGTTTATTACAGGGCCATGCAAGGAGATGGGTGGCTCATGCCTGAAAAACCCCAAACTCCCCGAAAGCCTTCAGCAAAGCACTCTTATAGGAAAGGTTAGGGAGAGGTGTGGTTAGTTGTTGCAAACTTCTTGGTGTCAGCTCCTTTGCTGTGGAGCACAGGCTCCGGATGCGCAGGCTCGCTGGCCATGGCTCACGGGCCCAGCCGCTCCGCGGCATGTGGGATCTTCCCGGACAGGGGCGTGAACCCATGTCCCCTGCATCAGCAGGCGGACTCTCAACCACTGCGCCACCAGGGAAGCCCAGCTCCTTTATTCTTAAGGTCAGGTCATGGTCAGGTAAGGATGTTCCTGTAACTCTCCACCAAACAAATGTTGCTTTCTGTTCTGACAGTAAAGGGCAAGGTCCCAAGGCACAACTCTCGTCCTCCGAGATCCAGGCATGGCTAAGACAAGGAGGTCCCTGCGGCGGGCAGGGGCAGTGGTTACCCTGCCCCAGAGAATTTGTCCAGCACCCAGTCTGGGTCTTCCCACCATCACCCAGGCCTGGCTGGAGAGGCAGATCTCAGGTGGAGGCTCCCTCAGGGCCAGGTCCCCAGACCCTGCCCAGCTGTCATCACTAAGGGAGCCAGGTGTCCAGGACCCAACTGGCCCTCAGGCTCCTCAGGCCACCCAAACAGTGCCAGGTCCCCCAGACTGTGTCCCATGCAAACTGTCACTGCCATTAGGTCACAGAGACATGGATGGAAGAGAGGTTCACCACCGCCTCAGGGCCTCAGCCCAGGCAGTGGACAGTCTTGGCAGGGGCTCTGGAGGCCTGCAGGACACACCCCCAGCCTGTTCTCTGGGCCCCCCAGCTCACAGGGCCGGTTGGAGGCTGGATGAGCTGGAGGGCCCTGGGGAAGAAGTTTGGGCCGGGCCTCTTACCTCACTCTCCACCTGACTACCACCACTCCCCAGACCATTTGCTCAATGCCCCTCTAACAGTCGCTCATTGACTTGGGGGCGGAGCCCACTGCAGCGCTGACCAATGGCTGAATGGTGCTGACAAATGGCTGAGGAGGACCTCTAATGCTGCTCTAACCATCGGCCATTAATGGTCTCCCAGTAACCGTTGCCTGGTAACAGGGTAGGGGGGTGGGTAAGAGCATGCAGCAATGGCTGTGCACTGCAGTGCTCTATTACACTATCACTTAATAAATGCTCACTTTGCTTTCTTGGCCTCCATGTCTTGTCTCTGAATTCTTTCTGCGATGAGACAAGAACCTACTCTCTGCTAATGTAAGTGGCACAATGTTACACACACAAACACAAGGTTGGATTTACCATCCTCTAGTTCAGCTCTATTGCTACTGGTAGAGGGGATCCTGGGGAATGTGGGGGACTGCAGTAAAAACTGTAAGAGCAACTGCCTGAGGTGACAGTTGTGACTGCAAGGACTATTTTACTACTTTAATACACTGTGTATGGAAATTGCTTTAGCTAATGAGGAAAGAGACTGAGACTGAACTCCTTCCCAGAGAGCTGGGCAGACCACACGTGCAGGCCTGATCCCACTACACCAGACTGTCACTGACCTACAGGTACTGCTGTAGTATTAATGGACAATATCTTAGAGGAAACCGGGCCACCCTCACTTCTCAACCCTGTGCTGAGGCCAGGCCCAGAGCCTGCCCTACTGGGTGCAGAACCCCTGGGGGCTGTGAGACAAATACAAGGCTAGTGGGGGGAGGGGATCAGATCATACTTCCTTAAGTGTGTTAACTGCATCCTTTGAGCAGCTGGAAGCACTGGAGGCAGAAGAATAACAACTTATTACAACTTGAAATAGAAATCACTTGTGTAGTTGCCCTAGGCCTGCCTTCCTAAAAACTACATTTGCTTGTCAAAAACATTTGTATTTAGGAACGTTTCAAGAACACATTAAAGTAGAAAGAAGAATATAAAGACCTCTCCTTACACCCATCACCCAGGTTGCATAACTACTACATTTACTTTATCCTGATGCCGAAAACTTGGCCTCTGTGCACCGGTGCTGAATCGAATCTCAGAGACAGAGTTTTGGGTGAAGTAGAAAAGAATAGCTTTATTGCTTTGCCAGGGAAAGGGGGGCACAGTGGGCTCCTGCCCCTCAAAACTGTGTGTCCCAACCTGGGAGGATCTGGTGAGGAGTTTTTATAGCAATGGTTCAAGGGTGGGGTTGCTGATAAGATTAAGGTGTATGCAGGGCCTACACTCCTTTAATCTGGTCTCAGGTAATCTCTTGACAAGCTTCTGTGGTTCTTGAGGTTATCAAACTGACCTTCTCTCTGGAGTGAAGAATGCTTCATCAAGTAGTTAACATCTTCCATTTGGTGGGGGTTTTAGTTTGGCAGAACAGATGAAAGATATTGTTATGTATAGCCCTTGATGGGGAATGAGGACCCTGCCCCAAGGCTGCACTGTTGTTTCTTGACTGCTCCTCCTTTGTCTCAGCATCCCCCGTGTTCTCTGATTAACAACTGTTTGATCCTGCCCTTTGAAACTCAGGGAAGGTCATGGAGGCTGAATGGAGCCTATTTCCTACAAACAAGAAATGGGGAACACAGAATGGCTTTTATGCCCAGGAGCCCCTCAGGGTCCTGCTTGGTTACAGGACCTTGTCACATTAAACAAAATTAACAGTTATCCTTCGTATTGCTTAATGCCAGATGCATAATTTAATTTTCATAATGGATGTAAATATGTCTTTTTTATAAAAGCATTTATTTATTTATAAATTTATACAATTTTTAAAGGTCACACACCATTTACACTTATTACAAAATATTGGCTATATTCCGTGTTGTACAATACATCCTTGCAGCCCATCTTACACCCAGTATTTTGTACTTCCCATAAATATGTCTTTTAGAGCAAGTTTTTGGAATCAGGATGTAAATAAGGCCCATTCAGACCACTTCTGTATGTACCCCCATGGTGAAACTGAGCAGGGTCCTGTAGGGCCCTCCTGGGCACAAAAGCCTTTCCAGGTCCCCCATTTCTTATTTTCGGGAAAGGACTTAAGCATCCTAGACCTTTCCTGCGTTCCAACGGGCAGATTCAAACAGCTCCTAATCAGGGAAATAGGGACGAAACAAAGGCATTTGCTGAACAGTCAAGAAACTGCAGTGTAGCGATTAAAGCAGGATCCTGGTTTCTCCTCACGGAACATACATAACAGGGCTTCCCTGCTAGTGCAGTGGTTAACCCCCCCCCTGCCAATGCAGGGGACATGGTTTGAGCCCTGGTCTGGGAAGATCCCACATGTCACGGAGCAACTAAGCCTGTGTGCCACAGCTACTGAGCCTGCGCTCTAGAGCCTGCGAGGCACAACTACTGAGCCCATGCACCACAACTACTGAAGCCTGCATGCTTAGGGCCCGTGCTCTGCAACAAAAGAAGCCACCACAATGAGAAGTCCGTGCACCGCAATGAAGGGTAACCCCCGCTTGCCACAACTAGAGAAAGCCCATGTGCAGCAACGAAGACCCAGTGCAGCCAAAAATAAATTAAAAAAAAAAAAAAGGAATATACATAACAGTATCTTGGAGTTCTTCTTCAGGAACTAAGGCCCCCACCCAGTTGGAGGATGGTAACTTCAGGCTGAGCACAAGATTCCTGGAGCACTGCCCTGTTACCTCACCACCAACCAATCAGAAGAAACAACCCTGCAGCCCTCACCCCGAATTTTACCTATAAAATCTTCTCCCCCCAAACCATCAGGGAGTTCAGGGTTTTTTAGAGCATGAGCCACCCATTCTCCTTGCTTGGTCCTGCAATAAACCTTTCTCTGCTCCAAACTCCGATGTTTCAGTTTGTTTAGCCTCACTGTGCATCGGGCACATGAACTTGTGTTCAGTAACAATTCTAGGGATTCCTTCTCATGGTATTTTCTTCTCATGGAAATGAGCTCTAGAGTCTACTTTTGCTTTCTGTTTCCTAAGAATCATTGTAATTGAAAGAGACTGCATTTGCTTGCTATTTATCAGATGTTGTTTATAACTTACATGGGACAACATTCTTGTCCCTGGAAATGCTGAGGATAGAACTTGGGATGTTTCCCTTGTTGACTGTGTAGACTGAAAAAATACGTGCAACCTAAAAGTTGAGAGTTATGTTTTATTTGGTGGAAATTTTTAGGACTTAAGCCCATGAGGCAGCATCTCATATAACCCTGAGAGGACTGCTCTGAGGAGGCAGTCTGAACATCAAAAGATTATTGTAAATTAAAGAAAACTAGATATCCCAAGTTAAGGAATTTAGTGCTTTTCTATGTATGGGAAAATGCAAGAGTCTGGGCTCACTGAAATCATTCCTTTGATATGCACTCCAGCCATCTGGGGCCAATATCCTGTGTTTTCACATCCTGAGTTTCCTCAGGGCTCACCGTGGGGTGTGGCTGCAGTCTGATGGCTGCTAGATGGCAGGTATTCTTCCCTTCCTGAGTTCCCATAGGGCTCACCAGCTCACCATCTGTGGTGGCTGCATTTGCTGATGAATGTGACATCCTTTTTTTACTGATATGGCAGGAAATATTCTATTTCTCAGATCCTCCTCTTGGTCCAGAATTCGACCAATATTTGGGAGATATTTCATGACCAATTTTTGTCATATGGCGCTGGGAGGCTCATCTCAGATCAGGTGAAAGCTCCTGTTACTATGTCACTCCAGGTACTAATTTTTGGATTCGACCCTATTGATAATTAAAGATTATCTGGATCCTCTTTCTCACTAACCTATTATGATCCAGGAGATATTTCCCTTGTTGTTTCTTCCCATACCTAGAATCACACTATTACAATTATTCTATGTTATAAATGTGATCTATTTCTTCAAGATGTTTAGCCATCATTAATTTGGCCAGGGGCCTGGTTACACATTGGGTAATGTAAGAGACAACAATCCTATAAAATAGAGAAGTCACAAATAATACAGCTAGTAACGTTAATAAAGTTACAAGTAGGGATTTAAGCCATAGCTTCCAGAACCAAACCATCTTCCCAAAAGATCACCAAGGCTAGGAAGTGGATCATCTGAGGCAGAAATCTTATTTTTCATGTGAGTCATTAAATGGGTTACACTAGAGGATTCATCTGGTATGTAAACACAACATTTAGTTTGAATTATAGTACAGGTGCCTCCTTGAGATGCTGTAAGGATATCAAGGGCCATGTGATTTTGTAACACAGCTTTCCTCATCATAGAGACCTCAGAATTTAGTAGGCTAATAGCCTGGTTACTATCATTTAAGGCCTTTTGAGTGAATTCTGTTAAGGCTTCAATGTGGGATATTACATCTTCCAGTCTTACTGAAGACACAAAAATAGCTGCCAAGTGATCATACCAGTGAAATACACTCTTGGTCCATCAGGCTCGTATTGATGGTAAATTTGCTGGAGTTGCATCTAGATTTGTACGTAAGTGGTCTTGAGCCCAAGGGAATCCTAATGTACACCTTCCTATCCATCCTGGTGGAAGCCAGGGCCATAGATTGGACCCACAAAGCCATTGAGTCCCATTAGGTGCCACCAGTATATCTCTGGTCACTTGACCCAATTTGTTTCATACCAATCACTATCTTTAAGGGAAATGATACACTGGCATTTTTCATAAGGTACCCAGACTAATTTTCTAGTGTTATTAGGCTGATTATCTTTAGTATGATTTAATTGTTCCCAGCGTTGGGGGTCCTTTAAACTTAGACGACCATAGCCTGATGTTAGCCATATATATCCATCCCATAACTGAGGAAGGGTCCTTCCTAATAGTCGAGAGTTTACATTTTTTAATTGAAATTTAGCTTGTTCTGATTGAGCTTGAGTAGCCTTAAGGTAAATTCATATTTATGGCCAGGATCAGAATAAGTATGCTTGATTGGCCAAGTGAGGGGGTCTCATCTAGTAATATCAGTAGTGACCCAGAGAGAACTATAATTTCTTTTTTCTAAAATAAACTTTCTAAGGGCCATCCAATCAGAGCCTTGGAGGGGAGAAACCCAAAAAGGTAAACCAGAAGTACTAGATGCAGGTAATTGACCGCAAGCCCGACAATTGGATTGCTTTCTAAAATTTGCATAGGATCGTGCCCATGATAGAAAAACATTTGATTCGGGCGCAAGAGTCCAAGAAACTAAGAAGAAAACGTTATGAATCATCATACAGGTCAGGTCCAGCATCTTGGGATAGCTGTCTACTTCTTTTTTTTTTCCTTTTTTGCGGTACGGGGGCCTCTCACTGTTGTGGCATCTCCCATTGTGGACCACAGGCTCCGGATGTGCAGGCTCAGCGGCCATGGCTCACGGGCCCAGCCGCTCCGCGGCATGTGGGATCTTCCCAGACCAGGGCACGAACCTGTGTCCCCTGCATCGGCAGGCGGACTCTCAACCACTGCACCACCAGGGAAGCCCACTGTCTACTTCTGATGCTGTTGTCTTCTCATCCTGGCGCTGGAGTGTTTTTCTTATTAGAGCATCGCTGGAAGGTGAGTTTGAGGTCAGCAGTTCTCTCTATAGACCAGTCTGGTGCAGGATCCCTTTTTAGGTGGGAAATATGAATCCAAGGGTCACTTCCCTTCAGTTTTGCTGGGCATGAGCTAGTTAAAAAAAACCTGATAAGGGCCCTTCCATCTAGGTTGGAGGCAGTCTTTTAAATGATGGCTCATCCAATATACATAATCTCCTGGTTGTAAGTCATGGGGCATCTGATCTTCATTTGAGGATAGATTACTGGGATGAGCTTCAGAAACAAGCTTAGAACGTCCTGCTAACAATTTAATCAAACCTTTCCAATAATGTAATATATTTCCCTTCAGTAATATAGGTCGATATAATCCTTTATCCAATCTCATTGGTCTCCCTGTAATAATCTTGAAGGGAGACAAACGATGTTTGCCAAAAGGAGTGGATCTGAGGTTGAGGAGAACCAATGGAAGAGCCTTAGGCCAGGGTAAGGAATAAGCATCCATAACTTTAGCCAACTGAGTTTTAATTGTTCCATTTGACCTTTCCACTAACCCAGAAGACTGGGGATGATAGGCACAGTGGAAATGTTGCATAATCGGCCAAATTTTACAAATTTCCTTAATAACTTGCCCAGTAAAATGAATTCCTCTGTCACTAGGTAGTTCTGAGGGGATTCCCCTGATGGGAATCACTCTTTCTAAAAGCAACTTCCCTACTGATTGTGCCGTGGCCCTTCTGCCTGGGAATGCCTCAACCCACTGTGAAAACATACAAGTCATAACAAGAACATATTGATAACCTTGAAAGGGAGGCATCTGTATAAAATCAATCTGCCATATCTTAAAAGGACCTGCAGGTAATGGAAAACTTCCCTGAGAACTATGTAATGGCCTTCCTGGGTTATATTTTGGACACGTTTTGCATCCTGAATAGACCTTCTGAGCTATAGTAAAGGAAGGTTTCCAAAAATATTGCTTACCCCATAACACCGTCTTATCTGGGTTCCAATGAGTTAAGTCATGAATATATTGTAAAACAGGATATTGAGCTCCAAACAGAAGGATAGGCTTCCCGTTTGGGCCTATCCACAGCTCTCTCGGTTGGAGTTGAATCTTTCTCCCTTCTGTATCCGGGTGTCTTTTTCTTTGTCTGGTGCTATTCTCTAAAACCTTAACATCATGTTAGTTAAGGTTACTGGGAGGCTGAAAGGGAAAGGCAGTAGTTAGTTGGTGGCTGATAATTTGTGAGACTGCTGCCTTGGCGGTGTGATGAGCTGAAGAGTTTTCTTTTGTCTCTGTAGTGTCAGCCTTTGAACGACCTGATACCTTAATTATAGCAATTGCACTTGGTAGCAGAATTGTATCTAATAACTCTACTACTTTTTTCCTGTTTTTGATAGCCTGTCCTGAGGATGTTAGAAATCCTTTTTGTTTCCAAAGCATACCAAAATCATGTGCCACTCCAAAAGCCTAGTGGCTGTCTGTGTAAATATTAGCAGATTTTCCTTTTGCCAACTGACAGGCTCTTGTGAGTGCTATTAATTCAGCCTGTTGGGTGGAAGAGACATTAGGCAAGGGACCATTTTCAAGGGTGGACCCTGGAGAAACAATAGCACAGCCAGCCTGGTACTTTCCATGAGATCCTTGTAAATATGAACCATCAGTGAATAATATAAAATCAGTAAAGAAAGCCATTGGGCTTTCTTGAAGGTCAGTCTTAGGAGATAAAAGATTGTCAGTTAAAACAATACAATCATGGGACTTCCCCGGTGGCACAGTGGTTAAGAATCCACCTGTCAATGCAGGGGACATAGGTTCAAGCCCTGGTTCGGGAAGATCCCATATGCCACAGAGTAACTAAGCCCATGCACCAAAACTACTGAGCCCATGAGCCACAGCTACTGAAGCCTGTGTGTCTAGAGCCCATGCTCTGTAACATGAGAAGCCACTGCAATGAGAAGCCCTCGTACTGGCACAAAGAGTAGCCCCCGCTCACTGCAACTAGAGGAAGCCCGTGCGCAGCAATGAAGACCCAACACAGCCATAAATAAATAAATTTATTAAAAAACAAAAAACAAAAAGTGAACAAACAAAAAAACCCAATACAATCATGCTTTTCATTATCTGATTTTTCTGGGAGCAAGGTGGCTGGATTAAGTTTGTTACACCTGTGGAGAGTTATGTTTGGTGAGAGCAAAACAATCTCATGAGAAGTTAATCGACTTGTAGAATAATGTGTGTGAAGAGAGTTTAGTCAGGCTTCCACAGAGTGAGGAACAAAGACAGAGGGTGACTCATGACTATCTCCTCTGTGGTCTGACATATCATAGCTGTTGCAGGGACACCTTAGAGACAAGGAGGAAGGCCCTTGGCTACTGTATCTAGCTGCTGGTTGTAATATCCTATTGGTCGGTAGTAGCCGCCATGCTGTTGTGTTAATTCTCCTAGTGCAGCACCCTTGTTTTTGTGGACAAATAGGAAAATGGGTAAATGATAATTTGGATGCCCTAAGTCTGGGGCCTTTGTCAGGAGGCCCTTTATGGTCTCCATGGCTTTAGAATGTTCTGTTTCCCTGCAAAGAGGTTGAGTTTGGTCTTGTTTAAATAAATCATATAATGGTTGAGCTACTAAAGAAAAATTCAGAATCCAGTTCCTGCAGTAGCCTGCAAGACCTAAAGATCCTCTCAGTTGTCTTTTTGTTCTCTGGATAAGGAAGGCCAAAATGCCCTTTACTCTTTCTAGATCAACTAAAAGCCTGTCCTTCGATATCATATGTCCTAAATACTTGACATTAGCTTTACAAAATTGTATTTTCTCTTTGGACACTGTATGTCCTTTTGGAGTTAACTTCTGAAGCAAGTACAGGGTGTCTTGCTGCTTATTTATTAAGGAATTTGAACACAATAGCAAGTTATCTACATATTGTATCAAGACTGATTTATGAGGAAAAACTAGATCATCTAAATCTGCTTTTAATATCTCAGAAGAGTAAGTGGGGCTTTCAGTGTAGCCCTGTGGCATCACACTCCATGTATATTGCCGTTCATTCCAAGTGAAGGCAAAAAGATATGGGTCATCAGGATGTGCAGGGATACTGAAGAATGCACTGCAGAGATCTGTCACAGAAAAGAAGTCACTATTTTTAGGGATATGGGACAGTAAGTTATGGGGGATAGGTACCACAGAATGATGAGGAATAATAATAGCGTTGATAGGGGCTTCCCTGGTGGCACAGTGGTTGAGAGTCCACCTGCCGATGCAGGGGAATACGGGTTCGTGCCCTGATCCAGGAGGATCCCGCATGCCGCGGAGCAGCTGGGCCCGTGAGCCATGGCTGCTGGGCGTGTGTGTCCGGAGCCTGTGCTCCGCAGCGGGAGAGGCCACAACAGTGAGAGGCCCGCATACTGCAAAAAAAAAAAAAAAAAAAAAAAAAAAAAAAAAAAAAAAAAAAAAAAAAAAAAAAAAAAAAAATAGCGTTGATAGATCTCAAATCTTGTACGAATCTCCAACCTTTGCCATTAGGTTTTCTAACTGGCAAAATGGGAGTGTTACAAGGTCTAGTGCAAGGCATGATGAACTCTTTCTTAGTGTAGGCTGATAGCGATCTCGGAAAGACAGCAGTGAGCGGTCCTGAAGAGAGATCTTAGTTCCCTGCCCAGGAATTGGACCTGGGTAGTCTGGGTGAAAACCAGGAATCGTAGCTGCTAGACCACCAGAGGCCAGAGGCTAGAAGCAAAGTGGCCCTAGTTCTTTCCCCTGTTTGAAAGCAAGAGTGTTTTAAGGAGGCAAAAGCTGTAAAAACAGGTACAAAGTTTATTATTAGAGACACAGCACAATGTATGGGAGAGAACACAGAGAAGCAATTTGTTTATTTAAGTTAGAAGCTAGGCAGAAATACACACCTCGAGAGGAGTGCAGGCGTCCTGAATGAGAAGCGCAGTGAAGAGGTGATTTAAATCACTTATACAGGACAGTCCTTCCAGGTCTTTGTTTACCTTTGGCCAATTACTGTGTTTCTTTTTTCACAACTGGCTGGTCCCAGGACCCTCCCCAAGATGTCTGCGTAACTTTTTGCTAAGATGGATCTCACTGTAGAGGCCTGTGGGTGCATGTCCACACTTATTATGGGGCGGGGGCCCCTCCCTTTTTGACCCCCAAGGAGCGTTCCTGTGCATGTGCAGACAGGGAAGTGTTCCTTGACCTCAGGAGTGGACATCTTATCTCTTTACTTCAACAGAGCTCAGCTTCTGCCACTAGTTTTGTCCTTGGAGCATCTGGGTGAGAACAAAGCTTCAATTTTACTCCACTTGACAAACACCAGCTGTCCAGCCCAGGGACCCATCTATCTCCTATCTCAATAGCAAGGGTTTTATTCCCTCTATACCTTCCTGCCTCAATGGATATTGACTAATATTGGGCGGGGTTTATTGGGGTGTATGGTAAATTAATGGGTGATGCAGAATGTATTCTCCCTATGTCAGTAGGATTAAGTCCCCATAAGTCTTTAAATACTAAGCCTAGCAATTTTTCTTGTTCTGCATCACCTTTACCATGGGCCGCAAACATTTTATGATGAAAGAAATCTTTTAGGTCATTAAAAACCTTTCTCCCTTAGGAGTAAAAGAAATCTGGGCTTCATAAGTTTTTAACAAATCTCTACCTATCAGGTGAAAAAGGGCACTTTCTACTAGGAAAAAGGAGTGCCCTCCTTTAAGTTCTCCTAAGTAAAATTCTAAAAGTAATGTTTTAAAAGCCTTAGTAGACGCATTGTAACCCCCCGGCATTTGTATTAAAGTATTACTCCGAGGGAGGGAGCCTTTGATTTTTTTTTTTTTTTTTTGCGTTACGCAGGCCTCTCACTGTTGTGGCCTCTCCCGTTGCGGAGCACAGGCTCTGCACGCGCAGGCTCAGCGGCCATGGCTCATGGGCCTAGCCGCTCCGCAGCATGTGAGATCTTACTGGACCGGGGCACGAACCCGTGTCCCCTGCATCGGCAGGCGGACTCTCAACCACTGCACCACCAGGGAAGCCCAGCCTTTCATTTTGATAGGGTTTAAAATTGAAAAGATTGTTCCTGTATCTATTAGGGCTTTAATTGTTTCTCCTTGTATATTCACTTCCATTTCCCCAAGGGTGTTAGAAAGGAGAAGGGGGAAGTTTTGGGCTTCCCTGGTGGCGCAGTGGTTGAGAGTCCGCCTGCCTGACGCAGGGGACACGGCTTCGTGCCCCGATACCGGGAAGAGCCCACATGCCACCTAGCGGTTAAGCCCGTGAGCCATGGCCGCTGAGCCTGCGCGTCCGGAGCCTGTGCTCCGCAACGGGAGAGGCCACAACAGTGAGAGGCCCGCGCACGGGCGGAGGAAAAAAATAAATAAATAAAAAAAGATTGTAGGTTTAATTCATATGGACATGTTTTTAGGGTCAACAATGTTAAGTATAATACTTTAATTTTACCTAGGTTTACTGAAAGTCAAACAAGTTCATTTTTTTTTTTTTTGGCTAATTTATCAGCAAGAAAAATAACTTGATATGATGAAAAATTAAATCTAAATGAGGGAAGAGTTTTGGGGTGAACTCTTTGGGAATAATTATGTTTTTGGAAAGTCTACTTAATAATAGTCTTGTTACCAAACCAAACTTGGATCTGCTCACCCACGTGCAGGACAGCCAATCTACTGACACCGGGTTGTGGTAAAAGAAAGTGCAGCATTTATTGCAGTGCGCTGAGCAAAGAATCCAGGTAGCTAGTGCTCAAAAAGCCTGATTTGCCTGATGGTTTGCAGGGAAAGGTTTTTAAAGCCAAGGTGTGGGAGGGGTGTTGTGGCATACGTGATCCGCTTGTGGACATGCTACTGATTGGTTGGTGGTGAGGTAATCAGGAGTCAACATCATCAACCTTCTGGTTCCAACCGTTCTGGGTCTACATGCTTGTGGGCATCATGCAGTTAATTTCTTCCACCTGGTGGGAGCTTCAATCTCAGAAAAACAGCTCAAAGGAGATGGCTCAGAATATTATCTATAGCCCTTGAGGAGGAACTCAGGGTCCTTGACTTTG
Organism: Lipotes vexillifer; assembly: GCF_000442215.2. Lineage (NCBI taxonomy): Eukaryota > Metazoa > Chordata > Mammalia > Artiodactyla > Lipotidae > Lipotes > Lipotes vexillifer. The sequence goes on along the minus strand of NW_006788006.1, from coordinate 315,195 downwards.
TTTAATGGCTAAACTATTATTTTTTCTTGCTAGACTCTTTTCCTTTCTTTCTGTCTTTTCTCACTTCTCTGATTAAATTTATTCTTTGGAGCTCAGGGAAGGCCTAGGAGGTGAAAGTTTTTCTACAGACCAGAGGCAAGTAGAGCACGTGGGGGGAAGGGTCTGTTCCCAGAAGGCTCCATAGGGTCCTGCACAGTTACAGTCTATTAATTTTTAGTTACTTGAAACTTTAGAGTTTTTCTCAATTAAATTAAATGAAAATTCATTGAATGTCTAGATCATTTTAAAATAAGATAAAATATGGAAACATTGATTCCTAGACAAGTCTAATTTTACCTATGTTTGTCCTCTTATGAGAGGAAAACTAGAGATGTTTGGGTTTATTATACACGTCTTGTACTACACTGAAGAAAGAAATTATCCTATGAGACAATGTATGTTTTCAGAGTTTACAAAGTATGTTCAGAAGTTTGCCAATCAGAAAATGCTGCTCTGACAAATAGTTCACAATTACTTGCTTCTTGGTTTTCACTAGAGATTAATGTTTTTAAGCTTAAAAAGTGTAATATATATGTAATTATTGGTACTATATGTGTAATTATTGGTATTATTGATAATATATGTAATTATTATTGTAATTACAATATTAATATATTGTAATTATTGTAAAGAATAATAAGGGAAGCATTTTAGTATGTTAAAAAAAAGTAGGATATATGTTGAGGCTATGGATATTTCCCCAGTTGGAGCTAATGTTGTGGCTGGACTGGCCCTTGGGGGTTCTCATTATGATCACAAGACACATTTCAGTAACAACCCTCAGGGAAATTTGAAAAAACAAGGTTAATTATTCACAGATCCTTGAGGATTACACACAGCATATGCAGGGCCACACAGCGAGGTTGAGAGGAGAGAGAAAGACTTTATTATTATCTCTGCTACACACTTCAAAGAAAATGATGCCCAACTGGCCAGAGTAATTGGAAAAATGAGGAAGAATTTCTATTTTGCTTGAACCAAGGTAGATAGTGGTTTAGAAAGTGAGCAAAGGCATAAGACTAAGACCATGGATAAAGAGAGAATCCTGTAAGAGCCTTGAGACAACACTCTGGAGAAAATACTGGAGGCCAACATGAGGGACCTTTGGGTCTTAATAATCTTCAACATACGTGTATCTGACTAGGATTTCCCAAACCTGGAGATCACTTTTCCATGAGAACTCCCAACCCACAAGCAGCACATCTTCATGCAATGCCTTCCCAGTATTACTGAAGCTGCCATTGACAGCAAGAGGGATTCTCTGAAGCAGAAGTTCTGACTGGAGGCTCTGAATGTGAAAGCACTGGCCACCATCCCTTTTGTGATCTTGACCAGTGATAATAGTGTGGAGAAGCTGAAGGAGGTTTTAACCTTCTATAGGCTTGCTTTGGGCTAGTTGACAAATCCCTGGAAATCATGGCCAAGGATTTGCTTGTGTCAGCAGAGAAATGCAAGGCAAACTTATGTCTCCCTGTTATCTGTTGAAAAGGGTGATGAGTTCTTAGGGGAAAAATTGCTACATATATTGAGAAACATTGCTCAGTCACTGGGGGAGCCTCATTTGGAAAGACCTATTTGCAAAATCACTTCCTTGATATTGTCGTGAGTGATGCTAAAGCTCTCCTTAAAAAAGAAAAGCTTTTCACAGAAAAGATGGCCTCGGTAGCTGGCCTGATCGTGGAGTTGCTCTAAGCAGGCCTGAACCACTGCCCCAAGCAAGGACCCCAGATATTTCCATGCTCCCACTCCTGGACAACCTCCACCTCAGTGACTAGCATTTTATAAAGCATGGGATCAGTCTTAAAGACTCACTTAAAATCTACCTAAGGGGGAAAAAAAAGGAAGGGGATCAGGAATTCTATGCTGAGAAGAGAGACCATCTCTCTGTGACACAGCTATTCTGTGTCCAGGGCTGATCTCACTGCAGTTATCATACTGGCAAATTGCTGTGCTCAATGTCTGGCACCTAGTAGGTACTCAATAAGTGTTTGATGTCTGCACACATCCACAGTCAACAGAGGCCATTCCTGATGGTCCCTCGTGATGTGCCCATCTGATGTTTCTTCTGGCCACCTTCTAAAATTATCATGTTATTCTACAAGCCTCTGCAACATAAACACGAGCAGGACATAAGGTCAGAGGAAGTGAAAGAGGAAACAGAGCCAAGGGAAAGCCTGCAACTAAGGTAGAAAGGAGAGTGTCCTTGGCAGGAATGTAGCCTGGGGATCTTCCATATTAGAACCCTGGAAGATATTCAACTGCCATCACCCACGTCTGCAGATGACTGAGGCAGGAAGAAGGCCTGTGTTGGAGAGAGTCAAGATGATTGGCAGATTACTAATGGGAGCTCTCCAGTTTGGATGTGTTCATCAACCTGAGAGCTCTCCAAACTGTATTATTTCGGGATTTTTATGGAGGCTACATTCATGTAGGCATAATCAATTATTAACTATATTTCCAGCCCATCTCCTCTCTCTGGAGGATGAGGAATGAGACTGAAAAATTAATCATGTCCTGGACTTTCTGGTGACCAGCCCCCATCCTGGAGCCATCCAGGAACCCACCCAGAGCTGCCTCATCAGAAGAAAAGACACTGCTATTACCCAGGAAATTCCAAGTATTTAGGAGTTCTGTGTCAGGGATGGGGTTAAAGACAAATATTAGAACAAGAGTTGCTCCTGGTGCTCTTATTACGTAGGAAATTACAAGGATTTCAGAAACTCTGTTCCAGGAACTTGTGGGCAGAGGACAATACATATTTTCTATTATTTCACAACCCTAGAATCCATCTGAAAACCGGCTCCAACACTGACACGCCGTGTGGCCCCTCAGAGCTAGTGTTCTCTCTAGGGAGGAAGTAATCACAATACAGTCTCCAAAGGGTCTTGATACAACTCAATAAGAAAGCACACAAAAATTACTTCATTAATGGATAATGCACTATATGATGTAAGGTCTTCTTCATATTTATCCGTCAAAATCTCTCCTATTTCCCTCCTGCCCACACTCAGTGGAAAACCAGTAATCACAGAATGTGGGAAGAACCAGGGATCAGCAGATGGCTCCTCTCAATCACTCCATTCAGATAGATGTGCAACAGGCAGCAAATGACAGGGAGAAATTATCAATCAACTTCAGGAAAGGGATGGGCCCACACAATAAGACAGGGACATCACAGAAATACAAAGAATAATAGATTACTGTGAACAGTTATACACCAGGAAAATGAATGAACTAGAAGAAATGGATGAATTCCTAGAAATGTACAATCTCCCAAGAATGTATCAGGAAGAAATAGAAAATATGAACAGATTGAGTACTACTATTGAAATTGAATCAGTAATCAAAAAACTCCAAACAAACAGAATTTCAGAACCAGGAGGCTTCACTCTTGCATTCTACCAAACATTTAAAGAAGAGTTAACACCCACTCTTCTCAAGCTATTACAAAAAGTTGAACAGGGAGGAATGCTTCTGAACTCATTCTATGAGGCAACATTACCCTGGTGCCAAAATTAGACAAAGACACCCAAAAAAGTAAAATTACAGGCCAATGTAACTGATGAACATAGATGCAAAAATCTGCAACAAAATATTAGTAAACTGAATTCAGCAATACATTAAAACAGGGGTTCCCAACCCCCAGGCTGTGGACCTGTATCGGTCCACGGCCTGTTAGGAACCAGGTCTTACAGCAGGAGGTGAGTGATGGGCGAGTGAGTGAAGCTTTATCTGTCACTCCCCATGGCTCCCCATCACTTACATTACCACCTGAACAATCCCCCACTCCTGGTTCATGGAAAAATTGTCTTCCATGAAACCAGTCCCTGGTGTCAAAAATGTTGGGGACCGCTTTATTAAAAGAATCATACAGGATCATCAGTTGGGATTTATCCCAGAAATGCAAGGATGGTTCAATATCTGCAAATCAATCAAGTGAAACACACATTATCAAATTGAAGAGTAAACATCATATAATCTCAATAAATGCAGAAAAAGCTTTTGACAAAATTTAACATACATTTATGATAAAAATTCTCAACAAAGAGGATGTAGAGGGAACACACTTCAACATAATAAAGGCTGCATATGAAGAACGTATAGCCAACATCATACTCAGTGGGGAACAGCTGAAAGCATTTCCTCTAAGATCAGAAACAAAATGAAGACACCCACAATCATCACTTTTATTCAACATAGTATTGGAAGTCTTAGCCACAGCAATCAAACAAAAAGAAAAGAAAAAAGAATTCAAATGGGAAAGGAAGAAGTAAAACTGGAAGTTTTTCAGATGACATGATACTCTATATAGAAAATCCTAAAGACACCAACAAAAATCTATTAGAACTAATATATGAATTTAGTAAAGTTGCAGGATACAAAATTAATATGCAGAATCTGTTGTGTTCTATACCTAACAGGGAACTATACAAAGGAGAAATTAAGAAAACAATCCCATTTTAAAATTGCATCAAAAAGAATAAAACACCTAGGAATACATAAAATCAAGGAGGTAAGAGACTTGTAAAATTTTAAGATATTGAGGAAAGAAGTTGAAGATGACACAAACAAATGGAAAGATATACTATACGTATGGATTGACAGAATAAATGTTGTTAACATAACCATACCCCTCAAGGCAAACTGCAGATTCAAAACAATCCCTATCAAAATACCAATGTCATTTTTCACAGAATTAGAACAAATAATTCTAAATGCATATGGAAACACAAAGACCCAAAATAAACAAAACATCCCTAAAAAAGAAGAACAAACCTGGAGATATCACATTCTTTGGTTTCAAACTATACTATAAAGCTACAGTAATCAAAACAGTATTGTACTGGTACAATACATACATAGATCAACAGAACAGATAGAAAGCCCAGAAATGAAAACTTTCTTCTATTGTCAGTCTACAACAAAGGAGGCAAGAATATACAGTGGGGAAAAGACAGACTCTTCAATAGATGATGTTTGCAAATCTGGACAACTATACGCAAAACGATCAAACTGGACTACTTTCTCACATCAGATACAGAAATAAACGAGAAAGTAGTTAACATTTTAGTTTAAAGATATTTAAAAAGATTTAAAGACTTAAATGTAGACTTGAACCAATAAAACACCTAGAAGAAAACATAGGCAATAAGCTCTTTGGCATCAATCTTAGCAATTTGGGGGGGAATATGCCTTTTCATGCAAGGGAAACAAAAGAAAAAAAAAACACCAAATGGGACTACATCAAACTAAAAACCTTTTGCACAGTGAAGGAAACTGTCAACAGAACAAAAAGGCAGTCTACTGAATGGGAGAAGATATTTGCAAACCACATATTTGATAAAAACTTAATATCCAAAATATACACATCAACATCAAAAAAAAAAATCCAATTAAAAATGGGCAGAGGGGGCTTCCCTGGTGGCGCAGTGGTTGAGAGTCTGCCTGCCGATGCAGGGGACGCAGGTTCGTGCCCCGGTCCAGGAGGATCCCACATGCCGCGGAGCGGATGGGCCCATGGGCCGTGGGTGCTGGGCCTGCGTGTCTGGAGCCTGTGCTCCGCAACGGGAGAGGCCACAACAGTGAGAGGCCCGCGTACCGCAAAAAAAAGAGAAAAAATGGACAGAGGACCTAAAGAGACATTTCCCAAAGACATATAAATGGACAAAAAACACCTCAAAAGATGCTCCACATCAGTATTCATCAGGGAAATGCAAACCAAAACCGCAATGAGATATCACCTCACACCTGTCAGAATGGCTCTTATCAAAAAGACAACAAATAAAAAGTATTGGCAAGGATGTGGAGAAAGGGAACACTTGTACACTGTGAGTCGAAATGTAAATTGGTGCAGCCAATATGGAAGAGTATGGAAGTTCCTCAAAATATTAAAAATAGAACTATCATACGATCCAGCAATTCTACTTCTGGGTATTTTTCCAAAGAAAATAAAAACACTAATTTGAAAAGATATATACACCCCAAAATTCATTGCTGCATCATTTACAATAGCCAAAATATGGAAGCAACCTAAGTCTCCATTGATAGGTGAATGGATAAAGAAAATGTGGCGTATATATATATATATATATATATATATATATATATATACACACACACACACACACACACACATATATATACATATGTATGTATATATATATACAAACACACATAATGGAATATTAGCCATAAGAAATAATGAAATCTTACCATCTGTGACAATGTGGATGGACCTAGAGGGTATTGTCCTAAGTGAAAGTCAGATAGAGAAACACAAACACCATATGATTTTACTTATATGTGGAATCTAGAAAATGAAATGAATGAAGAAACATGACAAAACAGAAAGAGACTCATAGATACTACAGAGAATAGACTCATGGCTGCCAGAAGGAGGGGATAGGGGAATGAATGAAATAGGTGAGTGAGACTAAGATACAAACTTTGGCTGATAAAATAAAGAAGTCACAGGGATGTAATGTAAAGCATAGGGAATATAGTCAATAATGTAATAACTTTGTATGGTGATAGAAGTTACCTAGAATTATCATGATGATTATTGTGTAATGTATAAAAAAACTGAATTATTTTATTGTACACCTGAAAGTGATATAATATTGTCAGTCAATTATACCTCATTTTTTTTAGAAGATGGTAAGTTTGTTGTTACACATATTTTACCACAATAAATAAAATTTGTATGGAGACAAAAAAGACCCCGAATAGCCAAAGCAATCTTGAGAAAGAAAAACAGTGCTAGAGGAATCAGGCTCCCAGACTTCAGAGTATACCACAAAGCTACCATAATCAAAACAGTATGGTACTGACACAAAAACAGAAATATTGATCAAAGGAACTGGATAGAAGACCCAGAAATAAACCCATGCACCTATGGTCAATTAACCTACAACAAAGGAGGCAAGACTATACAATGGAGAAAAGACAGTGTCTTCAATAAATGGTGCCTGGAAAACTGGACAGCTGCATGTTAAAAAAATGAAACTGGAACATTCTTTAACACCATACAAAAAAAACACAAAATGGATTAAAGACCTAAATGTAAGACCAGATACTACAAAACTCTTAGAAGAAAACATAGGGAGAAAACTCCCTGAGATAAATTGCAGCAATATCTTTTAAAATCCGTCTCCCAGGGTAACGGAAAAAAAATAAACATATGGCACCTAATTAAACTCAAAAGCTTTTTCACAGCAAAGGAAACCACAAACAAAGTGAAAAGACAACCTACAGAATGGGAGAAAATATTTGTTAACAATGCGGCCCACAGAGGATTAGTCTCAAAAATTTACAAACAGGTCATGTGGCTCAATATCCAAAACACAGAAAATCCAATCAAAAAATGGGCAGAAGATCTAAATAGACATTTCTCCAAAGCAGACATACAGATGGCCAAGTGGCACATGAAAAGATGCTAAACATCACTAATTATTAGAGAAATGCAAACCAAGACATGTAAAAGTATGAGATTAGATCACTCCCTAACACCATACACAAAAATAAGCTCAAAATGGATTAAAGACCTCAATGTAAGGCCAGAAACTATCAAACTCTTAGAGGAAAACATAGGCAGAACACTCTATGACATAAATCACAGCAAGATCCTTCTTGACCCATCTCCTAGAGTAATGGAGATAAAAACAAAAATAAACAAATGGGACCTAATGAAACTTCAAAGCTTTTGCACAGCAAAGGAAACCATAAACAAGACCAAAAGACAGCCCTCAGAATGGGAGAAAATATTTGCAAATGAATCAACTGACAAAGGATTAATCTCTAAAATTTACAGGCAGCTCATGCAGCTCAATAACAAAAAAACAAACAACCCAATCCAAAAATGGGCAGAAGACCTAAATAGACATTTCTCCAAAGAAGATATACAGACTGCCAACAAACACATGAAAGAATGCTCAACATCATTAATCATTAGAGAAATGCAAATCAAAACTACAATGAGATATCATCTCACACCAGTCAGAATGGCCATCATCAAAAAATCTATAAACAATAAATGCTGGAGAGGGGACTTCCCTGGTGGCACAGTGGTTAAGAATCCACCTGCCAATGCAGAGGACAAGGGTTCGAGCCCTGGTCTGGGAAGATCCCACATGCCATGGAGCAACAAAGCCCATGTGCCACAACTACCGATCCTGTGCTCTAGAGCCCGTGAGCCACAACTACTGAGCCCATGTGCCACAACTACTGAAACCTGCATGCCTAGAGCCCATGCTTTGCAACAAGAGAAGCCACCACAATGAGAAGCCTGTGCAGCACAACAAAGAGTAGCCCCTGCTTGCTGCAACTAGAGAGAAAGCCCGCATGCAGCAACAAAGACATAACAGAGTCATAAATAAATAAATAAATGCTGGAGAGGGTGTGGAGAAAAGGAAACCCTCCTACACTGTTGATGGGAATGTCAATTGGTGCAGTCAGCATAGAGAACAGTATGGAGGTTCCTTAAAAAATGAAAAATAGAGCTACCATATGATCCAGCAACCCCACTCCTGGGCATATATCCAGAGAAAAAAATGGTTCGAAAAGATACATGCACCCCAATATTCATTGTAGTGCTGTTTACAATAGCCAAGACATGGAAACAATCTAAATGTCCATTGACAGAGGAATGGATAAAGAAGATGTGGCATATATATACAATGGAATATTACTCAGCCATAAAAAAGAATGAAATAATGCCATTTGCAGCAATATGGATGGACCTGCAGATTATCATACTAAGTGAAGTAAGCCAGACAAATATTATCTGATATCACTTATATGTAGAATCTAAAAAAAATGATACAAATGAACTTATTTAGAAAACAGAAACAGACTCACAGACTTAAAGATCGGACTTACTTGGGGGGAAGGGTGTGGGGGATGGATAGACTGGTATTTGGGATAGATTTCGGGGTTGACATGTACACGCTGCTACATTTAAGAAAATGACAAATAAAAAACCCCCTGTGTGTGAATGTACAATTATCTCAAAAATATTAGGCTGGCCAAAAAGTTCGTTCGCATTTTTTCCATAAGATGTTACCAATTTAAAAAGTCTTATGGAAAGAATAGGTGATATTATTTTTTAAAAAATCTCTAAAACAAAAACCTAGGAAGAAAATTGTTAGCTTTGATGACAGCAAAAAGGAAGATACCTCTTCAAAGGTGGTCACCACATGCACCACAGAAGAGAACCGATGAAAAAATACATTTACAGCAGCTGTCAATGGCCAGAATATACCAGCAACTTCTACAACCTGAGAAGAAATGGACAGGAATCACTATGGAAAAATAAAATTGTGAAGAGGTAATTCATAGAAATTGAAAAATGAACGGCCAACAGATAGGTGAAAGGTTGCTCAAAATCAAGTGTCATGAGTAAAAATGGAAATGAAGACAAAAGAGGGACACCCCTCCATGACTATCAAATATGAGAAATCAGAGGAGGGCCACGTGTGGGGGTGGATGGAGGGAAGAAAGATCTTGGTTCTGCTGGCCCCAGGGCAGGTAGCGCAGTTTTTCTGGAGAACAGTCAGGCGAAGTCGTCAGTGCCAGAATTTCTCACACAGGCACAGGCGGGAACATGGCCCAAATGTGCATTGCAGCAGAGTTGGTAGCGGAGATTGGGAGGCAGCCTGGGGACCGGGAGAGGGATGTGATGTGAGTAGGATGCAGCAAGAATCCGCTGCTGATTATCATGTAGTTGTCCACATGGCAAGGTGGACACAATGCTGTGAGGAAAAAGTAAGAAACAGTCTGTTCCAGAGGATAGCACTAGTTGTGTAAATTTAAAATAAAAACAGAGCACAGAATTTTTAAAGATGAAATTGAATTCAACAATTTTTATCAAAGGAAGCAATTGCCACTGTGTGGGAGAGAAGCAGAATGAGGGCATGGGGCAGGAATGGGACCTGATTCACTAATGAGCTAATATTAAAAACAACAGGTGTGCTGTGCACAAAACAAAAACAGTGCTTTGCCATGATCTGGACAACAGGGCCAATTTAATCTGGACAGCAGGCCCAAAATAGTTGATTGATTTTGTTACCAGAGTCGCCACAGACCCTTGCTAAAAACCCACCAACACCTCTGTTGAACAAGAACTAACATATATCTTTAAGTCATAAGGTCAGAACACAGAGAAAGGAAGCCATAGCAAGAGAAAGACAAAAACCAGATAGAACCAGCTGAAACCAAGATGGGGCCAAATCTGACCTTCAACAGACCCTGAGTCTCATTATACGCTGATTTTACTGCATTAGCCGCTAAGTGACACATCTACAGGTGGCCATGAAGTCATAGTCCAACAAAGGACAGAAAAGGGGTGGCATCCCAGTTCCAGGAAAGTCCTGCCTCTTTCCCAGAAAACTAATGCTTATGCCTTCCCATCTTTAGTCTCACCCCTCATTGTTCTTACCGCTTAAAAGCAAATCCCCTTTGCCACTAAGGTGAGAAGTCGATTTGTGAACTAAGTTCCCAATTCTCCATTCTCTGGCCATTGAATAAAGCTTGCACTACTCCAATCTAAGCTTTGGCTTCGTTTTTGGCTGTGCAAACTCACATGGAAAAAGTACGTTCTCCACTGAGAGACACGGGGCCTTGGCCAGTCCATGGCCTGAGTGGGGGGTCCATATGTCCTAATTTGGTAACAGTTTTAAAAGAAAGAAAAAAAATAAGCTTAGAAGTTAACGAGGGAGAGGATTATCTGGGGCTGTGAAGCCCAGTGGTGGCTGCATCCAAACCCTTGCTATGAGCCGGGAGGATTTCTCTGTGAGGTGGCCAGTGGGATTGGCAACTGCCATGAAAGTTGTCAATTGCCAACCAGACATGAAACCAAGAGCCTGGGCACAAGGGCTTTCCTTCAGCATTCTCAGAGGGGACATTCCCGCTGACCACCCCTCTGTTACCCCAGGCCCCTTCCAAGGCAAGGATGGGTTTGGGCTATAAAACGCTCTTCTGATCTCACATCTGGTGTCCCACATCCTCAGCTCTTCCTCTCCCAGATTCCTCCTTTATCTCTTACTCACAGCTTCCCCCCTGGAACTTCCCCAGAGTTATCATGGGATCTTCTGAAATGTTCATTCTACCCACGTGGGGCTAGTGGGTGTTGAGGGAGGAGGCCCTGTGGAGGGAACCAAAGGGTCAGGAATGTGACCAGGAGACAGGAACTCCAGTTCTGGTCCCCACCCAGGCACTAATGCTTGTGGCCTTTGCAGCCTTGGAGCATAAATGTCCTTTTTGGAGCAATGAGAACCCCCTGCAAAAGTCTGTGATCTGGCTACCTAGGAGGTTGGGAACGTGGAGAGCATGGGGCCCATGGGACCAAGGGGAAGAGGAAGGGAAGGAGGATCACACAGGAGACCAGCTATGGCTACCTTGGTGCCTGCAACCTAGGACCCAGAAGAAGGGGCCTAGGGCAGGGTCACTTCTCTTTCCCCCAGAATCACCAACTCACCTGGGTCCCCTGAGCGCTGGGAGTTAGCAGGACAGGAGGAGACAGGGGCTGTGAGGTGTGTGGATTATTTCCCGCCCCACCACCAACCTCTCCATCCCCTCTCCCCCTCCCTGGAAATTTCAGACCCACCGCTCACACACAGTTTTCCGCTGGCTTCTGAAAGAAACACAAAAGGAACCTTTGAAATTCCTCATAGTCAGCTCTGTGCTGTGATGACCAGCTGCCCACAGGCCCAATCAGTAAACAATGGTTCAACTTCGACTCTCCACACCTTAGTTGTTTTTTTTTGTTTTGTTTTGCGGTACGCGGGCCTCTCACTGTTGTGGCCTCTCCCGTTGCGGAGCACAGGCTCCGGACGCGCAGGCTCAGCGGCCATGGCTCACGGGCCCAGCCACTCCGCGGCACGTGGGATCTTCCCGGACCGGGTATGAACCCGTGTCCCCTGCATCGGCAGGCGGACTCTCAACCACTGCGCCACCAGGGAAGCCCACACTTTAGTTTTTAAAAGTAAAACTATCAAAACCAGAAAGGAAACACTGCATTTATCCACGGTGCTGGAAGGAGGGAGCCACAGATGAGGCTCTTTTAGGGTGCTAGGGCCTTGAGGCTGAAGGGCCCAGAAGCTTTGCAGAGGAGGTGACACTTGCTGAGGTCGAATTTAGGATTGGCAGGAGGATGGTTTGTGGTTCTCAGGGCATGGTCCCATACTTTCAGTATCAGCATGCCCTGAGGATGTGTTAGAAATGCAAATTCTAGGCCCCACTGAATCAGAGATGCAGGGATGGGCCCAGCAACCAGTGTTTAGGAGCTCTCTTCCTCTGTGGAATTCACATATAAGCCCAAGTTTGAGACCACCCTTGTAGTGGTGGTACACTTGAAGGGAGTTTCTAATCATCTGTTGATAGAAGACAAAAATGTAGAAGCCCTCACGGAAAGGATATGCTAAAGTGTCAGCACATGTTTGCCTCAGGCTCTGTTTTCTTTGGAAACTGGATTAAGACACAATTCCAAGGTGCCGATGCCAGGCGAAAGTGAAGGAACTGTCTATTACAGGCATTTGCCCATGTCTACCCTCAGGGTGGGAAATTCCATAAACATAGCTGAATTTTTTAAAAGCACTTAGTGTTTATCATATATTTATGCTTCTACTTTGTTTGAAAACTTATTTAAGGCAAAACATGAGATAACATGGATTAGATGTATGTGAACAATAAAAAGGAAGCATGGTTACTACAGGCCTGCCCAACGATTTGGTCTGATGTGATATAGGTAGCCAATTCACAGGACTTTGGACAGTCTCTCAGCTCTGCCGAAAACTGCATCGTGAGGAGCAAGAGTTGGGATCCTCCAGAATGGGGTGCTGGCACCCCGACTGTGAATTTGTTCAGTAAGGAAGTCAACAAGTGATCGCTCCAAATCTCTCTGTACCAGCCTCCCCCCGCAGACCTCCAATGCCCTGTAATCCCTCCCAGCTCTGGAAACAGGCACCCCAGGATGACAAATAGCACAGTGAATAACAACAAAATTGGCTGTGTCTCCCCCCATTCCATAGCCCTGGAATCTGCTTTCAGCCACACCTCTGCAGCTCTTCCCATAATTTCAGTTCCCACGCTGTCTTCCAGGTCTGCAGCCTACATACACAAGAAGGCAGGCAGTGTCACCCTCCCTGGTCCTCGGAGAGGTTCCCCAGCCTCTGACTTCCTTGGACTTCTCCTCTCCCAGGCCCCCTTCCTCACCCACATGGAGCTGGCAAAAGGGAGTGGGTTCTTGGTTCCTAGGAGAAAGACAGAGAACCCAGGCTTGAGAACCCAAGAATTGTCCCATCTATTCTGGGTCCCTTGCTCATCCATGTGAATTTTAGAATCAGCATGACAATCTACAATAAAAATCCAAATCCCATATCCAGAAAAGGTAAATCCACAGAGACAGAATGCCGATTGGTGGCATTATGGGTTGAATTGCATCCCCCAAAAGATATGCTGAAGTTCTGACCTCCAGTGGCCATGAATGTGACTTTATTTGGAGATACGGTCTTTGCAGATGCACTGAATTTGGGTAGGCTATAATCCAACCATGTGTCCCTAAGAAGAAAAGAAGAGACACAAAGGGAAGGCAACCATGTGAGGAAGGATGTATGCAGACATGGGAGTGAGGCTGTCACAAATCAAGCTATGCCTGTGGCTAACAGGAGCTCAAAGAGGCAAGAAAATGTCAATGAAAGAATGCTGCCTGCCATATCAATAAACAAAGGATATTGAACCATCAAGCCGTCACACTGCAGCCACCCCCAGTGATGTACCCTGAGGAGACTCAGGATGAGAAAGCATAGGATACTGGCCTCAGATAGCTGAGGTGCAGATCAAAGGAATGATTTCAATGAGCAGACTCTTGCATCTTCTCATACATAGATATGTGATAAATTCATTAACTTGAGATGTATGGTTTTCTTTAATTAACAGTAATCTCTTGATGTTCCGACTACCTGCTCTGTGTTGCAAAAACTCCTATATATCCTGTGTCCTCCCTTACCTCTTGGGAGGAGTCCCTTAGAGATATTTGACAGGCTGCGTCCCAGGCTTAAGTCCTCAGTTTTGTCTGCTGAGTAAAACATAACTGTCAATTTTTAGGTTGAGCAACTTTTTTCAGTCAACAAAAGAAGTGTCCCCTAGAGCCTTGGAAGGATCATGGCGCTGCCAACACACTGAATTCAGACCCTTGGCCTCAGGACCATGAGAGGATCAATTTTTGCTTTTATTTTGTATACGTTGACCAGGTTGTGGTACTCTGTTATAGCAGTCATAGGAAACTAATAGTGGTGGTTACCAGCATTATGGGGAGGGGGATATTAGGAGCAACTGCTTGATGGGTACAGGGTTTCCTTTTCAGGTGCTGAAAATGTTTGGAAATTTTTCCAAATTTTCATTGCCAATAAAAATATCTGGAAGTACATAGAGATTGCACAACATTGTGAATGTACTGAAAGCCACTAAAATGGTCATTTAAAATGGCAATCTTTATGCTATGTGAATTTACCTCTATTTTTAAATTTTAAATAAATAAATCCATCCATCCATCCATCCATCCATTCATCCATCTATCCATCCATCCTTCTGGGGTTTAGACTGAGATTGAATTGAATCCATAGGATAATTGAGAGGAACTGACCACTACTATAGTGAAGTTCTAACCTGTGAATATGTCTTCTTTACGTAAGTCTTTTACATGTTTTCTTTAAAAAATTTTTATATTTCTTTATTTATATTTTACATAAGTCTTCTTTATATGACAGCTTAATTTCTTGTAGATATATTTTCTATAGTTTCCTTATGCATATACAAGGAAATTGTATGGATTCTCATTTTTCTCTGGAAGAGTAGCATAATAGACACCCATTTTCACTAAACAATCTTTTGTAGAGATCTTTCCATGTCAGTACATAGAGATCATTCTCAGTCTTTCATGCTGCATAATATTCTACATATATGGTTGTATCATCACATAAATAACAGTCCCCATGGATGGACTTCTGGTATACTTCCATCGATGGTGAAGCTGTAATGAATGATGTTGGATGTATACCACTTTGCAAATTCACGGGTATATACGAGCAGCCAGCTCTGGCTCCCCACTCTTCCTTTAACCTGGTGTGTATGGTCCCAACTTAATATAGCCTAGAAACTCAAAACAGAGTCTGTCTCTGGAAGAGTTTTCTCCCAAACAAGCCCCCCATTTTCCAGCTCATGGGAGAGGGGAGAAGTCTCCAGGATATAGCCCCTTCAGTCTCTGTGTCACCCTAAACCCATTTCCACTGGCCCAGTTCCAGTTCCCCATCAGCACAGGTGACCACATGCACATACACACACACACACACATTCACCGAGGTGCAAAAGAAACCATTTTCAAGTGCTGAGCTCTTAGCTATTTCTGTCAACTAAAAAAGAATGTACAATGTAAAAGCTGAGAATTATATTATATTTTGTTTGGGGCATTACTGGGGATTTTAGCCTGGGATACAACCTCTCAGATAGTTCTGAGGGACTGTTCTGAAGAGGTAAGGGAGGAGCCAGGATATATAAGAGTTTTTGCAAACAAAACGAAACAAAACAAAACAAAAAGCCCAAAACAGGTAGTCTGAACATGAAAAGATTACTGTTAATTAAAGACAATCTGACACCTCTAGTTAATGAACTTAGTGCTTTTCTCTGTATGGGAAGATGCAAGAATCTGGGCTTATTGAATTATTCCTTTGATGTGCACCTTAACCATCTAGGGCCAGTATCCTGTTTATCTCCATCCTTGGTTCCTCTCAGGTTGCACCAACCTGATTGGCTGTGGAGGCTGATGACTTGGTAGCAGCAACATTCATTGATTACTGAAATGGCAGGTGACATTTTGTCTAAATTTCCCTCAAGAAATCAGTGCTTGGATGGCTACTGGACAGGGAAGAGTTGACCTAAGACACAGAGCACACTGATGACATGGCCTGGGGGGAACTTCCGGACATGAGACTCACAGAAGTGAAAGTCAGTGGAGACCACCCCTGGGGAGGAGCAGAGATATACCTGCCTGGTGACACAACAGGCCTGTGGGAACGTCTCTGAAACCTGAGGTGGAGAGTGACAGGAAGGGCAAGAGAATAAAGGAGAAGAGAGAGGTATCTGGGATTGCAGCGCAGGGCAGGTAAGCACCTGGGAAGACCAGGCTCACTGTCCCTCCCCTCTCCAGAACTGCCACCCACCCTTCTGTCTAGGCTGTTCCTGGCAATGCACTGCTGTCCTTCCCAAACCAGAAGCGATCAGAGCTGTGGGTGGAGGAAGAAATGAAAGAAGGAGTGAAGAGTTGAAGATGGATTGGGGAAGAGGTGCTCATGCTTCCCCGTGCTTTCCTGTATGGCTGGATACCTGCCCCCATTCCCATTACCTGCCTCCATTCCCATTCCGTTTCCAGTACTATAGATATTTTTTTGTCAAATAAAGGATAAAAACAAATACCCCAGAGCCAAGTGTACGTCAGGAGAAAAAGTTGAATTCTATGCGAGTTGAGGTGTCAGACTGCTGTATCAGAGCCAAAATGTATAATGGCTCAAAATGTGTAATGGTTCATTTCTTGCTCGCTTACTTGGCAGACTAAGTGGCCAGCTGACCTAATGAGTATTCACGTAAATGAGTAAACTAAAAAACTTGAATTACACTCTCTTTTTTTCTAAACTGTTAAGACCAATGCAACATGAAAACTGGTGAGGTGTTTACACCTCACTAACGCAAAGTGAATAGGAGTAATCTGCCTGATAACTGATGATGCATGATCAGTTTGGCCTTGACTCTCATTGGACACTGTGGTTCCAAATGGGCCAATCCTGAATGATCCTGCCCAGACCTTGGTCCTGGGGCTGGTTTTTACCCACTGAAGTCTCCATTTGAGTTTGGACTGAAAATACAGGCCAGGTGCAAGGGGCTTGGTATTAAGATCAGGTTTTTACTCCTACCCATTTTGAGGGGCTATGTCACAGAACCTGCCTTCCCCATAACTCTCTCTCTCTGCTCAGTCTTTGTCTCTGTCCTTACCTGCCTTATTCTCCCACTTCTGTCTTCTAATTTTTATTCTCTGCTTTGGCAGTAAGATCCCAGAATTGTTTCATTCAAAAGATTTGGGGGAGTGCCCTTCTAAGCCAGTTGTCACTTACCTTTCCTTCAACACAGGGACTTCGAGAATTTTTTTTTTTAATTTTTATTTATTTATTTATGGCTATATTGGGTCTTCGTTGCTGCGCCTGGGCTTTCTCTAGTTGCTGAGAACAGGGGCTCCTCTTTGTTATGGCGCACAGGCTTCTCATTGTGGTGGCTTCTCTTGTTGTGGAGCACAGGCTCTAGGCGCTTGGGCTCAGTAGTTGTGGCTCGCGGGCTCTAGAGCACAGGATCAGTAGTTGTGGCACACGGGCTTAGTTACTCCGCGGCATGTGGAATCTTCCCCGACCAGGGCTCGAACCCATGTCCCCTGCATTGACAGGCGGATTCTTAGCCCCTGAGCCACCAGGGAAGTCCTGGGACTTTGAGAATTTTATTAAATCTTTAAGCAACATCCCCCACCCACCCCCACCCCCACCCAAGAAAAGGCCACACTCAACATTTCACACACAATCATAGAGGGTTCCTAAATCTGCTGAAGCCACAGATCCCAGGAGACCTGGTCTGAATCCATTTTCTGTTTTTCTCACATGAGGGTGTAGACAAAGAATGTCACCTGCGATTTCAGTAAACAAAGGATGTTGGGGCCTTAAAGCCATCAGCCACTGCAGCTGCACCCTAAGGGGAATTCAGGATGGAGAAAAATGGGATAATGGCCCTAGATAGTTAAGATGCATATCAAAAGAATGATTTCAATAAGCCCAGACTCTTGCATGTGCCCTTACATAGAAAAGCACTAAAATTATTAACTTGAGTTGTCTGCATTTTTTGTGTGATTAGCGGTAATCTTTTGATGTTCGACTACATGTTGTTTTTTTTCCACAAAATCTCCTATATATCCTGGCTCCTCCCTTACCCCTTTGGAACTGTTCCTCAGAGCTATCAGAGAGGCTGTTTCCTGGCTATTAGTCCTCAGCAAGACCACCAAATAAAACATAATTCTTCACTTTTATGTTGTGCAATTTCTGTTCAGTGAACAAGGGAAACATCCCAAATTCCACGTGTGGCATTTCCAGGGACAAGAATGTTGTCCTCTGAGTTATAAACAGCATCTGAGTAAATAACAAGCAAATGCAGCGTTCTTCAACTACAATGATGATTAGAAAACGGAAAGCAAAAGTGGACTCTAGAGCTCATTTCTACAAGAAGGAAATACCATGAGAATGCATCCCTGGCATGGGGAGAGGTACAGACAGCAAGGGGACTGAGTGGGCCTTATTTAGACTCCAAATCCAAAAACTAGCACTAAAAAGATATATTTACATCCATCATGGAGATTTAATTATGCACCAGCCATTAAGCACTACCAAGGATTATTGTTAATATTGCTGGATGTGACAAGGTCCTGAAACTCTGTAAGAAAATGCCCATGTTTTTTTAGAAACTCCTTCCTGAGTTATGTAGATGTGGAAGGGCAAGTTGTCTAGGATTTGCTTTGGGATTGAGTTCAGCAAAGAAATGGACAGAGATGAAGCAAATGTGGTAGTTATGCAACTGGGTGGTGGATGTAAGGAGAGGTCCATCTATTCTTCTTTCTACTTTAATGTTTGTTTGAAATGTTTCTAAGTACAAATGCTTTTGACAAGCAAATGCAGTTTTTAGGAAGGCAGGCCAATAGGGCAAATACACAAGTGACTTTTATTTCAAGTGGTAATAGGTTATTATTTTTCTGCCTCCCGTGCTTCCAGCTGCTCAAAGGATGCACTTAACCCTCTTCAGGAGGTGTGGTCCACATTCCCACCCCCACCAGTCTTATATTTATCCCTCAGTCCCCAGGGGTCCTGCAGCTAGTAGAGCAGGCTCTGGGCCTGGCCTCAGCACAGGGTTGAGAAGTGTAGTGGCCTGGTTTCCTCTCAGATGACCCATTAGCTTGTCCATAACCACAACAGAACCTGTTGGTGAGTGACAGTGGTGTAGTAGGATCAGGTCTGTACGTCACCCACATTCCACAGCATCCCCGCTACCAGTAAAGAACGACTTCTGAACTAGAGGATGGTAAAACCAACCTTGTGTTTGTGTATGTAACATCGTGCCACTTATATTACCAGAGAGTAGGTTCTTGTCTCGTTGAAGAAAGAATTCAGAGACAGGACACCAAGGAGGCCAAGAAAGCAACGTGAGGATTTATTAAGCGATAATACACTCTCAGAAAGGAGAGCAAGCAGGCTCATGTGAGTAGCTGCCCTGAGTTCCTTTGGCAAACTGGTTAAAAATGTTTGGGTGGAATATTCACTGGGGAGGGAGGGGGGTATTTCCTGATTATTTATCCCAGCCACACCTTCCTGAGGGGAGGAGGGAGTTTTTTTTCTTATTTGGTCTTGATTAGAAGAGTCACGGCCTTGGTGCATGATGGGAACTTCTTATCTGCAAGGTTAATTTTATTGTAATGAGCAAAATGTTACATTCCAACACCAGGGATTCTCACCTTTTGCCACCATTCTTTGTCTGCCTCTAGGACCCCTGTCATGACAGATATATGGTTTCCTGTCAGTCCAGAGGTTTCTGCTTTTCTTTGTCTGCCCAAGAACCCCCGTCATTCACAAGATGTATGGTTTCCTGCCACTCCGTCCATGACCCCCCTTTTCTCTGCTCATATCTAGCAATCTGCCTGCTCTAACTCTTAGAAAGCACTTGCTTACACACTTGCTGCATTCCTTACACCAGCTGCTCCCCCTGTTGCATCTACAAATCAAAGCAGAAACCAGCAGGCTGCAGACTCTTAACACAAGCAAGGCGCTTGCTGCATTCCCTACACCAGCTGCTACCCCTGTTGCATCTACAAATCAAAGCAGAAACCAGCAGGCTGCAGACTCTTAACACAAGCAAGGAGGATGCTGTTTTTCCTGCTTTGCCTCGTTTACACCACCACCTGGAAGACACGACAGAGGGTCCAGGAAGTCCCAGTGGAAATAAGGGGTCTTGTATGGACCAGAGTACTGCCTCCCCTACTCCATTCTGGGCTCCAGGTTCCTGGGATCTGGGACCTTGGGACCCAGCACCTTACTCCCAAGGACTTGGGAGGAAATTCACTCCTGAGTAAAGCTGGTAGGAACAGAAAAACCTCTATATGGCTGAAGAATTAGCAGAGCCAGAGTAACTGCTTAGACTCCTCAGTTTGCTAGCAAGCAAAAATGAGGTGATGCTGAGCTGGGCAGGCACTCACCCATAGAAGAACTTGCAGAAGTCTGTCATTCCTGAGGGGAGAATCCAGTACATCACTGGAAGGAAAAGTAAAAGAAAAATACAAGTCTGGTTGCAGCAGAGATGGTAAGAGAAAGTTTTCCTGTGCTGGCCTCCCCCTAGAAAACACTGAATGGGAATGATTTATCTGGTGGAGGTGACCTCTCCTGTAGGGGAAAAGAAAAGCAGTGAGTGAGTACCCAGCTATTTCATCTGATCAGTCAGGGTCAGAGAAATCCATTTATTTGCACCAGCACCTCTAGTACTAAGGTGGGAGTTCTAAGAATTTAAGGTATATTAAAGGGATTGTGCTGAGCAGGAAGTCATCCCATGAGCCTCTGGGAGTACCATCCCCAGGGATCTCCCTACCAGGTCCACTGGCAACCCAGGTGGGCACGAATGCCAAACCCACACGTCCCCACTCTGCTACTGGCTCCCGTGTGCTCCCAAGTGCATCTGGGAGAACAAGTTCTGGTAGACAGGTTGTGATGGCTGGCAAGAGGGACATCACAAACTTGTCTATAGTGGAAAACAAAAGAGGGGTTTCAAAAGCCAGCCTGGTGTATTGTAAGGACCAGAGAAAAGATAAAAGCTTAAAATTTTGTCTACAAAGGGAAGCAAGAAGAGAGGAGCAAATAATCCTTCACAAGCACAGAAGATAAACTGAGATGATAACACCATAGAACATAACACCACATCTGCTGAAGACAAAGAGCAAAGAGTGAAGGTGATGTCTGCTACTTCAAATATGAAAGCAACATTGCATAACTAACGTGAAAATAACCACACAGGGGAATAATAGCATCAAAAAAGAAACTGATAATTCTCAAGCGTACAAACTCAAAGGCACAGAATATTGTGATCTAAGTGATAAAGAATTCAAAATAGCAGTTGTGAGAAACTCAGTGAGTCACATGAAAACTCAGAAAGACAACTCAATGAATTCAGGAATAAAATATATGAACTAAGTGGGTTATTTGCCAAAGATATGGAAATTTAAAAAACAAGAACCGAACAGTCTGCAGCTGAAAAATTCGATGAATGATAAGAAGAATGCAATAGGGAGTATCTGAAGCAGGGCAGACAAGGTGGAAGAAAGAGTAAGTAACTTGGAGGATGGGAATTTTGAAATACACAGTTAGAAGAGAAGAAAGAAATATAATTTTAAAAGATCAAAGAAAGCCCATATGGAGAGAAGGGACAAGATGGCAGAGTAGAGGCATCTTGAGCTCACCTCCTGTCATGAGAACACCAAAATCACAAATAACTGCTGAACAACCATTGATGAAAAAGACCGTAACCTACCAAAAATATATTTTACATCCAAAGACATAAAGAAGACACCACAATGAAATGGTAGGAAGGGAGCACTCATGATATAATGAAATCCTATACCCCTGGGTGGGTGACCCACAAACTGGAGAATAATTACATTGCAGAAGTTCTCCCACAAGTGTGAGAGTTCTGAGCCCTATGTCAGGCTCCCAAGCTGGGGGTCTGACACTGTGAAGAGGAGCCACCAGACCATTTGACTTAAAAGGTCAGTGGGGCTTGATTGCAGCAGCTCCATAGAACTGCGGAAAACAGAGACTCTGCTCTCGGAGGGTACACACAAGATCTCATGCATACTGAGACCCAGGGAAAAATCAGTAACTTCACAGGAGCCTGGACCAGACCTACCTGCTATTCTTGCAGGGTTTACTGGGGAGGTGGGAGGCGGCTGCAGCTCACTCTAAGGATGAGGACACTGGTGGGGGAGGTATCAGGGAGTAGTCATCGGCTTGAGCTCCCCCCAAAGCCAGTAGGCTCCAGTGCCTGGTCACCTCAGGCCAAACAACCAACAGGGCCCACACAGCTCTGCCCATAATATAAACAGATGAAATGCTCAAACCAAAAGACACAGACTGGCTGAATGGATACAAAAACAAACAAACAAACAAAAACATATATGTTGTCTAAAGAGACCCAATTCAGATCTAGAGAAACATATAGATTGAAAATGAGCGGGTGGAAAACGTTATTACATGCAAATGGAAATCAAAAGAAAGCTGAAGTAGCAGTACTCATATCAGACAAAGTAGATGTTAAAATAAAGACTGTTACAAGAGACAAAGAAGGACACAACAAAATGATCAGTCCAGGAGAAGATCTTACAATTGTAATATATATACACCCAACATTGGAGCACCTCAATATATAAGGCAAATACTAACAGACATAAAAGGAGAAACTGAGTAAGACAATAATACTGGGAAACTTTAACACCCAACTTACATCAATGGACAGATCGTCCACATGGAAAATCAATCAGGAAACACAGGTCTTAAATGACACATTAAACCAGTTGGACTTTTACTTGATATTTATAGAGCATTCCATCCAAAAACATCGGAATATATATTCTTTTGAAGTACACATGGTACTTTCTCCAGGATAGATCACATGCTGGGCCACAAAGCAAGCCTCAGTAAATTTAAGAAAACTGAAATCATATCAAGCATCTTTTCCGACCACAACACTATGAAATTAGAAATCTATTGTAAGAAAAAAAACTACAAAAACACAATCATATGGAGGCTAAACAATATGCTAATAAAAAACCAATGGATAAGTGAAGAAACCAAAGAGGAAATCAAAAAATACCTACAGACAAATGACAATGAAAACACAATGATCCAAAACCTATGGGACAGAGCAAAAGCAATTCTAAGAGGGTAATATATAGTGATACAATCTTACCTCAGGAAACAAGAGAAGTCTCAAACAACCTAACCTTACACCTAAAGCAACTAGAGAAAGAAGAACAAACAAAACCCAAAGTTAGTAAAAGGAAACAAATCATAAAGATCACAACAGAAATAAATGAAATAGACTAGCAATAAAATTAGAAATGAAAAAGGAGAAGTTACAACAAACACCACAGAAATACAAAAGAGCAGAAGAGACAACTACAGCAAGTATATGCCAATAAAATGGACAACCTAGAAGAAATCAAGTTCTTAGAAAGGTACAACCTTCCAAGACTGAACCAGGAAGAAATACAAAATGTGAACAGACCAATCAAAAGTACTGAAATAGAAACTGTGATTAGAAAATATCCAACAGAGAAAAGTCCAGGACCAGATGGCTTCACAGATGAATTCCATCAAACATTTAGAGAAGAGTTAAAACTTATCCTTCTGAAAATTTCCAAAAAACTGCAGAGGAAGGAACACTCCTAAGCTTATTCTACAAGGCCATAATCACCCTGATACCAAAACCAGTCAAAGCTATCACAAAAAAAGAAAAGTACAGGCCAATACCCCTGATAAACATAGATGCAAAAATCCTCAACAAAGTGCTAGCACACTGAATCCAACAACACATTAAAAGCATCATGCACCATGATCAAGTGGAATTTTATCCCAGGGATGCAAGGATTCTTCAATATAGGCAAATCAATGAATGTGATACATCACATTAACAAATTGCAATATAAAAACCATATGATCATCTCAGTAGATGCAGAAAAAGATTTTGACAAAATCCAACATCCACTTGTGATAAAAACTCTCCAGTAAGTGAACATAGAGAGAACCTACCTCGACGAAATAAAGGTCATATATGACAAACCCACAGCAAATATTCACAATGGTGAAGAAGTGAAAGCATTTCCTCTAAGAGCAGGAACGAGAGAATGATGTCCATTCTTGCCACTTTTATTCAACATAGTTTGGAAGTTCTAGCCACAGTAATCAGAAAAGAAAAAGAAATAAAAGAATATGAATTGGAAAAGAAGTAAAACTGTCACTGTTTGCAGATGACATGACAGGATATGTAGAAAATCCTAAAGATGCTACCAGAAAACTGCTAGAGCTCATTAATGAATTTGGTAAAGTTGCAGAATACAAAATTAATACACAGAAATCTCTTGCATTCCTATACAGTAAAAATGAAAGATCAGAAAGAGAAACTAAGGAAGCAATCCCACTTACCATCACATCAAAAAGAAAAAAATACCTAGGAATAAACCTACTTAAGGAGGCAAAAGACCTATACTCAGAAAACTACAAAATGCTGATGAAAGAAATCAAAGTTGACACAAACAGATTGAGAGATATACCATGCTCCTGGATTGGAAGAATCAATATTGTCAAAATGATTATACTACCCAAAGCAATCTATGGATTCAATGCAATCCTTATCAAATTACCAAGGGAATTTTTTACAGAACTAGAACAAAAATCTTGAAATTTGTATGGAGACATAAGAGACCCCGAATATCAAAGCAGTCTTGAGAAAGAAGAATGGAGCTGGAAGAAGCAGGCTCCCTGACTTCAGACTATACAACAAAGCTACAGTAATCAAAACAGTATGGTACTGGAACAAAAACATTAATATAGATCAATGAAACATGATAGAAAGTCCAGAGATAAACCCACGCACCTATGGTCAACTAATCTATGACAAAGGAAGCAAGAATATGCAATGGAGAAAAGACAGTCTCTTCAATAAGTGGTGCTGGGAAAACTGGACAGCTACATGTAAATGAATGCGATTAGAAAATTCTCTATCATCATACACAAAAATAAACTCAAATGGATTAAAGACCTAAATGTAAGACCAGATACTATAAACACTTAGAAGAAAATATAGGCAGGACACTCTGACATAAATTGCAGCAAGATCTTATTTGACTCCCTTCTAGAGTAATGAAAATAAAATCAAAAATAAAAAATTCAACCTAATGAAACTTAAGAGCTTTGGCACAGCAAAGGAAACCACAAACAAAACAAAAAGGCAACCCACATAAAGGGGGAAAATATTTGCAAATGAAGTGACCCACAAGGGATTCATTTCCAAAGTATACAAACAGGTCATGCAGCTCAATATAAAAAAAAAACAAACAACACAATCAAGAAATGGTCTGAGATCTAAGTAGACATTTCTTCAAAGAAGACATACAGATGGGTAAAAGCTCATGAAAAGATGCTCAACATCACTAATCATTAGAGAAATGCAAATCCAGACTACAATGAGGTAACATCTCACACTCATCAGAATGGCCATCATAAAAAAATCTACAAACATTAAATGCTGGAGTGGGTGTGGAGAAAAGGAAACCCTCCTACACTGTTGGTGGGAATGTAAGCTGGTACACCCATTATGGAGAACAGTATGGAGGTTCCTTCAAAAACTAAAAAGAGAAGTACCATATGATCCAGCAATCTGACTCCTGGGCATATATCTGGAGAAAACCACAATTCGAAAAGATATATGCACCCCAATATTCATTGCAGCACTATTTACAATAGTCAAGACATGGAAGCAATCTAAATGTCCATCAACATAGGAATGGATAAAGAATATATGCATCTATACAATGGAATATTAGTCAGCCAGAAAAAAGAAATAATGCCATTTGCAGCAACACGGATGGACCTAGAGATTTTCATACTAAGTGATGTAAGTCAGAGACAGACAAATATCATGATATCACTTTGCTGTGTACCTGAAACTAGCACAACATTGTAAATCAACTATACTCCAATAAAAATTTTTAAAAATTAAAAAAAATAATATGTGAGAAAATGTATTACATATTTTGACATTACCATACATAGAAAAAAATGTGATACATATGTAAAATGGAATATGACTCAGCCATTAAAAAGAATGAAGTAAATATCATTTGCAGCAATATGGATGGACCTAGAGATTATCATATTAAGTGAAGTAAATCAGACAGACAAAGAGAACTATTATATGATACCACTTCTATGTGGAATCTAATAAAATGATACAAATTGATTTATTTACAAAGCAGAAACAGACTCAGTCTTAGAAAACAAACTTATGATTACCAAAGGTGAAAGATGGGGGGGGGATGGATAAATGAGAAGTTTGGGATTAACATATACACATTACTATGTATAAAATAGATAATCAACAAAGACCTACTGTATAGCAGAGGGAACTCAATAGTCTGTAATAACCTAAATAGGAAAAGAATCTGAAAAAGAATAGATATATGTATATGTATAACTGATTCACTTTCCTGTATAGTAGAAATTAACACACCATTGTAAATCAACTCTACTCCAATAAAAATTAGAAAGGTCTTCTTTAATGCATCCAAGCCACAGAAGACAAGCCAGCTTGAGCCAGGAGCAGCTGAGAAGGGTCAAGTTGAAAAACACTGACTTGAGGCTGAGTGGAAATGAGAAACACAGACTTTGGCCACTGGAGATGGTCATGAGGGATGCATGGGGATCAGAACCAGAAATGGGTGACTGGAAGGAAAGTAAACTTTGAGAACTTCCTTGCCTTCCTGCTTCTTGCCACCTGTCTCTCTTGCCATGCCTACACCTTCTTACCAACTTTTCCTCATCGCTTGCTTTCCTGACAGTCTCAGCTATCCAAAATCAAATAGCCCTATGACATTTATCACACAAATAGAAAAAAGAATGCTAAATATGTATGGAACCACAAAAGACCCCAAGGAACCAAAGCAATCATGAAAAAGAAGAATCAAAACAGAAGCATCACACTTCCTGATTTCAAAGCTGTAGTAATTCAAGGGGATCAAGATGGCAGAATAGGAGGACCTGGGGTTCACCTCTCCCCACAAATACATCAAGAATACTACTACAAGTGGAAAAATTTGCACAGAGCACCTGCTGAACACTAGCAGAGGGCCTCGGAGACCTAAAAGGACAGGAAAAGATCCCAGCATAACTGGGTAGGACGAAGGAGAGAAAGGGAAGAAAAAGAAAAGAGGAAACAGGATGGGACCCACACCCTTGGTGGGAAGCTGAAGGAAAGGAGGGGATACCACACCCAGAGAGACACCCTCACCAGTGGCAAGATACGCTGAAATAGAGAGGGGGCTTTGGGGGCTAGTGTAAGAAAGTACAGAGGCCAGTCTGTGGCAGGCAGGACAGAGTGAGACTTGCACAGGCAGTCTGTGCCACAGCCCTAGGTGTCCCAGCCTGAGATGGTTGTCCGCCAATGCTGGCAGGGGCTGGGTTCTGAAGTGTGGGATTAGGAGAGTGGACCAGAGAGAGGACTGATATTGGCAGCACGGAGACAGCCTGAGGGGTCTGGAGTGAGGAATTCCACAGCTGGGAATGCTCCTGGAGGAAGCGATGTCTGCCTTGGGAGTAAGGGAACATTGTTGAATGCTGTACGAGGGATGCAGCCACCACTGCAGACTCTCTCCCCACATGCCAGCCCACCTCTGCAGGCACTGGGAGAGATTCCCACCAGAGCGAGCACACCTCAGTCTGTCTCAGCCTCCAACCAGCCCCTGCCTCCTCAGGCACTAGAGGGGGAATCCCATTGGAGCGAGCGTGTGCACCCCAGTTGTGGCTGCCTTATCCCTCTCCCACCTGAGAAAGCATGCATGCCCCTGTCTGTAGCAGCCTCTTGACCCTCACACCTAAGCAAGCAAGTGTGCCCCAGTCATCTGCTGCCTTTGACCCCTTCTCGCCTGAGCAGGGAAGAGAGGCCTGAGGGTGACCCACATGCAGAGGTGGGGCAAAAACCAAAGGTGAGCCCCAATCTCAGCAGCTGTGCAACTAAGGAAGAGGAACTAAAATCTCTTGGCACCACTGCACAAGCCACGGATTAAACCCAAATGATTGGCCTGGTAAACCCAGCATCTGCTGAATATATGAATGGACAATGAGTGCTCTCACAACTGAGACTGGTCTAGCTTTAGCAGCTGTGGATTTTGGTGGCACATACATGCTGGAGTTGGGCCAGGTCAGAGTCTGAGCTGCCCCCAAAGTACCCACAGTGGATCTAGACACATATGTAGAGGCCTTGGAGGGTGTTGTGGGGAGGCGGGGGTTGGCTGTGGCTCCTGTGGGGTCAAGGACACTGATAGCAGGGTCCCAGGGAATTTTTTTTCTTATTTTTAAAATTTTTACTTTTTGATTTTGTTTTGTTTTGCTGTGGTTGTTTTATTTATTTATTTTTAATATTTTTTTATTTTTCTATTTTTATTTATTTGTTGTCTTGTTGCTTTTTTTTTTTTTTCCAGTACGCGGGCCTCTCACTGTCATGGCCTCTCCCGTTATGGAGCACAGGCTCCGGACGCGCAGGCTCAGCGGCCATGGCTCACGGGCCCAGCCGCTCCGTGGCACGTGGGATCTTCCCAGACCGGGGCACGAACCCGTGTCCCCTACATCGGCAGGCGGACTCTCAACCACTGCGCCACCAGGGAAGCCCAATGTCTTGTTGCTTTTTTTTTGTGGGTTTTAAAATTTTTTGTATTTGCTTTGTTTTCAACTTTTTTTATCGTTTTTGTGTTTTTTTGTTTGCTTTAAAATTTTTTTTTTTGTTTTTTATTTTTGTTTTTATTGTTTGTTTTGTGTTTAGTTGTTTGCTTGTTTTTTTTTTTTGCGATATGCGGGCCTCTCACTGTTGCGGCCTCTCCTGTTGAGGAGCACAGGCTCTGGACGTGCAGGCTCAGTGGCCATGGCTCACGGGCCCAGCCACTACACAGCATGTGGGATCCTCCTGGACCAGGGCACGAACCCGTGTCCCCTGCATCGGCAGGAGGACTCTCAACCACTGCGCCACCAGGGAAGCCCTGTTTTCTTTTATGTGTGGTATGTTTGTTTGTTGTTTCTGTTTGGTTGTGTTTTTAGTATTTGTCTTGGGTTTTTCTGTTTGTTTTCTTTTCTTTTTTGTTGTTGTTTGTCTCTGTTTTTGTTTGTTTAGTTTGCTTCTATTATTTTTCTTGGTTTTTTTTTTTTTTTTGTCTCTTTGTTTGTTATTTTATTTATTTATTTTTTTGCCATACCACACAGCTTGGAGGGTCTTGGTTCCCTGGCCAGGGGTCAAGCCTGAATCCCCATGGTGGGAGTGCTGAGTCCAGGCTGCTGGACCACCAGAGAATTCCTGGCCACAGGTAATATCAATTGGTGTGAGCTTTCCCAGAGGTCCTATCTCAGCACTAAGACCCAGCTCCTCCCAACAGCCTGCAAGCTCCAGTGCTGGATGTCTCATGCCAAACAACCAGCAAGACAGGAACACAGCCCCACCCATCAGCAGACAGGCTGCCTAAAGTTGTACTAAGCTCACAGACACTCAAAACACACCCTCTGTTGTGGCACTGGCCCCCAGAAGGAGAAGAACCAGCTCTACCCACCAGAACATAGGCACCAGTCCCTTCAACCAGGAAGCTTCCACAAGCCCCTTGACCAACGTCACCCACCGGGGGGCAGAAGCAAGAGGAACTACAACCCTGCAACCTGTAGAAAGGAGACCACAAACAGAGTAAGTTAAACAAAATGGGATAACAGAACACTATTTTGCAGATGAAGGAGCAAGGTAGAAACCCACAAGACAAAAACTGAAGAGGAAATAGGTAATCTAATGGAAAAAGAATTCAGAGTAATGATAGTAAATAGGATCCAAGATCTTAGAAATAGAATGGAGGCATGGGTGAAGAAGATACAAGAAATGTTTAACAAGGATGTAGAAGAACTAAAGACGAAAAATAAAAAAGAACAGTACAGTAACTGAAAAGAAAAATACACTAGAAGGAATCGATAGCAGAATAACTGAAGCAGAATGGTTAAGTGAGCTGGAAGATAGAATGGTGGAAATAAATAAAGTGGGACAGAATAAATAAAAAGAATGAAAAGAAATGAGGACAGTCACAGAGACCTCTGGGACAGCATTAAACGTAGCAACATTAGAATTATAGGGGCCCCAGAAGAAGAAGAGAAAGAGAAAGGGTCTGAGAAAATATTTGAAGAGATTATAGTTGAAAACTTCCCTAAAGTGGGAAAGGAAATAGTCAGCCAGGTACAGGAAGCACAGAGAGTCCCATACAAGTAAACCCAAGGAGAAACAGACTGAGACACATATTATTCAAACTAACAAAAATTAAATACAAAGAAAAAATATTAAAAGCAGCAAGGGAAAAGCAACAAGTAACATACAAGGGAATCCCCATAAGGTTATCAGCTGATTTTTCAGCAGAAACTCTGCAGGCCAGAAGGGAGTGGCATGATACATTTAAAGTGATGAACAGGAAAAACTTACAACCAAGATTACTGTAACCAGCAAGGATCTCATTCAGAGAAATCAAAAGCTTTACAGACAAGCAAAAGCTAAGAGACTTCAGCACTACCAGACCAGCTCTACAACAAATGCTAAAGGAACTTCTCCAGGATAGATCATAACATGGGACACAAATCAAGCCTTAGTAAATTTAAGAAAATTGAAATCATATCAAGTATCTTTTCTGACCACAACGCTATGAGACTACATATGAATTACAGGAAAAAGTCTGTATAAAATACAAACTCATGGAGGCTAAACAATACACTACTAAATAACCAAAAGTTCACTGAAGAAATCAAAGAGGAAATCAAAAAATACCTAGAAACAAATGACAATGAAAACACACTGACCCAAAACCTATGGGATGCAGCAAAAGCAGTTCTAAGAGGGAACTTTCTAGCAATACAATCCTACCTCAAGAAACAAGAAACATCTCAAATAAACAACGGAACCTTACACCGAAAACAATTATAGAAAGAAGAACAAAAAAACCCCAAAGGTAGCAGAAGGAAAGAAATCATAAAGATCAGATCAGAAATAAATGGAAAAGAAATGATGGAAACAATAGCAAAGATCAATAAAACTAAAAGCTGGTTCTTTGAGAAGATAAATAAAATTGATAAACCATTAGCCAGACTTACCAAGAAATAAAGGGAGAAGACTCAGATGAATAGAATTAGAAATGATAATGGAGAAGTATCAACTGACACTGCAGAAATACAAAGGATCATAAAGGATTACTACAAACAACTATATGCCAATATAATGGACAACCCGGAAGAAATGGAAATTCTTAGAAAAGCACAACCTTCCAAGATTGAACCAGGAAGAAATAGAAAATATAAACAGACCAATCACAAGCACTGAAATTGAGACTGTGATTAAAAATCTTCCAACAAACGAAAGCCCAGGACCAGAGGGCGTCACAGGCGAATTCTACCAAATATTTAGAGAAGAGATCACACCTATACTTCTCAAACTCTTCCAAAATATAGCAGAGGGAGGAACACTCCCAAACTCATTCTACGAGGCCACCATCACCCTGATACCAAAACCAGACAAAGATGTCACAAAGAAAGAAAACTACAGGCCAATATCACTGATGAACATAGATGCAAAAATCCTCAACAAAATACTAGCAAATAGAATCCAACAGCACATTAAAAGGATCATACACCATGATCAAGTGGGGTTTATTCCAGGAGTGCAAGGATTCCTCAATATACGCAAATCAATCAATGCAATAAAACATATTAACAAATTGAAGCAGAAAAACCATATGATCATCTCAAGAGATGCAAAAAAAGCTTTTGACAAAATTCAACACCCGTTTATGATATAAGCCCTCCTGAAAGTAGGCATAGAGGAAACTTACCTCAACATAATAAAGGCCATATAAGACAAACCCACAGCCAACATCATTCTCAATGGTGAAAAATGGAAACCATTTTCTCTAAGATCAGGAACAAGACAAGGCTGTCCACTCTCACCACTGTTATTCAACATAGTTTTGGAAGTTTTAGTCACAGCAATTAGAGAAGAAAAAGAAATAAAAGGAATCCAAATTGGAAAAGAAGAAGTAAAACTGTCACTGTTTGCAGATGATATGATACTATACATAGAGAATCCTAAAGGTGCAAACAGAAAACTACCAGAGCTAATCAATGAATTTGGTAAAGTAGTGCAATACAAAATTAATGCACTGCAATCTCTTGCATTCCTACACACTAATGATGAAATATCTGACAAAAGACCTGTATGTATAAAACTATAAGACATTGATGAAGGAAATTAAAGGTGATACAAACAGATGGAGAGATATACCATGTTCTTGGATTGGAAGAATCAGTATTGTGAAAATGACTATACTACCCAAAGCCATCTACAGATTCAATGCAATCCCTATCAAACTACCAATGGCATTTTGAACAACTAGAACAAAAAAATTCACAATTTTTATGGAAACACAAAAGACCCTGAATAGCCAAAGCAATCTTGAGAAAGAAAAACAGAGCTGGAGGAATCAGGCTCCTGGACTTGAGACTATACTCCAAAGCTACAGTAATCAAGAGAGTATGGTACTGGCACAAAAACAGAAATATAGATCAATGGAACAGGATAGAAAGCCCAGAGATAAACCCATGCACATATGGTCACCTTATCTTTGATAAAGGAGGCAAGAATATACAATGGAGAAAAGACAGCCTCTTCAATAAGTGGTTCTGGGAAAACTGGACAGGTACATGTAAAGGAATGAAATTAGAACACTCCTTAACACCATACACAAAAATAAACTCAAAATGGATTAAAGACCTAAATGTAAGGCCAGACCCTATAAAACTCTTAGAGGAAAACATGGGCAGAACACTTTTGGAGATAAAAACAAAAATAAACAAATGGGACCTAATGAAACTTCAAAGCTTTTGCACAGCAAAGGAAACCATAAACAAGATGAAAAGACAACCCTCAGAATGGGAGAAAATATTTGCAAATGAAGCAACTGACAAAGGATTAATCTCCAAAATTTACAGGCAGCTCATGCAGCTCAATAACAAAAAAACAAACAACCCAATCCAAAAATGGGCAGAAGACCTAAACAGACATTTCTCCAAAGACAATATACAGACTGCCAACAAACACATGAAAGAATGCTCAACATCACTAATCATTAGAGAAATGCAAATCAAAACTACAATGGGGTATCACCTCACACCAGTCAGAATGGCCATCATCAAAAAATCTACAAACAATAAATGCTGGATAGGGTGTGGAGAAAAGGGAACCCTCTTACACTGTTGGTGGGAATGTAAACTGATACAGCCATTATGGAGAGCAGTATGGAGGTTCCTTAGAAAACTAAACACAGAACTACCATATGACCCAGCAATCCCAGTACTGGGCATATACCCTGAGAAAACCATAATTCAAAAAGAGTCATGTACCACAGTGTTCATTGCAGCTCTAATACAAGAGCCAGGATATGGAAGCAACCTAAGTGTCCATCGACAGATGAATG
The DNA here is from genome assembly GCF_000442215.2 of Lipotes vexillifer. NCBI lineage: Eukaryota > Metazoa > Chordata > Mammalia > Artiodactyla > Lipotidae > Lipotes > Lipotes vexillifer. The sequence continues at coordinate 281,741 of NW_006788006.1, read as the reverse complement.
GATAAAGAAGATGTGGCATATATATACAATGTGATATTACTCAGCCATTAAAAGAAACGAAATTGAGTTATTTGTAGTGAGGTGGATGGACCTAGAGACTGTCATACAGAGTGAAGTAAGTCAGAAAGAGAAAAACAAATACCGTATGTTAACACATATATACGGAATCTAAAAAAAAAGGGGGGTATGAAGAACCTAGGGGCAGGACAGGAATAAAGACGCAGACGTAGAGAATGGACTTGAGGACACGGGGAGGGGGAAGGGTAAGCTGGGACGAAGTAAGAAAGTGGCATGGACATATACACACTACCAAATGTAAAATAGATAGCTAGTGGGAAGCAGCCACATAGCACAGAGAGATCCGATCGGTGCGTTGTGACCGCCTAGAGGGGTGGGATAGGGAGGGTGGGAGGGAGACACAAGAGGGAGGAGATATGGGGATATATGTATATATATAGCTGATTCACTTTGTTATAAAGCAGAAACTAACACACCATTGTAAAGTAATTATACTCCAATAAAAATGTTAAAAAAATGTTTACCAGACTCCTGAGTAATGAGGCAAATGCAAATCTATGTGCAATGGATGACATTGTACATCAATTCAACTGGAGTATTAGGTAGAATGCAGATCAATAAGATTTCTGAAATATAGCTACTGGGAATGTAAATTAATACAATCACTTTGAAAAAACAATATGGCTTAACTGTGTAAAAATGTACATTCATGCACCTTGGAACATTTGCGCTCCTAAGATAGTTCCTGTGAGTCACTCTGCAAAAATTTACAGGGGACATGTAAAAAGTGTTTCTAACAGCAGTCTTCATAATTGTGAAAAAGGAGAGGATAGACATTGCAGAGAATGGATAAATAAATTGAGCTCTACAGCCTTGAAAGGAATGATCCATTTTTATAAATAATTCTTAGTAACACAGTACTGAGTTTAAAATAAATAGAATTTAGTAGAACTGGCAGAAAAAATAGTAGGAAAAAAGTAGAATACTCTTTAAAGAAATATTCAAGAAAATACAACAAAATATTGTTTAGGCATGCATATGTAAGTGATAACACAATGAATGAAAGAAAGGAATCATAAATTAATACTTCATGAAGTTGTTACCCAAGGGCTGGTGACAGACCATGGAATAAATAGGAACACATTAGTAGGTATAAGTCATTGAAGATGTTCTATTTCTGGGCATGTTTGTTCACTGTGTAGATGATCATTATATTATACATATAACTAAAGTGTTTTCTTTTCTTTTTTTTTAATCTAAGTATTTTCCAAATGTATATATATTCTTTTGTCAGCAGTCAGTCATACATCTCTCCCTCCTGCCTTAGTTTAGGGACATCAGAGAAAGATTTGATCTGACGTGTAGAGACAATATTATGATGGGAGAAAAATTGAGGAATCCTTAAGGGAGGAGGTGGGCACAAGAGAGACTGGCATTCCAGGTAGAAAGAACTGAGGGCAAAGACACAAGCTCACAAATGAACTGGACAACTAGCTGTGGATGCAGATGAACACTTATAGACACTCAATTAAAGATCTTAGTAGTAAAATAAAAAATACCACTAAATCTAGGGGCCCTTGCAGTGATGAGGACATTTGTGGTGGGTGACAGAAAGCTCCACCTATTCCTGGGTTCCCCAGGGTTGGGCTGTTCCCTATGGTGAGGGTCACTCTGAGTCTGGCATCCCATTTGATAGGCTCTGGGCTGGAGTGGCCACAGTGCCCAGTGTGGGCTGAGGCCTGATGCCCTTGAATGCATAACTCACAGTCAGACATTCTGGTCCTAGGTCCCTTGTGATCACGTGAGCCTTTGTCAGGACAGGAGTCTGAGAACAGACCTGGGATGGTCACTACAGGGCCAGTAAAATTGGGTGAAAGTGTTCAAAAGGTACACACTTCCATTAATAAAATAAATAAACCATGGCTATGTAATGTACAGCATGGTGACTATAGTGAATAATACTGTATATGTATTGGAAAGCTGCTAAGAGACTAGATCTTAAAAGTTCTCAACAAAGAAAAAAGTTGTAACTGTGTGGTGACAATGTGGTGATCACTTTGCAATATACCAAATATCAAATCATTATGTTGTACATCTGAATATTATGTGTCAATTATAATCTCAATAAAATATAAATTATATAAAGTTAAATAAAAGATCCATCTCGTCGGGCTCACAGGAGAAGGAAGTGAGTTCAGAGGGGAAAAATAAATTTTGATATATTTTAGGGAAGTTGGTGATGGGCATGTGATCATGAGGGCATACAGCAGAGCCTGCAGGACCGTTCGCCTGGGGGCCCCTTGGGTGATACTGAGCCTTCTCAGGGCTTGTTAGAAATGTGCCGCTGAAGGAGGCGAGTGGCTCTCTGCCGGGGGAAGCAGCCTCTGTAGATTGTGGCCATGAAAGGATGCCCATATGCCAAAGCACAGCCCAGACGTTTGCCTGGTGGACTCTGAGAAAGGAAATGCCCACTGGCTAGGTCAGAGTTCAGCTGGGTTGTTCTAGACCCAGTTTCCTCGTGGCTGAGGGAGAATGTAAAGCCAGCATTAGGAGCAGTTGGGAAGGAGCGGACAATTGCCCAAACCTTCACCTAGAAACAATCATGGAGCAGTCCTGTGAAATTAGGGATTTCTCCACATGTCACTTTCTGTCTGCTTGTTGTAAAATTTATTAAAAAAAATTTTTTTATTGAAGTATAGTTGATTTACAATGTTGTGTTCCTTTCAGGTGTATAGTAAAGTGATTTAGTTATACATATGTATATGAATATATATTCTTTCTTTACATTCTCTTCCCTTATAGGTTATTACAAGATATTGACTATAATTCTCTGTGCTATATAGTAGGTCCTTGTTGGTTACCTATTTTGTATATAGTAGTGTGTATATTTTAATCCCAAACTCCTAATTTATCCCTCCCACCCTTTCCCTTCTGGTAACCATAAGTTTATTTTTTATGTCTGTGAGTCTATTTCTGTTTTGTAAATAAGTTCATTTGTACCATTTTTTAGATTCCACTTATAAGTGATATCATATGATGTTTTGTCTTTGTCTGGCTTACTTCACTTAGTGTGATAATTTCTAAGTCCATACATGTTGCTGCAAATGGCATTATTTCATTCTTTTTTATGGCTGAGTAATATTCCATTGTGTATATATACCAGATCTTTATCCACTCATCTGTTGATGGACATCTAGGTTGCTTCTGTGTCTAAGCTATTGTAAATAGTGCTGTTATGAACACTGGGGTGCGTGTGTCTTTTCAAATTATGTTTATCTCTGAATATATGCCTAGGAGTGGGATTGCAGGATCATATGGTAGTTCTATTTATAGTTTTTTAAGGAACATCCATACTGTTCTCCATAGTGGCTGAACCAAATTTAAAATTTACTTTAAATTGATGTATCCACATGTTAGTTTATGAACAGACTCTTAGATGGTGACCAATCCTACTATTTCAAGAAAAATTTAATGGAGGCTTAGCTCTCAAGTGGTGTCAAAGATGACACTGGTGCTGTGAATGGCTCTGAGCTTACTGAAAAGTCCTGTATCCATGGCTCACATTGAGACTGACTGCAAACCACAGTTATTAACTTGAGACTCTGTGTGGCCTCAACTTAACTGCTTAAACAGAATAACTGTGTTTAAGGATATTTGTATCCCATCTCACCCTATTGACTAAAACCTAGCCTTTCCTCCCCTCTACTGTGAAGGCTCTGTGATTTGTGAAAACATGGTATCAGCAATATTGAGATCATATCTTCAGAAACTATCACTTGCTTACAAAGGGGGTCTCAATAAACTCAAAGCAATCACAGGGGGAATGAAAACAGCATGTGGACTGTCAAATTCGTCCTCCCTTTACTTCTTTATCCTAGAAGCAAATCCTCCCTTTATTCTCTAAGCAAAATCATTCTCTATTCTTTCCTTTATTCCCTAATCAAATTCTTATTGAGTGTCTGCTCTGTGCCAGTCACTGTCCCGGCCCTGGAGCTTCAGGAATGGAAATCATTGATTTCATAGAGTTTATTTTCCAGGGGAGAGACAGAGGAGTGAGAGAACCAAGTGAAATGTGGGCCAAGCTTGATGTGATAATCAGAGAAGATTAGATTGCTACCCTAGAGACAAGCACACAGATGGGGACAAGGGCATGGAGATGGTGGATTGTGAAGATGGGCCGGGCCTGATCTCTACCAGACCAAGGCGCAACCAGCACGCGGCTGTGCAGTCTGCTCCCCTCTGCACTGCCCTCAGAGGGAGGGTAAGGCTTCCCTGGTTCTCTGTCTCCGTGTTTGGGTCCCTCTTTTACAGCAGCTTTGCCTGTATTCTAGGTAATACCATGTCCTTTTTATAATTAATAAATAGTGGGATATACATTTGACTGACTGCTGTGTCAGAAAAAATAAAATAGACATATGAACATCCACATAGATGCCCCAAATAATATTGAGTTTAGAAAGTCAGAAACTGATCTTGTTAGGGGTTTTGTTACACAGACATGGTTGATTAAGCCATTGACCATTGATGACTGAACTCAATCTCCAGCCCTCCTCCCCTCCCTGGAGGTTGTGGGGAAGGAAAGGAAGGAAGGGGCTGAAAGTTTCAACCCTCTAACTCTGGCTTGGTCTTTCTGGCCCCCAGCCCCCATCCTGATGCTCTGTAGTCTCCCCACCCCAGTCATCTCATTAGCTTAAAAAAGAAATTCCTATCACTCTGGAAATTTCAAGGGTTTTTGGAGCTCCTTCCAGGAATTGCAGACAAAGACCAAATAGGTATTTTTATTATAACACAGACTTTAAGCTCAACACCATTTGTGGACACCTTAAGGGATCCACATGAAGCTTTACTATATAGTTCTCATGGATACATGTATACATTAGTATACACCAATAAACATACTGAAGATGAATTGTGGAGAACTATGTTAAATTGAAAAGACTGTGGTGGTCTGTGATGGGGAGAGTAATGGGCTTAGGAAAAGGAGAGAGAGATTGTCAAGGTGGGATTTAGAGTCACAAAAACAAGGTAATTTGAAAACGGGCACTCCCGTTATTTCCCTAGAAGAAACTATCCAATCCAGGGGCTAATCACAGCCTTCCCAGCAGCCCTTTACAAACAATGTCTCCCCTTGGGAACCCTAAAGAGAGGCGAGATGTGCAGCCTTAAGGAAGTGTACTTGTTCCGTATACCCACTGACAACTTGTAGGTTTGCATACACATCGCACACATCTCTCATCAACTCCACGCTCCGGACTCGTCCCCCAGAATCATATCCCTGCCCTTCCCTTGAATGGAAACCAATTGCTCTTATCTAAGTTTCTGGAGGAAGCTGCAAAGAAAAATACAAGATCTGGTTAGAACCAAGTAGGCCCAAGATGGCAAAAGATTTGACTTCCAGTGGACCTTGAGCCTCATTATATGCTCATTGTAATGCATTAGCATGCTAAATGACACATCCACCAGCAACAGGACAGTTGACTATTGCCATAACAACAACCAGAAAAGCCTGTACAAGGACTGAAAAGTACAAGGACTGAAAAGGAGTGTTGCCTCAGTTTCCCATCCAAACCACATCCTTGTTCTCTGGTAAGTAATGAATATTCCTCCCTCTCTTTCCAGTTCCCTCCTGTTTACCTTGACCCTCCAAAACATACGGTATCTCCACCCAAATTGGGTTGAGAAGTTGATTTGCAAGCTAAGTTGCTGCTTCTCCATTCTTTAGCCCTTGAATAAAGCTTGTGCTGTTCAAGGGGTCTCACCCAGGCTAGGGTCCAGGCAAGCAATTCAGTAACAAATTGAACAATGAGAAGCCATTTCATTTCAAATGTGAAAGAAAAATCAGATGAATGACCAGTGTAGGGGAGCACATATTGCCACCCCAAAATGTTTCTCTGGTGTAAGGATTATTTGGGGTTGGTTATTTTTAAGAAACAGAAGACTCAGAAAGTTTTCCTTTTTACCTCCCCCTTAAATACTTAAAAGCATTTAGATGGCAGGCTTGTTCCAAGAAGGGAGCTGTCACCAGAGGTAACTAAAAAGAATATGAGCTAGGCATGTAGACTGTGAAATTTACCAAGGTCTATATGTTCCCATTCCTCTCTGTGTCCCATTGTCTCTACATGGCAGGGCAAATACTTGTTTACCAAACATTTCCTCTTCCCATTACCCTGTGAATTGTCTTCCTCTGCTTTGAAGTCCTAGACCCCTAGCCTCAGCTCTTTAGCTCAGAATGAATACATAAGCCTTGATTGCCTGACTGACTCTGGGCCTCATATTTTTCTGGAGCCCCCTGCCATGGATACAGTAATTAAATTTGGTTTTTCTCCTATTAATCTGTCTCATGTTATTTTAATTCTGAAACCAGCCATAAGAACCTACATGGGTAGAGGAAAATTATTTCCTCCCCTATGACAGACTCAGTCCCAGCCCTGTTGCACCTTTAAGTTCCTTAACCTGTCCCATGTTGTCCGGCACCACCTATGTGCTGGCAACTCCCAAATTTATATCTCTACCGCAGGCATCTGCCCTGACCTCAGACCCAAATATCCCATTGTTTATACAACATCTCCCGCTTGTATGTCTAGGATGATCTTTAGTAACTGAACAAGACCAAATCTGTCTCAAGCCCCCATCCCTCTCTTCCCATAGTCTTATCCCTTTCGGGTAATATCAACGCCACCCCTCATTTGCACATGGGGCTGTCCGCATAATCTTCTTTCTCTCACACTTCACATCCCCAAACCTGCAACCTAACAAATCTATCCAGAATCCAGTCACTCCTCCCATTCTCACCACTATTGCCCTAGCTCTGGGCAGTTCTCGGCCCTCCCTCACTCTCTTAACCACCTGAAAGGATGACCAGGCCTTCTGCACCAAACCACAGCTCTCCACCAGCCAAGGCTACCTCTCAGGCCTCCAAACACAAAACAAGCATCCCATCCCTGCAAGTGCAAAGAGTTTGCTTACTCACCGCTGTCAGAGAGGAAAGACATTTCTGGTGTCAGAGATCAGATTGGAATATTTCCACTAAAACAGCAGAAAATGTTGAGTCTGGTGAAGTGCTCCCTGCAGTCCTTAGCACAGGACACTCCACAGAACTCTTCTCATCCAGGGAAATGCAGACACAGTAGAGAGCAAGGACTGGCAAACCTCTGTCCTGCCTGGGAAATGAGGCCCAGGGTGGGAGGCAGCAGGGAGTACAACAGCCTCTGACTTGCACCCCTCTTGCAAGAAGATCTGGTTGAGAGTTCAGAACCCACATTTCCAGGAAATGAGAATGAAACCATAGCAACAATATTTACATCTTTCTCTACAGCACAAGCATTTCCCAAAAAAGAAAAATACAAGAGTGTGACTTTCAGAGGCTCAGTGAGTAAGGAGAGGGCAGAGAGGTACTAGGGGTCAGGAAAGGCCGGTCTCCGAGGACCCCTGGGAGGTCACCTAGCCAAGACACCCAGAGGACAAGGAAGGAGGAAGGCTGTGAGCAACTTTTCAAAGCTTCTAGTGAATGAGGGAGAAGCATTTCTCTAACTTTTCTTTGTCTTTCTGATCTTTCATTGTTAGGAGACTTATACTTGACTGCCACATTTTCAACCTTGGGCATGGATCACTCTGGTGGGTCATGGGGTCCCATCTGATGAGTGAACCAAACTATCAGAAGGGGCTCTGGGGACACAAGACAAGAGAGCAAGGAGGGGGACACAGAGAGGGAGGAGGGAACCTGGATCCTTAAATTTATATGGAAGATCAAGGGGAAAAGACCAAAGTTTCTTTAGAAGAAGAAATGGGAGGGTTTCCCAAAAGGTACATGGCGTATTATCATGTATATTTCATACATTATAAAAATAAACAAAGTATCCTTTAATGCTATAGTTGGGTCCTGGCACAGAGCCCTGTGTTAGACTCTGGCATGAATGAAATTCTGTTGAATGAAAGAAGTACATAGCGTGTTAGTGGGTAGAGAAGGCACTGTCTAGTAAATGGAGCTGGACAAACTAGTTATCCATATGGAAAAAGGTTACTGATTCCCTATCTATATCACCTTTGACAGTCAACTCCAAAAGGAGCGTAAAGACTTAAACTTCAAATGGAATACTCTAGAAGAAAATATAGTGAATCTTAGGGTACAGAAAAATTTCTTATATGAGATATCCAGATGATAACTGCACAAAAAAGACTGACAAAAGGAGTGCTTCTGACTACATTAAAATGAATAGCTCATGAAAAGAAAAAAAAGTTCATGAAAAGAAATGCCTAAGGAAAGTTTAAAAGGTCCACAAATCTGGAGAAGACGTTTGCACAAATGTTGTCAACTAAGGATCTATGGAAAGGAGGTATTTTAAAAATTTTAGCAATTGCTAAAGAGATGGGAAATAATCCAGGATGGAAGTGGGCAAAAGACATAAAGTGACCTTTCTCAGAAAAAAACGAAAACAAAAACACGTGTTGCCAGTAGGCACACAGAGGTTTAGCAGCCTCCTTATTAATGAGCAAAATGCAAATCTGTGCACAATGAGATGACATTGTACATCAATCCAATCAGAAAAATAAAAGTTGGACAACACTGAGTATTGATGAGAATGTGGATCAATAGTATCTCTGAAACACGGCTGCTGGGAATGTAAATCAATACAATCACTTTGGAAAAGCAATATGGCTTAATTGTATAAAATTGCACATTCATGAACCTTGGGACCCAGCATTTCCACTCCTAAGAGGGTACCTATAAGTCACTATGAAAACTGTACAAGGGACGTGTAAAAAAGTGTTCCTAATAGCAGTCTTCATAATTGTGAGGAAGGAGAAGATAGCCATTGACAGGGAAGAGATAAATAAATTGAGCTCTGCAGCATTGAAAGGAATGAGCCATAGCTATACATAGATAAATAAATATTAGTAGCATAATGTGGAGTTTTTAAATTAAGAACCAGTAAAATGACCTTTAAATAAAGCTTCAGGTGAACTCAACAAGATATTGTTTAGGGCTGTATATATTAGTGATAAGACAACAAATGAAAAAAAGAAACATAAATACATACTTCATGACATTGTTACCCAAGGGCTGGTGACAGGGCTTGTGAGTAAACAGGACGTATAGTTATTGAAGATGTTCTATTTTGGGGGATGGTTTTTCAGTGTGTAGGTAATCATTATATTATAGAAGTAAAGATTTTAAAAAGAAAAACATCTCAGTTCTCTCCATATTGATGCTGCGTATATTCTCTTATCTGCAGTCAGTCATGAATCTTTCCCTTCTTCCACAGTTTGAGGACATGAGAGAAATACTCCGTCTGACATATAGAGACAATCAATGCTATGGAGGAAGAAAGACTGAGAAATCATTAAGGGAGGAGGCAGGGACAAGAGAGACTGGCATTCCATGTACAAAGGAATGCAAGACAAAGATGAAAGCTCACAAATGAACTTGACAACCAGCTGTGGATACAGATGGACACACACAGGCAGCCACTGAAAACCCTTAGTAGTAAAATAAGAAATAGGAAAATAAGAGAACCAAGTTCACACCTTCTCCTGCTCTGGTCTGAACTGCATGTAGGCTGGGACCTGATGTCCTGAATGCACACCTCACAGCCCACAGTCTGACCTTCTGCTCCCAAGTGCCCCGTGATCACATGAACCTTCTTAAGGACCACAGGTGACACAGACCTGTCATGGTCACTACTGGGCACCTACCAAGTGGAATTATTCATTGGATACTAGCACAGCTGCTGCCTCCTAACTGGCCCCATTGGAGGTCTGTGAACCTCTGCGAAGGGGTCTTCTCCCCACACAAGGTAAGAACCCAAAGCAGAATCTGGGCAGAGTCTACAAGAGACATAAAAAAGTTGCTGATTGCACTTTAGGGCCACACTTTGAAAAACTTTTCTAGGTTTGGGTTCTGCTTTCAGGATAATCTGTCTATCAGATGCCTGAAACAGGTTGGAATTGGGTTCAAAGGAATTCACAAGGTCTAGTAAGACAGCGAAATTCAGTATTTTTTGGTTGTACCGCCTCCTGTCATGTTCCTCCATCTTCTGGCAGACCCTCAACCTATGTGATGTGTGCATGGTCAGACCTTCACCACCAGACACTGGGTAGGCTAGACTGTTGACCAAGAGGCTGAGTGCCAGGCCTCCATCTGAGACCAGACTAAGTCTGGGGATCCAGGTAAGCAAAACAGGGAACAGGAGAAAAGGGAAGGAAGACAGACATTAAATGGCTTGCCTAAAGCCCTCAGGCTGTTGTGTGGACCAGCAGGGTTCAGGCTGAGTTCCTCCTGAAAACCCCCTGCAATTGGCTTAACTATAAAAGCAGTTGCTGAAGTGGAAAATGGGTGTGGTCCTTCTGTTACCCTGCAAATGTTTGCTAAGCTTTTCAGTTGCAGTTGTGCACTGATCTGTGGTGACTAACAAGACTAGGCCTCTCATACCTTGGTCTTCTTAGGGCATCACATGTTTAGGACAAGGCAGGTATTCCTGGACATCAATAAGGTCTCTAAAATGCACAGAGGTAAAGCACACATTTCCTGGTTGGAGGAGGGGAGGAATGTCTCAGGAAATATTCTGTCTCCTGGTCCCACTCAGGTAAGCAAAGGTCCAATTGGTCTCATAAACAATCTCCAGACTCATAGAATTGAAATCTCCCCTCCTCTTGCTCCGCCCCTCCTCCAACTGAGACGGCTGCAGCAGGGACAGCTTCTCCCTCTTTCTTCCTCCCACTGACCCCATTATAAGAATTGGGGCTGGCTGAGGAGAACTATAAAGTGTAGGAAAGACACACTCAGGTGAGACAATTACAGTCCTGCTGAGGCCCCCGGTGTGGTGAATGTTCCTCACATAGGAGGGACCATGGTAGGGGTTGGAGTGGCTCACATTGACATCCCCATTGGAATCTCATGGACAGGTACAGCCCAGACCCACAGGCCTCCTACTTCCTCTTCAGTGTTTACAAATGGTGAAGAAATCCACGTGTTTATTTTGGATGAGGTCCTCTTACTCAGGAAGACTAAGTCCAGCTCTCATGGTTGACTTAAAGTGAAAGCACACTCCCTTGCAAAGGGCTCACTAAAAAGTGATCCTTGCCTTCCCTTCTCCTCACCTGTCAGTCATTGTTTTCTGACCCAGGGATGGAATCAAGGGTGGTAAAGCCAGGTTCACAATCTCTTAGCTGGGTAAGATTTTCCTAGCTTGTTATTGACATTGCAATCTCTGCCAACCTTGGAAAACAGACTACCACGCTGTTACAGTAAAAGCTCTCAGAACATGTCCAGCAGCTGCCTGGGCACCTTTGGCTCAGCGACAGCCCCAAGCACTGCCACTGACCAGGCATCACTGGCCCACAGTCCTTTCAATTCCAGTGTAAAAGAAACAAGGCTCTGGGGCTTCCCTGGTGGCGCAGTGGTTGCGAGTCCGCCTGCCGATGCAGGGGACACAGGTTCGTGCCCCGTTCCGGGAAGATCCCACATGCCACGGAGCGGCTGGGCCCGTGAGCCATGGCCGCTGGGCCGGCGCGTCCGGAGCCTTTGCTCTTCAACGGGAGAGGCCGCAACAGTGAGGGGCCCGTGTACTGCAAAAAAAAGGAAAAAAAAAAAAAAAAAGAGAAACAAGGCTCTGGTCCTGGTCTGGTCTGTGATACATCTCTGGTAACTGGTGGAACCACACATGTGATGACACCAGGGTATTCTGACTTACTGGTTGCCTTGATTGGAGGTTTCCTTTTAAGGGAAAAACGCATAAGATTTGGTCATCTGGTTTTGAGCCTACTGCCACTTTAATTGGACTTTTCCTTCTGGGTCAAGGAGTCCCTCACCATCTGATGCTGCCTGATTGGTAACTGGAAAACTCCTTGTTGGACCAAGTCTTGTTGGTACCCCCATCTGCAATGGTAGGTAGACAATCCTCCATTCTCTTGCTAGGGAACTGTGACCCTGAGAGACTGCTGAGTATTGGTTCATCTGGTCCTGGTCTGTCTGTTTCTGGTAATATTGACCATAAATAAGAATAATGGATAATTAGAGCTCTGTTCCATCTTGTAGTCCTATCGGGTGTACCTTACACATTGGGAAATTTTCATCTATTCTTCCATGAAAAGAAAAACGATGAATTTTTTTCTAACACTGCGTGACCAAAGTATTCTTCAGACACTGGAGGAAAACAGGCAACTTGACACTCTTTTGATATTCCAAAACTGTTTTTTTTTTTTTTTTTTTTTGCATATATGTTTAGAGAAAGCTGGCTTGATAAAGTATCTTTTCAAAATCCTGACCCTAAAAAAATAAAAGTATTGCTAAGTTATAACTCTTATGTCATGTCCTTGAAATGCAAACACAGCCCACATTGCCTGAGACTATGGGCTTAGCTAAATTAGTAGAACTTTAAGAAAAAAGAATCCTTTTAAAACTTGAGTGAGTAAACTTAACTTATTCCAACTGTTATTTATAAACTAATAAGTTTTATATTAAAACATCTGGTTCATGACTTTTTTTTTCTTTTTTAGTTTAAAAATGTTTTTGAAATATAGTTGATTTACAATGTTGTGTTAGTTTCAGGTGTACAGCAAAGTGATTCAGTTATACAGATATATTCCTTTTTATATTCGCTTCCATTATAGGCTATTACAAGATATTGAGTAGAGTTCCCTGTGCTATACAATAGGCCCTAGTTGGTTATCTATTTTATACATAGTAGTGTGTATATTTTCATCCCAAACTCCTAATTTATCCCTTCCCCCTTCCTCTTTTTCACCTTGCTATACTGAAACACTGTCCCCATTAAACAAGTTTTTAAATGAAGCTACAAAATCTCTGGCTCTGTCTGACCTCATGTAAAAATTAATTTGTAAATGGGCTCTATTTAGTTGGCTTAAAGGAAAGTAAGTGCTTACAGATAAAATATTTCTAAGTACAACAGAAACTAACCCAAATTTTTAAAGGATCATGTGATCTAGGACTAATTTTTAATGAATAAAAACAAGTTTAAGGTTGTAGGTTTAATTAATATAGACATGTTTTTATAGTCATCAATGTTAAGTATAATACTTTAATTGTACCTAAGTTTACTGAAATCAAGTAAGTTCATATTATTTCTGTTGCAAATTTGTCAGCAAGAAAAATAACTTGATATGATGAAAAATTAAATGTAAACGAGGTAAGAGTATTGGGGTGAACCTTTGGGAATAATTATGTTCTAGGAATATCTACTTAAAAATAGTCTGGTTACCAAATCAAACTTGGGTCCCTCACCCATGCACAGTAAAGTCAATCTACTGACTCTGGGTTGTGGTGAAGAAAAGTGCAGCATTTATTGCAGGGCGCCAAGCAAATGTCCCAGGTAGGTAGTGACCAAAAGACCCAAACTCCCTGATGGCATTCAGGGAATGGTTTTTTTTTTTTTTTTTTTTTTTTTTTGGCGGTACGCATGTCTCTCACTGTTGTGGCCTCTCCCATTGCGCAGCACAGGCTCCGGACGCACAGGCTCAGCGGCCACGGCTCACGGTCCCAGCCACTCCGTGGTATGTGGGATCCTCCTGGACTGGGGCACGAACCCGTGTCCCCTGCATCGGCAGGTGGACTCTCAACCGCTGCACCACCAGGGAAGCCCCCCAGGGAATGGTTTTTAAAGCCAGGGTGAGGGAGGGGCGTCTGAGGTACATGATCAGCTCACGGACATTCTACTGATTGGTGGGTGGTGAGGTAATTTGGAGTCAACATCATCAACCTTTTGATTCCAACCAGTCTGGGGTCTACATACTTGTGAGCATCATACACTTAACTGAAAAACAATAGAGGCCATTACTGATAGTCCCTCATTATGTGCCCACCTGATGGTTCTTCTGGTCTCCTTTTGAATTTATGTTATTCTACAAGCCTCTGCAGCATACACGTGAGCAGGACATAAGGTCAGAAGAAGTGAAGGGTGAAACAGAGCCAAGGGAAAGCTTGTAACTAGGGTACTGTGAGAGGACAGTGTCCTTGGCAGGAAAGTAGCCTGGGAATCTTCCATATTAGGACCCTGGAAGCCATTCATCTGCCATCACCCATGGCTTCTGGTGATCAAGGCAGGGAGGAAGCCTGTGTTGGAGAGATTCAGGATGACTTGCAGATTCCTAACAGGAGCTCTCCAGTTTCAATATGTTCACCAAACAGAGAGCGCTCTGAACCGCATAATTTTGGGATTTTTACGGAGGCATCACCATGTAGGCATAATCAATTATTAACTCTATTTGCAGCCCCTCTCCCCTGTCTAGAGGATGGGGGGTGGTGCTGAAAATTCCGAACTTCTAATAATGGCTTGGTCTTCCTGGTGACCAGCCCCCACCCAGGAGCCATCCAGGAGCCCACCCAGATTGCCTCGAAGTATTTAGGAGTTTGTGTCCAGGAAGGGGTCAAAGAATATATTAGAACAAGAGTTGGTCCTAGTGTTCTTATCACTTAGGAAATTACAAGGATTTCGGAAGTTCTGTGCCAGGAACTGGGTGCAGAGAACAATACGTATTTTTTATTATCTCACAACCCTGGAACCCATCTGAAAACTAGCTCCAGTACTGAGACTCTGTGTGGCCCCTCAGAGCCTGGTGTTCTCTCTGGGAAGGGAGTAATCACAATACAGTCTTGAAAATGTCTTGATACAATTCGATAAGAAAGCACATATAAATTATTTCATTAATGTATAGTGCACTATATGATATAAGGTCTTTTTCATATCAGTCCTTAAGAGGTAATCCACGCCTCTCACAGTCCGTGTCTCCTTCTGTCCTGCTGACTCCCAGCACTTGGGGGACCCAGGTCAGCTGGGGATTATGGGGAAGGAGAACTGACCCTGCCCCAAACCTGTTCTTCTGGGTCCTGGGCCACAGGCGCCAAGCCAGCCATAGCTGGTCTCCTGTGTGATCCTCCTTCCCTTCCTCTTCCCCTTGGTCCCATGGGCCCCATGCTCTCCACGTTCCCAACCTCCCAGTTAGTCAGATCACAGACTTTTGCAGGGAGTTCTCATTGCTCCAAAAAGGACACTGATCCCCCAATGGTGCAAAGGCCACGTGCAACTTAGTGCCTGGGTGGGGACCGGAGCTGGAGTTCCTGTCTCCTGGTCACATTCCTGACCTTCTTTTGGTCCCCTCCACAGGGCCTCCTCCCTCAACACCCACTAGCCCCATGTGCGTAGGACTAACATTTCAGAAGATCCCGCCTGAACCCTGGGGAGTTTCCAGGGGGGAAGCTGTGAGTAAGAGATAAAGGAGGAATCTGGGAGAGGAAGAGCTGAGGATGTGGGAGATGTGAGAACAGAAGAGCAGTTTATGACCCAAACCCACCCTTGCCTTGGAAGGGGGCTGGGGTAACAGAGGGGTGGTAAGCAGGAACGTCCCCTCTGAGAAAGCTGAAGGAAAGCCCATGTGCCCAGGCTCTTGGTTTCATGTTCAGTTTCATGACAGCTGACAATCCCACTGGCCACCTCACACAGAAGTCCTCCCAGCTCATAGCAGGGTTTTGCATGCAGCCACCACTGGACTTCACAGCCCCAGAGAAGAACCCTCTCCTTCCTTAACTTTTAAGCTGATTTTTTTTCTTTCGTTTAAAACTGTTACCAAATTAGGACATATGGCCCCCCCAATCAGGCCATGGACTGGCCAAGGCCCCCTGTCGCAGCGGGGAACGTAATTTTTCTGCTTCAGTTCGCATAGCCAAAATGAAAGTGAAGCTGAGATTGAAGCAGCACAAGCTTTATTCAATGGCCAGAGAATAGAGAAGCGGGAACTTGTTTACAGCTATCAACTTAGTTTACAACTATCACCTTAATGGTGAGAGGGATTTGCTTTTAATGAGTAAGGACAATGGGTGGGAGGAGTGAGACTAATGATGGGGAGGCATATGCATTAGTTTTCTGGAAGAGAGGCAGGGCTTTCCTGGAAATGGGATGTCATCCCTTTTCTGTCCTTTTTGGTGCATGACTTCCCATCATGGCCCCTGGTAGGTGTGTCGTTTAGTACCTAATGCACTAAAATCAGGGTAGAATGAAACTCGGGGTCTGTTAGAGGTCAGATTTGTCACCATCTTGGTTTTAGCTAGTTCTATCTGGTTTTTGTTTTTCTCTTCCTACAGCTTCTTTTGTGAGTGTGTGTGTGTGTGTGTGTGTGTGTGTGTGTGTGTGTGTGTGTGTCCAGACCTTGTGATTTAAAGATATATGTTAGTTCCTGTTCAAGGGAGGTGTTGGTGTGTTTTGGGCAATGGTCTGTGGCAACTCTGGTAACAAAATCAATTAACTTTTTTGGGCCCTCCATTGCGGAGGGCTGACTTGGCCCTGCTGTCCAGATCATGGCAAAGCACTGTCTTTGTTTTGTGCACAGCACACCTGTTGTTTTTAATATTAGCTCATTAGTGAATCAAGTCCCATCCATTCATTCTGCTCCTCTCCCACACAAATGGCACTTGTCTCCTTTGATACAAATTGTTAAATTCATTTTTATCTTTGAAAATTCTGCGTTGTGTTTTTATTTTATTTTTTGTGGCTTAAAATGACACAACTTTATTATCTTATAGTTCTGGAGGTCAGAACTTTGAAATGGGTCTCATGGGGCTAAAATCAAGATGTAAGCCCGGCTGGAGGTTTTGGGGAAGAGTCTGTTTCCTTGCCTCTTCCACCCTCTAGAGGGTGTCCTCATTCCTTGGTTTGGGCCCCCAGCCAGCAATTGTATATCACTCCAACCTCTCTTCCTGTCATTACAACTCCTTTAACTCTTCTGCCTGCCTCTTTCACACCTTAAGGACAGCTGTGATTACACTGAGCACAACCAGACAATCCAGAATCCCTAACTCAATCACATCTGGCAAAGTCCCTTTTGACATGTGGGGAAACATATTCCAAGGTTCTGGGGACTAGATGTAGACATCTATCAGGACCCACTCTTCTGCCTGCAACAAATCTATTTATTTATTATTGCAGTATAATTGCTTTACAATGTTGTGTTAGTTTCTGTGATACAAAGAAATTAATCAACTATATGTATACCTATATCCCCTCCTTCTTGGGCCCCCCCCGCCCCCACATCCCACCTATCTACGTCATCACAGAGCACCGAGCTGGGTTTCCTGTGCTTTATAGCATGTTCCCGCTAGCTATCTATTTGACCCATGGTAGTATATATATGTCAATCCTAATCTCCAAATTCGTCCCACCCTCCCCTTCCCCCTCTGTGTCCACATGTCTGTTCTCTATGTCTACATCTCTATTCCTGCCCTACAAATAGGTTCATCTGTACCATTTTTCTAGATTCCACATATATGCATTCATATATTTGTTCTTCTCTTTCTGGCTTACTTCACTCTGTATGACAGACTCTGGGTCCATCCACATCTCTACAATTGACCCAGTTTCATTCCTTTTTATGTGGAGTAATATTCCATTGTATATATGTACCACACCTTCTTTATCCATTCATCTGTTGTTGGGCATTTAGGTTGTTTCCATGTCCTGGCTATTGTAAATAGTGCTGCAATGAACATTGGGGTGCATGCGTCCTTTTGAATTATGGTTTTCTCAGGGTATATGCCCAGTAGTGGGATTGCTGGGTCATATGGTAGTTCTATTTTTAGTTTTTGAAGGAACCTCCATACTGTTCTCCATAGTGGCTGTGTCAATTTACATTCCCACCAACAGTGCAAGGGCGTTCCCTTTTCTCCACACCCTCTCCAGCATTTATTGTTTGTACATTTTTTGATGATGGCCATTCTGACCTGTGTGAGGTGATACCTCACTGTAGTTTTGATTTGCATTTCTCTAATAATTAGTGATGTTGAGCATCTTTTCACGTGCCTCTTGGCCATCTGTATGTCTTCTTTGGTGAAATGTCTATTTAGGTCTTCCACCTATTCTTTAAATGGGCTGTTTGTTTTTTGACATTGAGCTACATGAGCTGTTTGTATATTTTGGAGATTAATCCTTTGTCCATTGCTTTGTTTGAAAATATTTTCTCCCATTCTGAGGGTTGTCTTTTCATCTTGTTTATGCTTTCCTTTGCTGTGCAAAAGCTTTTAAGTTTAATTACATCCCATTTTTTTATTTTTGTTTTTATTTTTATTACTCTAGGAGGTGGGTCCAAAAAGATCCTGCTGTGGTTTATGTCAAAGAGTGTTTTTCCCCTAAGAGTTTTATAGAGTCGGGTCTTACATTTAGGTCTTTTACCCATTTTGAGTTTATTTTTGTATATGGTGTTAGGGAGTGTTATAATTTCATTCTTTTACACGTAGCTAACCAGTTTTCCCAGCACCACTTATTGAAGAGGATGTCTTTTCTTCATTGTATGTTTTTGCCTCCTTTGTCATAAACTAGGTGACTGTATGTGCATGGGTTTATCTCTGGGCTTTCTGTCCTGTACCATTGGTCTGTATTTCTGTTTTTGTGCCAGTACCATACTGTCTTGATTAATGTAGCTTTGTAGTATAGTCTGAAGTCAGGGAGTCTGATACCTCCAGCTCCATTTTTCTTTCTCAAGATTGCTTTGGCTATTCAGGGTCTTTTATGTTTCTATACACATTGTAAAATTTTTTGTTCTAATTCTGTGAAGAATGCCATTGATAGTTTGATAGGAACTGAATTGAATTTGTAGATTGCCTTGGGTAGTATAGACAATTTGACAATATTGATTCTTCCAATCCAAGAACATGGTATATCTCTCCATCAGTTTGTGTCATCTTTGATTTCTTTCCTCAGTGTTTTATAGCTTTCTGAGTACAGGTCTTTTGCCTCCTTAGGTAGGTTTATTCCTAGCTATTTTATTCTTTATGTTGCAATGGTAAATGGAATTGTTTCCTTAATTTCTCTTTCTGATTTTTCATTGTTAGTGTATAAGAATGCAAGAGATTTCTGTGCATTAATTTTGTAGCCTGCAACCTTACCAAATTCATTGGTTAGTTCTAGTAGTTTTCTGGTGGCATCTTTAGGATTTTCTATGTATAGTATCATGTCATCTGCAAACAGTGACAGTTTTATGTCTTCTTTTCTGATTTGGATTCCTTTTATTTCTATTTCTTCTCTGATTGCTCTGGCTAAAACTTCCAAAACTATGTTGAATAATCGTGGTGAGAGTGGGTTAACCTTGTCTTGTTCCTGATCTTAGAGGAAATGGTTTCAGTTTTTCACCATTGAGAACCATGTTGGATGTGGGTTTGTCATATGTGGCTTTTATTATGTTGAGGTAGGTTCCCTCTATGCCCACTTTCTGGAGAGTTTTAATCATAAATGGGTGTTGAATTTTGTCAAAAGGTTTTTCTGCATTTATTGAGATTATCATATATTTTTTATCCTTCAGTTTGTTGATACGGTGTATCACAGTGATTGATTTGAGGATATTGAAGAATCCTTGCATCCCTGGGATAAATTTCACTTCATCATGTTGTATGATCCTTTTAATGTGTTGTTAGATTATGTCTGCTAGTATTTTGTTGAGGATTTTTGCATCTATGTTCATCAGTGATATTGACCTGTAGTTTTCTTTTTTGTGATATCTTT
Source organism: Lipotes vexillifer (assembly GCF_000442215.2). Lineage (NCBI taxonomy): Eukaryota > Metazoa > Chordata > Mammalia > Artiodactyla > Lipotidae > Lipotes > Lipotes vexillifer. The sequence goes on along the minus strand of NW_006788006.1, from coordinate 262,224 downwards.
GTGTGGTTTTGGTATCAGGGTGATGGTGGCCTTGTAGATTGAATCTGGGAGTGTTCCTCTCTCTGCAATTTTTTGGAAGATTTTGAGAAGGATGGGTATTAGCTCTTCTCTAAATGTTTGATAGAATTTGTCTGTGAAGCCATCTGTTCCTGGACTTTTGTTTGTTGGAAGATTTTTAATCACAGTTTCAATTTCATTACTTGTGATAGGTCTGTTCACATTTTCTATTTCTTCCTGCTTCAGTCTCGGAAGGTTGTGCTTTTCTAAGAATTTGTCCATTTCTTCCAGGTTGTCTGTTGTATTGGCATATAGTTGTTTATAGTAATCTCTTATGATCCTTTGTATTTCTGCCATGTCAGTTGTTACTTCTCCTTTTTCATTTCTAATTCTGTTGATTTGAGTCTTCTCCCTTTTTTTCTTGATGAGTCTGGCTAATGGTTTATCAATTTTGTTTATCTTCTCAAAGAACAAGCTTTTAGTTTTATTGATCTTTGCTATTGTTTTCTTCATTTCTATTTCATTTATTTCTGCTCTGATCTTTATGATTTCTTTCCTTTGGGTTTTCTTTGACTTTGGGTTTTCTTTGTTCTTCTTTCTCCAATTGCTTTAAGTGTAAGGTTAGGTTGTTTATTTGAGATTTTTCTTGTTTCTTGAGATGGGATTGAATTGCTTTAAACTTCCTTCTTAGAACTGCTTTTGCTGCATCCCATAGGTTTTGGATCCTTGTGTTTTCCTTGTCATTTGTTTCTATGTATTTTTTAAATTTCCTCTTTTATCTCTTGGTTATTTAGTAGTGCACTGTTTAGCCTCCATGTATTTGTGCTTTTTACAGTTTTTTTCCTGTAATTGATTTCTAATCTCATAGTGTTGTGGTCAGAAAAGATGCTTGATATGATTTCAATTTTCTTAAATTTACCAAGGCTTGATTTGTGACCCAAGGTGTGATCTATCCTGGAGAATGTTCCGTGTGCACTTGAGAGGAAAGTGTATTCTGCCACTTTTGGGTGGAATGTCCTATAAATATCAACTAAATATATCTGTTTTATTTTGTTAGTTAAAGCTTGTGTTTCAGTATTTATTTACTGTTTGAATGATCTGTCCATTGGTGTAAGTGGGGTGTTAGAGTCCCCTATTATTATTGTTTTACTGTTGATTTCCCCTTTTATGGTTGTTAACATTTGCCTTATGTATTGAGGTGCTAAATTTATACAACTAATACTATTCTCTGGAACCGTTTCTTTCTTACTTTTTCCTCACAGCTTTATGTCCACTTTGCCATGTGTATGGATACTACATGATAACCTGCAGTGGGTTCTTCCTGCATCCTACTCACATCACATCCCTTACCCAACCTCTGGGTTGCCTCCCAGTCTCTGCTACCGGCTCAGCTGCAATGCACATTTGGGCCAAGTTTCCGCCTGTGCCTGTTTGAGAAATCCTGGCACTGACGACTTTGCCTGATGTCTCTCCAGAAAGGCTGCAGCACCCACCCAGGGGTCAGCAGAATGAAGTTCTTGCTTCCCTCCATCTCCCTCCACACTTGGCACTCCTTTGCTTTCTTATCTTTGATAGGCACGGATGGGTGTCCCTCTTTTGTTTTAATTTCCATTTTTTCCTAACGACACTTGATTTTTTTTTTTTTTTTTTTGCGGTACGCAGGCCTCTCCCGTTGTGGAGCACAGGCTCCGGACGCTCAGGCTCTGGATGCGCAGGCTCAGTGGCCATGGCTCACTGGCCCAGCCGCTCCGCGGCATGTGGGATCCTCCTGTTCAGCATTCCTTCCTGTTCAGTTTTTGTGGAGTAGTTTGAAAAGGATAGGCATTAACTCTTCTTTAAATGTTTGGTAGAGTTCATGCATGAAGCTGGATGGTTGTGGACTTTTGTTTGTTTGGAATTTTTTGATTACTGATTTAATTGATTACTAGTAATCCATCTTTTCATATTTCATATTTTCTGTTTCTTCCTGATGCATTTTTGGGAGATGGTACATTTCTAGGATAGAACAACCTAGTATTCTAGGTTGTTCATTTTATTGGTGTATAATTGTTCATAGTAATCTCTTATTCTTTGTATTTCTGTGATGTCCCTGTCTTATTGTGTGGGCCTATACTTTTCCAGAAGTTGATTAATAACTTCTCCCTGTCATTTGCTGCCTGTGGCACATCTGTCTGGATGGAGTGATTGGGAACAGCTGTCTGCTGACCCCTGGGGCTTTCTGCATTCTGTGATTACTGGTTTTCCACTGATTGTGGGCAGGAGGGAAAGAGAAG
>NW_006788006.1:254107-259853 GCF_000442215.2 Lipotes vexillifer | reverse complement strand
GGAAAGAGAAGAAAATTTGAGGGATTCATATGAAGACCTTATATCATATAGTGCACTATACATTAATGAAGTAACTTATGTGTGCTTTTTTTTATTGAGTTGTATTAAGGCCCTTTGGAGACTGTATTGTGATTACTCCCTTCCTGGAGAGAACACCAGGCTCTGAGGGGCCACACAGAATCAGTGTTGGAGCTGGTGTTCAGATGGGTTCCAGGGTTGTGAGATAATTAAAAAAAATGTTGTCCTCTGTCCCCAGTTCCTGGCCCACAGCTCCTGAAATCCTTGTAATTCGCTAAGTTATAACACTAGGAGCAACTCTTGTTCTAGTATTTGTCTTTGACCCCATCCCTGGCACAGAACTCCTAAATTAGAATTTTCTGGATGATAACAGTGTCTTTTCCTCTATTTAGGCAACTCTGGGTGGGCTCCTGGATGTCTCCTGGATGGGGGATAGTCACCAGAAAGACAAAACCATGATTAGAAGATTGGAATTTTTCAAACCCATCCCTTTCCTCCAGAAAGGGGAGAGGGTTTGGAAATGGGATTAATAATTGATTATGACTACATGATGAAGCCTCCATAAAAATCCAAAAATTTTATGATTCAGAGAGCTTTCAGGTTTGTGAACACATTCAAACTGGAGAGTTCCTGTTAGGTATCTGCAAGTCATCCCGACTCTCTCCAACACCAACCTTCTCCCTGCCTCGTCCACCTGCAGCCATGGGTGATGGCAGCTGAATAACTTCCAGGGTTCTAATATGGAAAACTTCCAGGCTACATTCCTGCCAAGGACACTCTCCTCTCACAGTACCCTAGTCCAAACTTTCCCTTGGCTTTGTTTCCTCTTACACTTTCTCTGACCTCATGTCCTGCTCACGTCTATGTGGCAGAGGCTTGTAGAATAACATAAATTCAAAAGGAGACCAGAAGAAACATCAGATGGACACATAATGAGGGACCATCAGCAATGACCTCTGTTGGCTGTGGATATGTGCAGACATCAAACACTTATTGAGCACCTACTGCACACCAGCCATTGAGCATAGCAACTTGCTACTATGATAACTGCAGTGAGATCAGCCCTGGACACAGAGTTGCTGTGTCACCAGAGAGATGGTCTCACTTCTCAGCATAGAATTCCAGATCCCATTCCTTTTTTTTTCCCTTAGGGAGATTTTAAGACTGATTCCATATTTTGTCAAATGAAAGTCACTGAGGTGGAGGTTGTCCAGGAGTGGGAGCATGGAAGTATCTGGGTGTCCTTGCTTGGGGCGGGGGACCAGGCCTGCTTAGAATAACTCCACCATCAGGTCAGCTGGTGGTGAAAAGTTTTTCTTTTTTAGGAAAAGCTTTAGTATTGCTCACAACAGTATCAAGGAAGTGATTTTGCAAATAGAAGGTCTTTATAAAGTAAAGGCCAATAGCAAAGGCTCCCCCAGTGACTGAGCAATGTTTCTCAATGTATTTTAACAGTTTTCCCCTTAAGGACTCATTATCCTTTTCAACAGAAAACAGGGAGACATAATGTTTGCCTGGAATTTCTATGCCAACACATACAAATCCTTGGCCATGATTTCCAAGGATGTGTCAACTAGCCCAAAGTAAGACCTATAGAGAGTTAAAGTCTCCTTTAGGTTCTCCACATTATTATCATTGACCAAGTCACAAAAGGGATAGTGGCTGGGATTCGGCATTTAAGGCCTCCAGCCAGACCTTCTGTTTCAGAGAATCCCTCTTCCCATTAATGGCAGCTTCAGTAATATTGAGAAGGCATTGCATGAAGATGTGCTGCTTGTGGGCTGCTTGTGGGCTGGGAGCTCCCATGGAAGAGGGGTCTCCAGGTTTGGGAAATCAGTCAGACACACAAATGCTGAAGACTAAGAAGACCTGAGGCTCCTTCACACTGGCCACCAGTAGTTTTTCCAGACAGTTGTTTCAAATCTTTTGTAGGATTCTCTCCTTACCCAAGGTCACCGTTTTACGCTTTTGTTCACTATCTAATAAATCACTATCTACATTGGTTCAAATGAAAGTCTTCATTTTTCCAATTACTATGGCCAGTTCTGTATCATTTTCTTTGAAGTGTATAGAAGAGATGATAATATAGTCTTTCTTCCCTCAAACTTGCTGTGTGGTCATGGGTGTGCTGTGTTACCTTCCAGGATCTGTTAATAATTAACCTTGTTTTTTCAAAGTTTCCTGATGGTTGTTGCTGAGATGTGTCTTGTAATCATAATAAGAACACCAAGGGCCAGTCCAGCCACAGAAATATCTCCAACTTGGGAAATTTTCATAGGGGTGACTTATATCCTACTATTTTTTACATACTAAAATGCTTCCCTTATTATTTTAGTAGCTATAATTACTTATATATAACACTTTTTTTTTTTTTTTTTTTTTGTGGTACGCGGGCCTCTCACTGTTGTGGCCTCTCCCGTTGCAGAGCACAGGCTCCGGACGCGCAGGCTCAGCGGCCATGGCTCACGGGCCCAGCCGCTCCGTGGCATGTGGGATCCTCCCGGACTGGGGAACGAACCCGCGTCCCCTGCATCGGCAGGCGGACTCTCAACCACTGCGCCACCAGGGAAACCCTATATATGACACTTTTTAAACTTAAAAACTTTAATCTCTAGTGAAAACCAAGAAGTATGTCATTATGAACTATTTGTCATACCAGCATTCTCTGATTGGCAACTTTATGAACATATTTGATAACCTCTGAAAACATACATTGTCTCACAGCATAATTTCTTTCTTCTATGTGGTACAAGACATGTGTCTAATAAACCCAAACATCTCTAGTTTTTTTTCTCATAAGAGGACAAATGTAGGTAAATTTAGACTTGTCTAGAAATCAATGCTTCAGTATTTTATCTTATTTAAGAATTTTCTAGACACTCAATGAATTCTTATTATTTAATTTAATTTAGCAAAACTCTGAAGTTCCAAGTACTAAAAATCTGGAGAGACTGTAACTGAGCAGGACCCTATTGGGCCTGCCCAGAACACATCCCCCTCAATGTCCGCTACCTGTCTCTTATCTGTAGAAAAACTTTAGCCTCCTAGTCCTTCCCTGAGTTCCAAAGAATACGTTTCATCAGAGAGGTGAGAAAAGGCAGAGATAAAGCAAAACAGTCAAGCAGACAAAATAATAATAGTTTAGTCATTAAACAAAGTCAAAGACCTTTAGTTCATCCTTGAGAGGTATAGATAATATTCTGAGTGGTGCCCTTTGAGCTGTTTTTTAGGTAACTGTATGATGCCCACAGCCAGTATGACCCCAGACTGGTTGGAAGCAGAAGGCTGATGATGTTGACTCCAGATTACCTCTTTACTAACCAATCAGGAGAATGTCCACAGGATGATCATGAACATCACAGCCCCCCTCCCATTCCCTGTCTTTAAAACCTTTCCCTGAATGCCAGTGGAGAGTTCAGGCCTTTTAATCCCTAGCTTCCTGGCCTCCTTGCTTGGTGCCCTAAATAAATGCTGCACTTTCCTTCACCACAACCCAGTGTCTGTAGATTGGCTTTATTGCACGTGGGTGAGTGGACCCAAGTTTGGTTTGGTAACAAGATTATTTTTAAGAAGGCATTCCCAAAACATAATGATTTCCAAAGAGTTCACCCCAGAACTCTTATTTACATTTAATTTTTCATCATATCAATTTATTTTTTTTAATTTGCCACAGAAATAATATGAACTTATTTGACTTTCAGTAAACCTATTATACTTGACACTGATGACTCTAAAGACATTATTAATTAAACCTACAATCTTAAACTTGTTTTTATTCATTAAAAATTAGTCCCATGTCATGTGTTCCTTTAAAAATTTGGGTTAGTTTCTGTTGTATTTAAAAATATTTGATTTGGGGCTTCCCTGGTGGCGCAGTGGTTGAGAGTCCGCCTGCCGATGCAGGGGACACGGGTTCGTGCCCCGGTCTGGGAAGATCCCACATGCCGCGGAGCGGCTGGGCCCGTGAGCCATGGCCGCTGAGCCTGTGCGTGCAGAGCCTGTGCTCCACAATGGGAGAGGCCACAACAGTGAGAGGCCCACGTACTGCAAAAAAAAAAAAAAAAAAAAAAATATTTGATTTGTAAGCACTTACTTTCCTTAAAGCCAGTTAAATAGGGCCCATTTACAAATAAATTTTTACATGAAGTCAGACAGAACCAGAGATCTCGTAGCTTCATTTAAAAAGTTAGTCATGAATCAGGTATTTCAGTATAAGGCTTCTTAGTTTATAATAACAGATGAAATAAGTTGTTTACTCACTTGAGTTTAAAAGGATTCTTTTTTCTTTTATTAAGTAAGTTCACCTTCTACTAATTTAGCCAAGGCCAGAGTCTCAGGCAATGTGGGCTGTGTTTGCATTTCAAGAACATGACATAGAGTTATAACCGCAAGTTTTGTCCTAGGAATACTTTTATTTTTTTAGGGTCAGGATTTTGAAAAGATACTTTATCAAGCCAGCTTTCTGTAAACACACATGCAAAAAAAAAAAAAAACCCACAAAAAAACAGTTTTGGAATGTCAGAAGAGTTTCATGTTGCCCGTTTTCATGCATGTTAAAAAAATAATAATCTTCATTTTCTTTGGGTGCATAGCTGAAAATTTTCTAATTGTGTAAGATACACCCTAGGAGACTACAAGATGGAACAGAGCTCTGATTATCCATTATTCTTATTTATGGTCAATATTACCAGAAACAGACAGACCAGGACCAGATGAACAAATACTCAGCAGTCTCTCAGGGTCACAGTTCCCTAGCAAGAGAATGGAGGATTGTCTACCTACCACTGCAGATGGGGGGTACCAACAAGACTTGGTCTAACAGGGAGTTTCCCAGTTACCAATCAGGCAGCGTCAGATGGTGAGGGACTCCTTGACCCAGAAGGAAAAGTCCAATTAAAGTGGCAGTAGGCTCAAAACCAGATGACCAAATTTTATGCCTTTTCCCCCAAAAGGAAACCTCCGATCAAGGCAACCAGTAGGTCAGAATACCCTGGTGTCATCACATGAGAGATTCCATCACTTACCAGAGACATATCATAGACCAGACCAGGACCAGAGTCTTGTTTCTTTCACCCTGGAATTGAAATCACTGTGGGCCAGTGATGCCTGGTCAGTGGCAGTGCTTGGGGCTGTCCCTGAGCCAAAGGTGCCCAGGCAGCTGCTGGACATGTTCTGAGAGCTTCCACTGTAACAGGGTGATAGAGTGGGCCTGTTTACCGAGGTTTGGACAGAGACTGCAATGTCGATAACAGGTTAGGAAACACTTACCCAGCTAAGAGAATGTGAACCTGGCTTTACCACCCTTGATTCCATCCCTGGGTCAGAAAACAATGACTGACAGGTGAGGAGAAGGGAAGGCAAGGATCACTTTTTAGTGAGCCCTTTGCAAGGGAGTGTGCTTTCACTTTAAGCCAGCTATGGGTCTGGACTTGGTCTTCCTGGGTAAGATACCCTCATCCAAAAAAAGGTGGATTTCTTCACCATTTGTTAACCCTGAACAGGAAGTAGGAGGCCTGTGGGTCTGGGCTGTGCCTGTCCCTGAGATTCCAATGGGGATGTTAGTGTGAGCCACTCCCACCCCTACCATGGTCCCTCCTATGTGAGGGACATTCACTACACCAGGGGTCATCAGTAGGATTGTAACTGTCTCACCCAAGTATGTTATTCCTACCCTTTATATTTCCTCTCAGCCAGCTCCCATCCTTGTAATGGGAAGGAGCTGACTCTT
>NW_006788006.1:172067-254097 GCF_000442215.2 Lipotes vexillifer | reverse complement strand
TCCCTAACCCCGCTGCAGCTATCTCAGTTGAAGGAAGGACTGAGCCAGGGCAGGGGAGATTTCAACTTTATAAGAGTCTGGAGATCGTTTATTAGACCAACTGGACTTTTGCTTACCTGAGTGGAACTAGGAGACAGGATATTTCCTGAGCTGTTCCTTCCCTCTGTCAACCAGGAAATGTGTGCTTTGCCTCTGTGCGTTTCAGAGACCATATTGATATCCAGGGATGCCTGCCCCATCCTGAACATGTCATGCCCTGAGGAGACCAAGATATTAGAGGCCTAGTCTTGTCAGTCACCACAGAACATTGCCCAATGTCAACTGAAAAGCTTAGTAAACATTTGCAGGGTAAAGGAAGGACCACACCCATTTTCCACTTCAGCTACTGCTTTTAGAGTTAAGGCACTTTCAGAGGGTTTTCTGGACAAACTCAGCCATTCTAGGCAACCCATTTTCTGCCTGTCCTCCTTTCCTTTACTCCTGTTCCCTGCTTTGCTTACCTGCAGCCCCAGTCCTAGCCTGGTCTCTGGTGGAGTCCTGGCATTCAGCTTCTTTGTCCACGCTCTAGCCTGCTCAGTGTCTGGTGGTGAAAGTCTTAACATGCAAGCATCACATGGGTTGAGGGTCTACCAGAGGTGGAGGAACATGAGAGGAGGTGGTACAACCAAAAGAGGCTGCTTCCTGGATCTTGTGAATTCCTTTGAGCCCAGTTCCAAACCATTTCAGGCATCTAATAGACAGATTAGCCTGAAAGGAGAGCCCAAACCTAGAAAAGGTTTCCAAAAAGGGTGGCCCTAAAGTGCAATTAGCAACCTTTGTATGTCTCTTGTAGACTTTGCCCAGATTCTACTTTGGTTCCTACTCTGTGCAGGGAGAAAGCATCTTTGCAGAGGCTCACAGACCTATGACAGAGTCAGTTAAGAGTTTCTCCTGCAGAGGCTGCAGCTGTCCAGGTGCCCAACGAACAATTCCACTTGGTAGGTGCCCAGTAGTGACCATGACAGGTCTGTGTCACCTGTGGTCCTTAAGAAGGTTCATGTGATCACAGGGCACTTGGGAGCAGAAGGTCAGACTGTGGGCTGTGAGGTGTGCATTCAGGGCATCAGGTCCCAGCCTGTGGACAGTTCAGAGCAAAGATGGAGAAGGCATGAACTTGGTTTTCTTATTTTACTCATTTCTTATTTTACTACCGAGGTCTTTAATTAGCTGTTTGTCTGTGTTTATCTGCAGGCACAGCTCATTGTCAAGTTCATTTGTGATCTTTCATCTTTGCCTTGCAGTTCTTTCTGCCTGGAATGCCAGTCTCTCTTGTCCCCACAATGATTTCTCAGTCTCTCTTCCATCATAGCATTGATTGTCTCTATATGTCAGACAGAGTATTTCTCTGATGTACCCAAACTATGGAAGGAGGGAAAGATTCGTGACTGACTGCACAGAAAAGAATATATGCAACATCAGTTTGGAAAGAACTGAGATATTTTTCTTTTTAGAATCCTCTAGTTACTTACATAATATAATGATTACCTACACACTGAACAACTATCCCAAGAAACAGAACATCTTCAATAACTATACCTGTCTATGTGGTCCTATTTACTCCATGCTCTGTCACCAGCCCTTGGGTAACAACTGCACAAAGTATGTGTTTATGATTGCTTTCTTTCATTTGTTGTTTTATCACTGACATATTCATGCCTTAACAATATTTTGTTGTGTTCTCCTGAAACTTTATTTAAACAGCATTATACTGGTTCTTAATTTTAAAACTCGGCAATGGGCTTCCCTGGTGGCGCAGTGGTTGAGAGTCCGCCTGCCGATGCAGGGGACACGGGTTCGTGTCCCGGTCTGGGAAGATCTCACATGCCGCGGAGCGGCTGGGCCCGTGAGCCATGGCCGCTGAGCCTGTGTGTCTGGAGCCTGCGCTCCGCAGCGGGAGAAGCCACAACAGTGAGAGGCCCGCGTACTGCAAAAAAATAAAAATAAAAACTCGGCATTATGCTACTAATATTTATTTATCTATTATATCTATGACCCATTCTTTACGATGCTGTAGAGCTCAATTTATTTATCCCTTCTCTGTCATTGGCTATCCTCTCCTTTTTCACAGTTATGAAGACTGCTGTTAGGAACACACTTCTACATATCTTCTGGACATTTGTGCATAGTGACTCTTAGGTACCATCTTAGGAGTGGAAATGCTTGTTCTCAAGGTGCATGAGTGTACAGTTTTTTTTTGTTCTGTGGGTCAGTTCATTCATCCCTGTGCCAGCACTCAAGTACAGCATTAAAGTACACTTTATTTGTACAGTGTATAAAATATACATGAAAAATACCATATGTGGTACTGCAAGGCCTCCCATTTCTTCTTCTTCTAAAGAAAATTTGGTATTTTCTCCTTAATCTTCCATGTAAATTTAGGAATCCAGGCTCCTCCCTCCTCTCTGTGCCCAGCTCCTTGCGGCTTTGCCTTGTGTCCCCAGAGCCCCTTCTGGTAGTTTGATTCGCTCATCAGATGTGACCCCATGACCCGCCAGAGTGATCCACGCCCCAGTGTTGACAATGTGGCAGTCAGGTATAGGTCTCCTAACGATGAAAGAACAAAAAAGACAGAAAAGTTAGAGAAATGCTTCTCCCTCATTCACTGGAAGCTCTGAAAAGTTTCTCACAGCCTTCCTTCTTCCCTGTTGTCTGTGCTCCCCTGGGTATCTTGGCTCGGTGACCTCCCAGGGGTCCTAAGAGACCTGCCTTTCCTGGCCCCTAGTACCTCTCTGCCCTCTCCTTACTCACTGAGCCTCTGGAAGCCACACTCTTGTATTTTCTTTACTGGAAAATGTGGTGCTGTAGAGAAAGACATAAACATGATTTCCCTGGTTTCATTTTCATTTCTGGAAATGTTAGTTTCAACTACCAATCTTTTCTTCCTAAGGGAGGTGCTCAAGTCAGAGGCTATTGTACGTCCTACTGCCTCCCATCTTGGGCCTCATTTCCCAGGCAGGACCGAAGTTTGCCAGTCCTTGCACTCTACTGTGTCTGCCTTTATCTGGGTGAGGACAGTTCTCTGGATTGTTCCTGTGCTGGGGGCTGCGGGGAGCACTTCACCAGACTCTGCATTTTCTACTGTTTTAGTGGAAACATTCGGGTCGGAGCTCTGACCAGAAATGTCTTTTCTCTCTTGAACTGGTGAGTGAGCAAGCTTTTTGCACTTGCAGGGATGGGATGCTTGGTTTTTGTTTGGAGGCCTGAGGGGCAGGGCTGGCTGGTGGAGAGCTGTGGTTTGGTGCAGAAGGCCTGGTCATCCTTTTCAGGTGGTTAAGAGAGTGAGGGAGGGCCGAGAACTGCCCAGAGCTAGGGCAATAGTGGTGAGAATGGGAGGAGTGACTGGATTCTGGATAGATTTGTTAGGTTGCAGGTTTGGGGATGTGAAGTGTGAGAGAAAGAAGATTATGCGGACAGCCCCATGTGCAAATGAGGGGTGGCGTTGATATTACCCGAAAGGGATAAGACTATGGGAAGAGAGGGATGGGGGCTTGAGACAGATTTGGTCTTGTTCAGTTACTAAAGATCATCCTAGACATACAAGCGGGAGATGTTGTATAAACAATGGGATATTTAGGTCCGAGGTCAGGGTAGATGCCTGCGGTAGAGATATAAATTTGGGAGTTGCCAGCACATAGAGGGTGCCGGACAACATGGGACAGGTTAAGATAACCTAAAGGGCACATGTATGTGGAGCAGGGTGAGGACTGAGCCTCTCGTAGGGGAGGAAATCATTTTCCTCTACCCTTGTAGGTTCTTATGGCTGGTTTCCGAATTAAAATGACATGAGGCAGATTAATAGAAGAAAAGAACAAATTTAACTTTGTATGTGCAGGGGTTCCATAATATGAGGCACACCTGCGTTCAGGCAACTGAGGCTTATATGCTCCTCAGATTTCAAGAGAAGGGGTAGGAGTCTGGGACTTCGAAGAGGGAAGTCAATTTACAGGGAGATGGAAAAATAAGTGTTTGGTAAACAAATGTTTGCCATGCCTTGCAGAAACAATGGGAAACAGAGAGGACTTTGATCAAACAGGCCTTGCTAAGTTTCCCCAAGTCTACCACACTATCTCACAGTCTTTGTAGAAATCTCTGGTGATATAGCCCTTCTTCCTGAAATAGGCCCTTTATCTAAGTTCTCTTAGGCAGTTAAGGGGAAGGTAAAAGTGCTTTCTGAGCCTTTGGTTTCTTAAAGATAATCACCCTAAAATAATCCTATGCCAAAGAGATACATTTTGAGACAGCAAATTTTGCTCCCCTATGCTATGGGCACCCCAATTTCAGATCACACTGTGTGGGGGGATGTGCACACAAAGCAAGGAGTGGTCAGCCACACCCACTTCCTGCTTTAGTTTAATAAAATGGTGTTGGGGAGGAGAAATTTTTCCTCTACCCTTCTAGGTTTTTGTGGCTGGTCTAAGAATTAAATTGACATGAGACAGATTAACAGGAGAAAAAAAAAATTTAATTACTATACCTATGAAAGAGGGCTCCAGAAGAATATGGGGCGCAGAGGCAGTCAGGCAATCAAGGCTATGTATTCATTCTGAGCAGAGGAGTTGGGGCTAAGGGTGTAGGGCTTCAAAGGTGAGGAAGATAAGACACAGGGTAATGGGAAGAGGAAATGTTTGGTAAACAAGTATTTGCCCTGCCATGTAAAGACAATGGGACACAGAGAGGAATGGGAACAAATAGGCCTTGGTAAATTTCCCAGTCTACATGTCTAGCTCATATTTTTTTAGTTATCTCTGGTGACAGCTCCCTTCTTGGAACAAGCCCCCCCATCTAAATGCTTTTAAGCAGTTAAGGGGAAGGTAAAAAGCAAAACTTCCTGAGTCTTCAGTTTCTTAAAAATAACCAACCTAAAATAATCCTCATACTAGAGAAGCATTTTGTGGTGGTAATTTTATCCCCTACACTGGTCATTCATCTGATTTTTCTTTCACCTTTGAAGCAAAATGTCTTTTCATTGCTCTAGTACCCTTCATTTTTATGACTTAAAGGTCACATTTCAAATACATTCAAAATACCCTCTCTCCAGGCTGAGGTCCTTGATGCTACATGTAATAGAACATCAGAATGGGACTCATTCTTTCTTTCTCCCTATTGGCTGATACATGGCAATAGTTGCTGCTCCATTTCAGGGTAAACCACCACATAGATATTTCAAATCAGGTGGCCACAAACTAGTTAGACCACTGTCAAAGCTCTCACCTGAATAGCAGGTACAAAAGGGTTGGGGTGAGGGAATTTGTGAAGGGATATTTGGAGGGAGATGTTAGTGTGTGGGATCCCCAGGGCAAAGATGGAGGGTGATGCCTGCTCCTCACTTCAAACTCAGAATGAGGGTTTTAGCAGGAGCTTTGGGAGAACAGCTAGAGGACAGGGAACTGGGTCTTTCCCAAGCCTGAGATATCTAAACGTGAAAGTCAGGTTAGCAAGATGTGGCAGGCAAGCCCAAGAAGGAGCTGGGCAGAGAATATGTTGGGGTGAAGGGGGTGATGTGTGGTCCATACATCTGATCCAGGCCACGTGCAGGAGAGAGCTTGTGTGGGGTCACCTCAGGGCATTTCTCAGAGGGCTACCTGCAGGAGGGACCAGTCTGGAGTGTGGAGTTGATGAGAGAAGTGTGGGATGTGCATGCAAACCTAGGAGTCATCAGTGAGTATGTGGTCTTGTATCGTTGGGGCTGGAGGAGATGTGGGGGAACTGAGTAGACGGAACAAGGAGGTTCCCTAAGGTTACACATCTCACCTCTCTTTAGGGTTCCCAAGGGGAGATAGTGTTTGTAAAGGGCTTCACCCCTGGACTGGGTGGTTTCACTTCTAGGGAAATGATAGGAGTGCCCATTTTCAAATTATCTTGCCTTTTGTGACTCTAAAGCCCACCTTAAAAATCTCTCTCCTCTTTCCCCTAGTTTATTTCTCTTCCCATCACAGACTACCGCAGTCTTTTCAATTTAATATGTGTCAGGATATTCATCTTGAACGTATTTATTAATGTATATTAATGTATATATGTACCCATGAAAGCTATATAGTAATGCTTTATATTTATCCCTTTAATTGTCCACAAAAAGTATTGAGCTTAAAGTCTGTTTTATAATAAAAATACCTATTTGGTCTTTGTCCACAATTCCTGGAAGGAGCTCCTAAAAATGTTGAAATTTCCTCAGTGATAGGAATGTCTTTTGTAAGATAATGAGATTATTGGGGCAGGGAGCCTACAGAGCATCAGGATGAGGGCTGGTGGCCAGAAAGATGGAGTCAGAATTAAAGGGTTGGCAGTTTCAGTTCCTTCCTACCCTTCCTCCCTCTAAACTTCAGGGAGTGGAGGAGGGCTGGAGACTGAGTTCAATCATCAGTGGTCAATGACTTATTCAACTGTGCCTATGTAACAAAACATTAAAACCCCTAACAAGGTCAGTTTCTTACTTCCTAAACTCAATATTATTTGGGGCATCTCTCTATGTTGATGTGCATAGGTCTACTTTATATTTTCTGACACAGCAGTCAGTCAAATGTATATCCCATTATTTATTATTATAAAAAAAAGACACAGTATTATGTAGGGTACAGACAACGCTGTTGTAAAAGAGGGACTCAAACACGGAGACAGAGAACCAGGGAAGGCTTTCCCTCCCTCTGAGGGCAGTGAAGAGGGGAGCAGACTGCACAGCCGCGTGCTGGTTGCGCCTTGGTCTGGTAGAGATCAGGCCCGGCCCATCTTCACAATCCACCATCTCCATGCCCTTGTCCCCATCTGTGTGCTTGTCTCTAGGGTACCAATCTAATCTTCTCTGATTATCACATCAAGCTTGGCCCACATTTCACTTGGTTCTCTCACTCCTCTGTCTCTCCCCTGGAAAATAAACTCTATGAAATCAATGATTTCCATTCCTGAAGCTCCAGGGCTGGGACAGTGACTGGCACAGAGCAGACACTCAATAAGAATTTGAATGGAGAATACAGGAAAGAATAAAGAATGATTGTGCTTAGAGAATAAAGGGACGATTTGCTTCTAGAATAAAGAAGTAAAGGAAGGAATTATTTGACAGGTCACATGCTGTTTTCATTTCACCTGTGATTACTTTGGGCTTATTGAGGCCCGTTTTGTAAGGAAGTGATAGTTTCTGAAGATATGAACTCAATATTACTGGTACTATATTTTCACAAGTCCCAAAGCCTTCACATCAGAGGGGAGGCTAGGCTAGGTTTTAGGCAGTGGAGTAAGATGGAATACAATTATCCTTAAGCTCAGTTACTCTCTGCTTAAACAACTAAGTTGAGGCCACACAGAGTCTCAAGTTAATACCTGTGGTTTGCGGTCAGTTTGAATGTGAGCCATGGATACAGGACTTTTCAGTAAGCTCAGAGCCGTTCACAGCACTAATGTCACCTTTGCCACCACTTAAGAGCTAAGCATCCATTCAATTTCTCTTGAAATAGTAGGAATGGTCACCATCTAAGAGTTTGGTTATAAAATAGCATGGGGATACATCATTTTAAAGTAAATTTTACAACAAGCAGACAGAAAGTGACATGTGGAGAAATCCCTAATTTCACAGGACTGCACCATGATTGCTTCTAGGTGAAGGTTTGGGCAATTGTCCACTCCTTCCCAACTGCTCCTAATGCTGGCTTTACATTCTCCCTCAGCCACCACTCTTATGAATGAGTCCAGGAGTAAAAGATGCATTTTACATAGGAACCAAGTACACTCAACACACATGCACAGACACAGGCACATACCTGAAAAAGAGATTTTACCACAGAATTTGCCATCTCTTCACTTTATTCAATTCCAGTGGGTAGCTTAAGAAAAAAAAACTCTTGTTATAACCCACAAAATAGATTTCACAACTTCAGACAAGCAGAATGAAAACCACTCATTAGTGGATTTCCCATGCTGATTTCTATATAGCTCCCAGCTATCCCAAGTCCCAACCAAAGGGGCCCATGGAGAAGTGTGGCCCATCTTGGACCAGATGTGGAATCTGAGGTATCTAGGACTTCTGTGAGCCCAGAATCCAATGTACATCAAGCCCCAAGTTTGTCCCCCATTTGGTCATTATCATGAAAGGCTGACAGAAAATCAACATGCTCGTTTATTCCAGGAAAGTATGATAAGCCTCAACATCATCAAAGGGCCTGGTACTGAACAGGACACATCTGGGAAGATGGTGTTTGAAAAGCTCCCACCTCACTAACATCATCTGTAAAGGGAAGAGTTGGTACCCTGCAATAGAGATAGTTTCTCCAATGCTAATACACAATTAAACTGAGGGGGACTGAAATGTCCCATTAGACATCTCATCCTTGAAAGCCCACCTAAGGTCCCTATTCCTTGGGAGGTCTACCCTGGGGAAATAGTGGACTCACAATTCCAGATGCCCCGGAAATGGCCAGTGGCTCCTTCTCCAGCTTAGACTCTAAGAGTGTATGAGTGGCACGTCCTGCCCTCCTTCTACACATGTGGTCTCCATCAGAAGACCCCGAATGCCAGGAACATGGAGGTGAGAGGCACACTGCCTCCACACTGGAGGGCTGGATGGGTTTGAAGCAGCCAAGTATTTGTGTGCTGATGTGGTCCCTGAAGAATGTCATAGAGGGGTCCTGCTATGAAAACTCACTGAAATGAGTAAGCCAGATGCCAAGTTCTCCTGCCCTGGTGTGGGCTCCACCTTTCATGTCCTTACAGTAGCACAGTTACCAAACAAGTTCCATCTTAGGAGCCCTCTCCCTTACACACTCCATGGAAGCAGAGGGTGACGGTGATCAGATAGATGTCAGTGGCCCTCCTGGCATGTCACCCTTCCCTGGGGAACAGTCGTCTCCTCAAACAGAGGCAATTCCTTCTGGGACCATCCAAGCTCAGGTTGCTCCAGAAGGAAGAAATGGAATTGTGGAGGGTTGGGGTTGTCCTAGGGAGAGCTGAGGGACAGGAGGGAAGAGGAGCTGGGAAGGACAGTTGGCTGTCCTGCAGTTTTCTCCTTCAGCGGCCCATCGGGGACACTGGAGCTCTCTGCTGGGTTATTTCTAGATCCGAATGCTGGCAGGGCCCCAGCTCCAGGGGGACTCAGGCAGCGGAAGTTTCAGTTCTATCCCTGGAAATGACTCTAGTTGTCCAGGAAAGGAGCGCCAGTTTCCTTTCTGCATTCCGTAGTGGAGGGGGCACTGGCCTGAGCCAGACTCTAAGGCGTCAGTGTCAAGTCAGTGCAGAGGCCAAGCACAGAGTTGGGGTGTCCTGGGTCCAGCCCTGCTGCTTCCCTCCAGAGCCATGTCCTCGGATTTGGTCCTCAGCTCAGTCCTATGTCCACATTCAGCTTCACCGTCACCCAAACCCTGCCCCTTCCTGAGGCTCAAGACACTGTCTGCAGAGATGCTCCCTGGTGTTGCCCAGCTCCCTCAGCACTTGGGTTCATTTGCTATCACCAGCTTTGCTCAGAGTGCATATTCTCCACCCACCACGGACCTCCCTGCCGACTCCAAGCTCTGACCCCTACCTGCTGTCAATGCACCTGCCGGGGGCCTGAGACCCAGCAATTCTCACCACTGGCCAGGTGACCCTGGGCATCTGCCTAACATCCTAGTGATTGTCATGTGCTCGCTCTCAGATCGGAAGGAAAAGCTCCCCAAGTCTTCTGTGGGCAGGGGAGAGGCCCCAGACAGAGGACTGTGTGAGTGTAACAGAGCTAGAAATTTTTCAAGGCTTACAATGCTTCCAAGGTTTGGGAAGAGATTGCAAACGTCAATAATAAGATAGGAAATTCTTATGCATCTAAGAGATTGTGAATTCAGTTTAGCCACCATTGATTCCTTCCCTGGGTCAGAAAAAGACAGTTGAAAGGTTGAGGAAAGGGGAAGGCAAAGATCACTTTAGTGAGCTTGTTGCAAGGGGTGTGGCCAACAGTGAGGGCTGGATGTTCTTTTCTGGGTAAGATGATATCAGGAGACAAGAGGCTGGGGCTACCCACCTTGCCCAACTCTAAGGAGGAGGTAAGCAGGCCTGCAGGTCTGGGCTGTGCCTGTCCCTGAGACCCCAATGGGGATGTCAGTGTGAGCCACCCATGGCCCCGCCTATGTGAGGGACAGTCACCACACCAGGGGCTTCCGCAGGATTGCACCTGTCCCACCTGAGTGTGTCTTTCCTACCCTTTATTGTTCCCATCCTTGTAATCGGGTCAGTAGGAGGAAGAAAAAGGGAGAAGCTCACTGTTTTCCTGTCCCTGCTGCAGCCGTCTCACTTGGTGGAGGGACTGAGCCAGGGCAGGGGAGATTTCAACTCTGTAAGAGTCTGCAGATTGTTTATGAGACCAATTGGACTTTTGCTTACCTGAGTGGGACCAGGAGACAGGATATTTCCTGAGACATTCCTCCCCTCCTCCAACCAGGAAATGTGTGCTTTGCCTCTGTGCATTTCAGAGACCTTTTTGATGTCCAGGAATAACTTCCCTGTTCTGAAGGTGTGATGCCCTAAGGAGACCAAGATATTAGAGGCCTAGTCTTGTCAGTCATCCACAGAACAGGGCCGAATTGCAACTGAAAAGCTCAGTAAATATTTGCAAGGTAATGGAAGGACCACACCCATTTTCAACTTTAGCAACACTTTTATAGTTAAGCCACTTGCAGAGGATTTTTCTGGAGGAACTCAGCCTGAACCCTGCTGGCCCACACCCCAGCTGGGCTGAGGGCTTTAGGCAAGGCATTTAAGGCCTGTCCTCCTTCCCTTTTCTCCCGTTCCCTGCTTTGCTTTGCTAGTATTCTCAGGCCTAGTCTGGTCTCAGATACAGGCCTGACACAGCCTCTTGTTCAGCTCTCCAGCCTGCCCAGTTCCTGGTGGTGAAGTGATGACCATGCAAACATCACATGGGTTGAGGGCCTGCCAGAAGATGGAGAAACATGAGAGGAGGTGGCTCAACCATAAAAGAGGCTGAATTTGGCTGCCTGCCTGGACCTTGTGAATTCCTTTGAGCCCAGGTTCAAATGATTTCAGGCATCTAATAGACAGATTAGCCTGAAAGCAGAACCCAAACCTAGAAAAGGTTTTCAAAGTGTGGACCGAAAAGTGCAATCAGCAACCTTTATATGTCTCTTGTGGACTCTGCCCAGATCCTACTTTGGGTTCCTACTCTGTGCAGGGAGAAGCCACCTTGCCAGAGACTCACAGACCTCTGATGGGACCTGTTAGGAGTTTCTCCTGCAAAGGCAGAAGCCGTGCTTGAGTCCAAGAAACAATTCCATTTGGTAGGTACACAGTAGTGACCATGACATGCTGTGTCACCTCTTGTCCTGAGGAAGGTTCATGTGATCTCAGTGGACTTAGGGCTAGAAAGTCTGACTATGGGCCATGAGGTGTACATTATTGAGGGGTATCACTGAGCAATGGCCGCTCCAGGCCAGAGCCTGTGAAATGGGACACCAGACTCAGAGTGACCCTCACAATAAGGACCAGCCCAGCCCTGGGGAACTCTGAGTGGTGTTTTTAATTAATACTGAGGTCTTTTATTTTATTTTATTTATTTTTTGGCTACGTCTGGTCTTAGTTGTGGCACGTGGTATCTTTGCTGAGGCATGCGAGATCTTTAACTGTGGCACACAGTCTCTTCGTTGTGGCACGCGAACTTCTCTCTAGTTGTGGCGCACAGGTTTTCGCTTTTCTATTTGTGGCGCACAGGCTCCAGGGTGCCTGGGCTCTGTAGATGTGGCATGGGGGTTCCAGAGCACATGGGGTCTGTAGTTTGTGGCATGCAGGCTATCTAGTTGAGGTGCGCGAGCTCAGTAGTTGTGGGACGCAGGCTTAGTTGCCCCACGGCATGTAGTATCTTAGTTCCCTGACCAGGGATCGAACCTGTGTCCCCTGCACTGGAAGGTGGATTCTTTACCATTGGACCACCAGGGAAGTCCCATAACTGAAGTTTGTTTTCGTTTTTTTTTTTTTTTTAATTTATTTTTGCTGTACTGGGTCTTCGTTTCTGTGCGAGGGCTTTCTCTAGTTGTAGCAAGCGGGGGCCACTCTTCATCGCGGTGCGCGGGCCTCTCACTGTCGCGGCCTCTCTTGTTGTGGAGCACAGGCTCCAGACGCGCAGGCTCAGTAGTTGTGGCTCACAAGCCTAGTTGCTCCATGGCATGTGGGATCCTCCCAGACCAGGGCTCAAACCCGTGTCCCCTGCATTAGCAAGCAGATTCTCAACCACTGCGCCACCAGGGAAACCCCTAAAACTGAAGTTTTTAATTGGGTGTCTGTATGTGTTCATCTGCATCTACAGCTAGCTGTCAAATTCATTTGTGATCTTTCATCTTTGCCTTGCAGTTCTTTCTGCCTGGAATGACAACCTCTCTTGTCTCCACCTCCTCCCTCAATGATTTCTCAGTCTCTCTTCCATCATAGCATTGATTGTCTCTATGTGTCAGACAGAGTATTTCTCTGATGCTCCCAAACTATGGAAGTAGGGAGAGATTCATGACTGACTGTAGAGAAAAGAATACATGCAGCACCAATTTGAAAGAACTGAGATATTTTTCTTTTTAAAATCCTTTGTTTACTTATATAATATGATGATCACCTACATACTGAACAACCATCCCAAGAAATAGAACATCTTCAGTAACTATACTTACCTATGTGTTCCTATTTACTCCGTACTCTGTCACCAGCCCTTGTTTATGAAGTATGTATTTACGATCCCTTTCTGTCATTTGTTGTGTTATCACTTACATATGCATGTCTAAATCATATTTTTTTGTGTTTTCTTGAAGATTTATTTAAAGAGTGTTCTTTTTTCCTACTATTTTTTTCTACCATTTCTACTAAATTCTATTTATTTTAAACACAGTGTTGTGTTACTAAGATTTATTTACCTATGTATAACAATGGATCAGTGTTGCAGAGCTCAATTTATTTATCCATTCTCTGTCAATGGCTATCCTCTCCTTTCTCACAATAATGAAGACTGCTGTTAGGAACACATTTTACATGTCCCCTGTACATTTTTGCACAGTGACTCCTAGGTACCATGTTAGGAGTGGAAATGCTGGGTCCTAAGGTGCATGAATGTACAATTTAATAAAATTAATCCATATTTTTTTCATAGTGATTGTATTGATTTTACATTCCTAGCAGCTATATTTCAGAGATTCTACTGATTCACATCCTCCCTAGTACTCAATATCGTCCAACTTAAAAATTTTTCCAATTGAATTGACGTACAATGTCATCTCACTGTGCACAGTTTTGCATTTGCCTCATTACTGAGGAGGATGCTAAACTTTCTGTGTGCTTATTGACCACACCTGTTTTTTTTTTTTTTTCCTGAGAAAGATCTGTTCATTCCCCCCAATGCCCTGCACTTCCATACTGGATTGTTTTGCTTCTTAGTGATCTCTAGCATTTTAAAAATACCTTCTTAGTACTGGTTTTTAGTTTACGACATTTGTGCCAATATCATCTCCACATGTCTGGAGAATGTTTTACTGCCCTGAAGCATTTATTTTCATGAACAGAAACTTTTTATTTTAATGTACTCTAAGGCATCCCATTTGTCAATCTTATTTATACAGTTATCTTCTGGGTATTTTGTTTAAAAATTTTTTCTGTACCCTAAGATCTGCTATATTTTCTAATAGAGTTTTCTATTTGAAGTTTAGATCTTTATTCTTCCTCTAGAGTTGATTATCAAAAGTGATATGGGTAGGGAATCAGTAACATTCTCCAAATGGAAAACCAGTTTGTACAGCTCCACTTACTTGATAGTACTTTCTTTACTCACTGACATTCCATGTACTGGGTTGGCCAAAAAGTGCCTTAAGTTTTTAAGTAAAAATAAAAGACACACTTTTCATTTTCACCAAGAACTTTATTGAACAACATAGTCACCCTTTTGTTCCACTACCCTCTACCATTTTTCAGGCAACATCATAATTTCATCTGCCCAAAAGTTTGCCATCTTTTTGAGCAAAGAACCGCTCCAGGTGTCTTTTAAAGTCTTTCAGGGAATTGAAAGTTTTTCCATTAAAAGAATTTTGTAAAGACCTAAATAATGGAAACCTGAAGGTGCAATGTCTGGTGAATACGGCAGATGAATCAGAACTCCCCAGCTGAGCTGTAACAGTTTTTGCCTGGTCATCAAAGAAACATGCGGCCTTACATTATCCTGATGGAAGAGTATGTGTTTTCTGTTGACTAATTTTGGACGCTTTCGTTGAGTGCTGCTTTCAGTTGGTCTAACTGGGAGCAGTACCTGTTGGAATTAATCGATAGGTTTTCCAAAAGGAGCTCATAATAGAGGACTCCCTTCCAATCCCACCATATACACAACATCACCTTCTTTGGATGAAGACCAGCCTTTGGTGCGGTTGGTTGTGGTTCATTTTGCTTGCCCCACGATCTCTTCCGTTCCACATTACTGTACAGTATCCACTTTTCATCGCCCATCACAATTTATTTATTTATTTTTCATCACTATTTATTTATTTATTTATTTATTTTTCATCACAATTTTTTTTTAAAAAGATACGTTTAAGTAGAGAATTACATGTGGAAATATGGTCAAGAAGGTTTATTTTAGCATAAGTTATGTAAGGATCCTAAACATCAAAGCGCTTAACATAACCAAGCTGGTGCAAATGATTTTCAACACTTGATTTGGATATTTTGAGTATGTCGGCTATCTCCCACATGGTATAACATTGGTTGTTCTCACTTAATGTCTCGATTTGATTGCTATCAACTTCAACTGGTCTATCCAAGCGTGGAGCATTGTCCAGCGAGAAATCTCCAGCACGAAACTTCGCAAACCACTTTTGACATGTTCAATCAGTCACAGCACCTTCTCCATACACTGTACAAATCTTTTTGTTGTTGTTGCGTTTCAGTTTCATTTTTACCCTTCTTGAAATAATAAAGGATAATATGCTAAAAATGTTGCTTTTTTCTTCCATCTTCAATATTAAAATCGCTACACAAAAATTCATCAATTTTGATGTCATTTTTAAATTTTTATTTATTTTTTTGCATTACGCGGGCCTCTCACTGTTGTGGCCTCTCCCGTTGCGGGGCACAGGCTCCGGACGCGCAGGCTCACGGGCCCAGCAGTTCCGCAGCATGTGGGATCTTCCCGGACAGGGGAATGAACCTGCGTCCCCTGCATCGGCAGGTGGACTCTCAACCACTGCGCCACCAGGGAAGCCCTGATGTCATTTTTTAAATGCACACTGATATGACAGCTGTCACATACACTCTAGGAAAATTTTTTCAAATGAAGTTAAAGACAACTAAGTGCTACTAGAGCCATTTTATGGAAAAAACCGAATGAACATTTTGGCCAACCCATATGTCTCCCTTTCAACATAATTCCACACATGCCTGAGTCCAAGACAGGGATTGGTATTGTGTTCTGTGGGTCAGTGGTTTATCCCTATGCCAGCCAGCACCCAAGTACAGCATTAAATATACTTTGTTTATTTTTATAATGTATAAAATATACATGAAAATATACCATACAGGGTATGGCAGGTCCTCCCATTTCCTCCTTGAAATGTGGGTTCTCAAATATCAATCAGATTTTCCAGAGGGAGAGGCTCAGGTTAGAAGGTATTGTACTTCCTGACGCCTCCCCATTCTGGGCCTCATTACTCAGGCAGCAGAGGCTTGCTAACCTTTGTTCTCTACAGTGAGCACAGGAGCACACTGTGTCTGCATTTCCTGGTGAGAACAGTTCTGGGGAGTGTCCCTGCACAGTCTCAGCATTTTCTGCTGTTTTAGTGGAAACATTTGGATCTGATCTCTGTCATAGGAAGTCTGTTTTCTCTCTGGAAAACATACTCTATACCTGCAGTGGCCAAGGCCAGCTTTGTGCTTGGAGGGCTGAGGACAGGGCTGGCTGGTGGAAAGCTGGAATTCTATCCAGCAGTTCATGCCAACCTCTTTGAAGAACAGACAACCCCTGTGTCTGAAGATGCCTTTCCTTTCTTTCTTTCTTTCTCTTTTTCTTTTTTTCTTTCTTTCTTTGAGAAAGTTGTAAGAAAATTCGGGGCAACAGAATGTTAACGGGTTTCTCCAGTAGTAAACTATGTAATGTTTAATGCACACTCAGGGTTTTCTGATTCTAGCTTTTCATTACCATAGAGATATTTAAATCTCTCTGAGTTTTGGTAATTAATAGTAATGCAAAATAATTCATTTCTTCACCATTTCCTTACTCTGTGCAGGCTATAACCAAATACCACAGACTGGGTGCCTTATGAAGAAAAATCTATTTCTCATACTTCTGGAGGATGAAAGACCAAGATCAAGGCACATGTAGATTAGGTGTCTGATGAGAACACACTTCCTAGATGAATGTCTTTTCTGTTTAAGCTCATATGTCAGAATGGTTAAGCTAGCTCTTTGGGGTCTCTTTTATGAGGGCACTAATCCATTCATGATGGCTCTGCCCACATGACCTAGGCACATTCGAAGGGTCCACTTACTAATAAAATCACTTTGAGCATTACTTTTTATCTATGAATTTATGGGGACACATTTAATCCATAGCCCATAAAGAAATACAATCTGTCTGTTGAGGTTCAATAGTCTTCCCACCTTCTTCTCAGAAGACAGCACTCTTGTCTCACATTGACATTCATTTCAATATTCCTGAGCTATAAATGTGTCTCTTCTTTGGTGTTCTCCTTTCAACTAGCATTAACATCTGCTTATTTCCTTCATTAGTGATCAGTTAAATAAAATCCTCAACATGTATTCATTTAATATTTTTTGATAGTCATGATTTTACTTTAAAAAAAAATTGTCTTTGCACAATATGTAGAATGGGGCTGGAGGGCATTCAGCACACCCCTACTGGACAGAGCCCACTGGTAATACGTGAAACAATCTTATGGTATAAATTTTTTTGTTTTGTTTTTTTTGCGGTACGCGAGCCTCTCACTGTTGTGGCCTCTCCAGTTGCAGAGCACAGGCTCCGGACGCACAGGCTCAGCGGCCATGGCTCACCGGCCCAGCCGCTCCGCGGCATGTGGGATCCTCCCGGACCGGGGCACGAACCCGCGTTCCCTGCACCGGCAGGCGGACGCTCAACCACTGCGCCACCAGGGAAGCCCTAAATATTTTTAAAATCACAGTTTCTTGGTATAACTTTCCTCACTCATAGTGAATGATAGCAGGTCCCATCAATATCATACTAATAATTTCTTTAAATTGCCTTGGTTTAATCAGATGCCCATGTTTCAAAACTGGGCTGAATTGGATAGGGAAAATTAGAACTCTTATTTACTTCCTCTGCAACTTCCTGTCACATGTTTTAAGTTCCACCCAAACTGGTCCATAAAGTGAGTTAAATAGACATTAAGCTGCCATGAGGTAACTATTACCACAATGACTATGTTCTTGGTTGTCCACCTTATGGAACATACATCCTGGCGGGCAGGCCACCTGGTGGGCTTGTCTCTGTCCCCTGCCTCTCCCACAAGGCAAGTCCTGTCCTGATTTGCTGCAGGTTATTGGAAGTGAGGGTCTTTCTGGAAGTCGTCTGTGCTCACTAACGTGTTGGCCTAAGTGATTCTTCCTGCAGAATGGAAAGGTGCTGGGCTCTGTATTCAGATTTCAGGAAAATACAGACAGTCTATATTAGTTTCCCATTGCTCTGTAACAAATTACCACAAACTTAGTGGCTTAAGACAATATACATTCATTCTTTTATAGTTTTGGAGGTGAGCAGTCAAAATGAATCTTAAGGGGCTACAATTAAAGTGACAGTAGGACCAGTTCCTTCTGGAAGCTCCAGGAGGTACTCCATTTTCTTGTCTTTTCCAGGCTCGAGACGCTGTCTGGCATTCCTTGGCTCATTGCCCTGCCTCCATCTTCACTACGACCTTTGTTCCTATTATCCCATCTTCTTTTCTGCATTTGGCCATGCCTCACTCTTATAGGGATGCCTGTGATTATATTTAACCCATGTGGACAAACCAAGATAACCTTTCCATCTGAAGATCGTTAACTTAATCACATCTGCAAAGTGCTTTTCGCTATGTAAGGTAACATATTCACAGGTTCTGGGGTTCGGGATGTGGACATCTTAAGGGCCATTATTCTGTCTCTACATTGTCCTGACTCCTGGGACATATAAGTCATCAGCCTGGAAAACAGGTAGTCTTTTCTGTAGCAATGGAAACAAAAGTCATCAGGAAAAATAAATTAACTGTAGTAACATGAGTAAGTGTGAGAGATGGGACTGATCTGTTGAGACCACTGTGTTTCCTCAGCTGAACCTGCCTGTTCTGCTGCTTCATTCACCTTACCTCCTTATTCTCTTCCTTTTCCACAGATCATCCAGAGTTAACTGGCATGGATTGGTTCACCTCATATTTCCTGTCAGGAAAGAATTTTGAGCAATTGGCCCCAAAATTTGTCCCTCACTACTCCACATTGATCAGCAAGGCAGTGGGGATCCTCTCTCAGGAAAGCGTTGAATGTATTCAAAGAGTCTTTCAGGAGGGGAAGCTAAAAGAGGTGGTTGAAGAGATTCAGGAAGCACTTCAGAAATCTGAGAATGCTCCCTTGGATGTGGCTGTGATCGGGCAATCTGGTTCTGGGAAGTCCAGTTTCATCAATGCCCTTTTAGGTCTTGGTCATGAAGAGGAGGGGTCTGCTCATGTTGGAGTTGTGCCAACCACCATGAAGAAAACCCCCTATCAACATCCAAAATATCCCAGTGTGACCTTCTGGGACCTGCCTGGAACTGGGACTCCCAATTCCCTTCCAGATCCTTATCTAGAAATTGTGGGAGATGATGACTATGACTTTTTCATCATTATTTCTTCCTCACGGTTTGGCTCAAATGATGCTCTCCTGGCCCAGAAAATCAAGGAGAAGGGGAAGAATTTCTACTTTGTTAGAACAATGGTGGATGTTGAATTACATAGTGAAGAGAAAAGCAAACCCATATCCTTCAAAAAGGAGAGAGTCCTTTAGCAGATCCGAGATGACTACCTGGCTATTCTCAGCAACATCAGAGTATCTAATCCGTGTGTCTTCCTGGTCTCCAACTTTCACCCGGATAAGTTTGATTTCCCAAGACTGCAGGAGACATTGCTGCAGGATTTCCCTGCTCATAAGCGCTACACCTTTGTGCTCCAGTTGTCCAATTTGTCTGATGCTTTCATTGAGGTGAAGAGAGTTATCCTCAAAGAGAAGATCTGGCTGAATGCCCTGAAATCAGCCGCTTTGGCCATCATCCCTTTCATGGCATTCTTCAGTGGCTTTGATTTGCCTGAACAGGAGAAGTGCTTGAACCTTTATCGAAGCTATTTTGGTTTGGATGAGCAGTCAGTCAAAGAGATTGCCCAGAAACTGGGCACATCTGTGCAAGAGATCAAGATCTCCACAAAGTCCTTGGATTTCTGGTTATTTGTGAAGAATGACAGTATAGCAGCCAAGGCCATGAAATGTGCTGAATCCTTTTGCTCAGTGAACGGAGGACTCCGATCTTCTATCTTTCAATTTTTGAAAGTATATTTTTTACGTATGAAATTCATCAATACGGTGGCTGATGATGTTAAAATGCTGTTGCATAAGACTTTAGAGAGCTGAAGTCTAAGAGAATGAGGCAGAGATGGGTAGAGTTGCCTAACCAAATAACAAAAGGGCCTCAGGTCTTGTGTTCTCTGGGTGGGAGCAGGATCCTATTCTACCCACCACCAAGGCCAACACTACCGTAAAGTAAAAAGATTGTCTCACTGTTGGAAAAAGACCATTGCTCCACATTGATGCTACACTGCTAAGTAAAGGGGATTTGACCATACTCTTTTCTGTACTCTCTAAGCTATTTTGCTCTAATCATGACACATATGCACCATATAACTTTCATTAATCTCCTGGTGTTATAAGGTATTTTTCATTTGCAAGTTTTACTCTGATAATAAACATTTGGTAATAATTATGATAACTGTTATCTATTGGCTTTTTATGAATTATTATCCCCAGTCATCATTTCAATACCATCTCACCAAAATAAGGGTAAACACACAACTATGGGAATATGGCCAAGGGAACAGTTGATGATGTGTATGGGGAACCACAGCAGGTAGAAGACGACAGGATTAGAGAAATGGTTTAGAATGTAATATTTCTAGATACTGTTAGAGATTAAATGGAGGGAAACCAAGTCAGCGTTTATATCTCTAGGACTTTTTCAACACTGGTTGGATTAAGAGACCAGTGAACAGGGCACGATGAAGGACAGGAGATTTGAGAGAGTGAAGTTGAATTAGGAAGGAAAGAAAAGATTAACTGAACTGGGATAAATGAGAGAATAGGGTGTTTTTTTCTCTCACCCAAAATTTTACATCAAACTTCTGAAACAGAAGCACACAACAACAGTACCTGTCTCGAGTCTTGGGGATTCTCACTTCTGCTGTAACTGTAATTGTACATGCGACTTTCTTCTCTTCTCTCTTCTCTATATCACTGGTACAGGGTGGATGCTGTACCGTCTAAGAGATTTACATGGCTGAGGCCTTCCCTTAGATCCCCATACTCTGGAGGCTCTCTCAGTGGGTGGAGGGCACTGAGATGTGAAGTAGGGCATGAGGGGCCCACAATCACCCTGCTCCTCTCTATTCCCCCACTGCTCAGCAGAGGACTCCTGTACGGCAGAAGCAGTCAGTGGGGGATGAAGCAGATCACTATGTGTGCTGCCTCATATTCAACAGATATGTGGAATGATAAAAGGGAAGGAGCTCTTGACTTCCTGCTATGGACAGATTGCATTAAAAATCTTTTGTTCATCAGATGTGACCAACATGGGGACTCACACGACCTTCCCCTTCTCCAGAAATTATGACTTTCCACATTCCCCAGGCTTTTTCACTTCATTTCAGTTTCCTTCCATCAAGATAGCAAAGGACAAATCAAATGCGTCTTGTGTGGGTCCCAGTGGAAACACCCTTGCTACAAAATGAGAGTTATCAAATATTTACAACTGTGGGTTTTTTTTTTCAAATTTCCCTTATTCCCAAATAAGACAGGCAGGGTTAATGAGTTTTTCTCTCTAGGAAGAAAGAACTCAGAGGAGGAAAATAGAGAATCTGTTCTGGTGCCTTGTTTTCATCATCCAGAGTGAACAGGAGGGTTCATGTACCTAGGAAAACATTCAGGAAGTGCCTGAATGATTCCCCTCGCAGGGAAAAAAGTGGGGAAATGGGAGGAGGCTGTAAAGAAGAGAGGTCTCAGGGTCTGGTAGGAGGGGACAGAACTGTGCGGTGTCTCTAAACTGAGACCTTTGAGTCTAGGACATCATATGTGTGAGCATCAGGCTCTTATAAGGCAGTTTCTGAAGTCCAGCCAGACTCTGTCAGCAGAAGCTTCAGAAGTTCCTGTGGGTGGTGCTGTAATGGTTGACTGCCACGTTAGGCATTGGGTGAGCCTCTCTCATTCAGCAGCCTGCAGCCCATAACCTGAAACACCACCTCACTGTGCCATCCACTTCCTTGGTCCACCATGTGTCTTACCTTGTGAGCACAAAACTCCTTTTCATGACCACTAGAGGGTTGGTGTTACTGAGAAAGGGAAGCCCCTCTTTTCCCCTCATCCCTGCCTCTCAGAGTTACTGGTTGAAGGCATCTTCCTGTTTTCTTACCACTGGATTAGTGGTAAAACAGTTCCTATCCTGTCTTCTCTCCCAAATCAGTGTCTAGTAGATACAAATTGGTTCTCTGCACTGGGACACTTTCGAAAGCGTGTTGTGAACGGTAAAGTTTCCTGGATACCTGACACTTGAGCAGAGACAAAAAATGTGCATATATGTTGGAAGAGTGCCCCCAGTAAAGGGAACAGCAAATGTAAGTTTGTGAAAATGGGAGGTACTTGCCATGTCCACTGAGTAGGTAGTAAGCCCCAGTGGTGGAGTAGTGACCAATGGGAGAGTGGTAGGATATGAAGGCTTAGGAGTAATCAGGTAACAGGAATGTAAGATGATGGTGGGCATGGACTTTTCTTCAGAATTTATTCGAAGTATGATAGAAACATTGAAGTTGTTAGGCATGACTTAATTTAGGCTTGGCAAATAGATTACAGTGGAGGCTGAAAGGATAGGTCTAAAGCACCTAAAGGTGATTATTCACTCCTTCTTGTTATAGATGATGGTGGCTTGGACAACAGTGAGAGAGAGAGTGTGAGAAGAAACTGGGTTCAGGATGTATTTTGAAGATAGACCTGCCAGGTTTGCTGACTAACTAGATGAGGATGTTAGAGGGAAACTATAAGAATCACCTGATGATTCCTTCTGAGCAACTAAGTAAGGTGGGTGTCATTCAAAGAGATGGGGAAGTCTCTGGGAGAGTAGACCTGGGGGTAGGGGTGGGGTTGGGGAATTGAGAGTCAAGATCTAAGAAAAGGACTGTTAGACTTGAGGTGTCTGTTGGAACTCTGAGTGGAGGTGCCATGTGGACAGGTGGAGGTTTGAGTCTGAGGGTCAGCAGAGATCATGGTTGTGCTGCTTTCTATCTGTCTAACCTTTGGCAAATCACTGAGAAACACTTCCCTTTACCCTCAAAATGGGGATCAACTTACCCACTCAAGGACATTTTGGGGAATACAAGTCCTGGGATGATTTAATATTTACATGAAAGGAGTGTGGTGCAGTGAAAGTGCTCCATGGAGTGACAGAATTTATTAGGAGGTAAGCCACAGGTAAATTAACTTGGAGGAGAAAAATTTATCATTATAAACCTGTCCCCAGGGAACAAATGAGGAGGGGAATGCAGGCAAACTGGTAAGGTAATCACCATACTTTCCCCTGAATCTGGGGCTCCATTAGGTTCCCTCGACTTCTCCCTTTTATTGACTACTTTTTTTCCTGTCAATGAGTTAATTTGTTCATTTTTTCCCATATTGATATTCACTTGTTGCAGTAACATTTGTTGAAAAGGCATTCGTTTTTCCGTTGAATGTTGTCTTAGCAACTTGTTAAAAAATTTTGTGATTATTTTTGGGTTAACTTCTGTTCTCACTATTCTATTCCATTGTTCTGTAGGTCTATCCTTTCTTCAATGCCTCAGTGTCCTGATTATGGAAATTTTCTAGCAAGTTTGGAATAGGATAAGTTTACAGTGTGAGCCTTCAAACTTTATTCTTCTTTTTCAAATTGTTTAGATTGTTCTGTTCCTCTTATCTTTCCTGTATAAATGTAGAATTAGCTTGTCAATATCAATGAAAAAAGCTTGCTGGGATTTTGATTGGGATTTTTTTCAATTTATAGATCAAACTGAGGAAAACTGACACCAGCACACTATTGAGGCCGTCAATCCATGAACACAATATGTCTGTACGTGTATTTGAATCTTCTTTTATTTCTTTCATCTGTGTTGTGTAGTTTTCAGTGTATATCTCCTGCATATATTTTGTTGTTTATATCTAAGTATTTTATTTATTTAGTGCTATTATAAATGATATTTTTTAAAGGAAAACAAATTTCAATTGTTCTTTGCTGGAATATAGGAGTACTTTTGTCTACTGATCTTGTATTTTGCGACATTTCCACTCACTTATTAGTTCTAGGAGTTTTTTGTGCATTTGTTGGGATTTTTTAATGCAGAATATTACACCCTGTGAACAGAGACATTCCTATTTTTTACTTTTCAACAAGTATATCTTTATTTTTCTTGTCTTATTGCACTAGCTAGGACTTCGATATTATGTATCATAGAGTGGTGAGAGAGGGTATTTTTGTCTCGTTCCTTACCTTAGGGAAAAGCATTCAGTCTTTCATTATCAAGAATGATGCTAGCTGTGGTGGGGGGGGGTATTTTTTAATATAAATGGTTTAATTAGGCCAAGAAAATTCTCTTTTTAGTTTCTGTAAGTTTTTATCATGAATAAATGGTAAATACTATTGAAAGATTTTTATGCATCTATTGAGATGATCATATGGTTTTCTTATTTATTATGCTAATCTAGTGAAATTATGATTGATTTTTCCATTGTTCAAACAGGTTTGCTTTCCTGAAGTGAATCTCACTTGGTTGTGACGTATTATTCTTTCCATATATTGCTGTAATTGTGTATGTAACCTTGTATTCATTATTTTTGCAGATATATGCATATATAGAGAGAGATAAATTACTTCTTGATGGTTTTCTGTTGTAATTGTGCTTACTTTTCTTTGTCAGGCTTTGGTATTGGAGTGCACTGGCCTCATGAAATGAATTGGAAAGTCTGCCTTACTTTTCTGGAAGAGCTTTTTAAAATTAGAATGATTTCTTCCTTACATGTTTGGTAGGATTCACCAGTGAAGCAATCTGGGCCTGGCATTTTGTTTCTATTCTGTGGTGAATTTTAATAATTTCAATTTCTTTAATAGATACAGAATTCTTACATCCTCTATTTTTCTTGTGAGTTTTGGTAGTTTATGTCTCTCAAGAAATTAGTCCATTTCACCTAAGTTGTTGAATTTATGAGGGTACAGTTCTTAGTGTTCTCTTATCAGCCTTTTAATATCCATGGGATCAGTATTGATGTCCCTTGTTTCATTCATTATTGGTAATTTTTGTCTTCTATCTTTGTTTTTGGCCAGTGTGGATAGAGGTTTATCAATTTTGTTCATCTTTCCAGAAGAAACAAGTAAAAGAGTTGAAAATGGTTGTGTCTGGGTGTTGAAATCTATTGTGAGGCAGGGAATACTCTGGTCATAAGTCTTTTAGAACCATTTGACTTTTAAAGTTACTCTTCTCTCTCTTATTCTTACATCCTTAGGGGTACAATGTATTGATCTGATACATTTATTTTGCAGTGTGATTGCCATAGTAGTGTTAATTAACACCTCATCACATCACACAATTATCATTTCTTCTAGTAGTAGAAAAATTAAGATCTAATCTCTCAGCAGTGTAATGTTTATAATACAGCTCTGTGTTTATAATCACTGTACTGTGTATTATATCTCCAACTTATTTATTTACTAGTTGTAAATATTATGTACCTTTAAACATCATATCTTCCATTCCTCAACCCCTGGTAACCACAATTTCACTTTCTGTTTTTTTGAGTTTGGTGTTTTTAGAATTAAGATACATGATATATCATACAGTATTTGTCTTTCTCTGTCTCTTTTTCACTTACACTCGTGTCCTCAAGGTTCATCCATGTTGTTGCAAATAGTGGAATTTCCTTTTTCCTCATGGCTGAAGTGGATTCCACTGTACCTACATACCACACCTTCCTCATTCATCTGTTAATGAACACTTCTTCAGTTGTTTCAGTATGTTGGCTATTGTGAATAGTGAAGCAATAAACACAGAAGTGCATATATTTCTTCAATAACCTGTTTCATTTCTTTTAAATATATATCCGGAAGTATGATTGCCAGATTATATGGCAGTTCTGTTTTTAATATTTTCAGGAACCTCTACTGTTTTCTATAGTTGGCTATACCAGTTTACATTCTCACTAATGATGCACGAGTGTTCCCTTTTCTCCACATCCTTGCCAACACTTTTTATTTGTTGTCTCTTTGATAATAGCCATTCTGAAATATGTAAGGTGATATCTCATTGTACTTTTGGATTGCATTTCCTGATGATTAGTGATGTGGAACATCTTTTTTGGTGTCTGTTGGCCATTTTTATGTCTTCTTTGGAAAAATGCTTATTTAGGTCCTCTGCTCCTTTTTAAATTCAGGCTTTTTTAATGTTGAGTTTTATGAGTTCTTTGTATATTTTTGATATTAACCCCTTATTATATATAAAATTTGCAAATAACTTCTCCCATTCAGTAGACTGCCTTTTTTGTTGATATTTCCTTCACTGTACAAAATTTTTTAGTTTGATGCTGTCCTAAATGTTTATTCTACTTTTTTCCCCTTGCCTGAGGAGAGAGATGGAAAAAGAATATTGCTAAAAGTGATGTCAACCAGCTTACTATTTATGCTTTCTTCTAGGAGTTTTATGACTGCAGTTCTCATATTTGTGTAATTAATTCATTTTAAGTTTATTTTTGTATACACTGTAAGAAAATGATCTAGTTTCATTCTTTTGCATGTAGCTCTCAAGTTTTCCCAACACCATTTTTGAAGAGGTTCTCTTATCTGTATTGTATATTCTTGCTTTCTTTGTCATAGATTAATTGACTGTAGGAGAGTGGGTTTATTTCTGGGGCTCTGTACTCTGTTCCATTGATGTATGTGTCTGTTTCTGAGCCACTACCAGACTGCTTTGATTACTATTGCTTTGTAGTCTAGTTTGAAATTAAAGAGTGTAATACCTGCAGCTTGGTTCTTCTTTCTCAAGATTGCTTTGGGTATTCAGGGTCTTTTTTGTTTCCATACAAATTTTAGAATTATTTTTTCTAGTTCTGTGAAAAATTTCATTGGGTATTTGATAGGGATTGCATTGAATCTATAGGTTGATTTAGGTAGTATGGATATTTTAACAATATTTATTCTTCCAATCCCTGATCATAACTTTCCATTTATTTGTGTTGTCTTCAACTTTTTTCATCCAAGTCTTCTACCTTTCAGAGGACATGTCTTTCACCTCCTTGGTTAGATTTATTCCTAGGTATTTCACTTTTTTAATGAACATATAAATGGGTTTTCTTCATTTCTCTTTCTGATAGATTGTTGTTATTGTACAGAAATGCAACCTTTTTCTGTATGTTAATTTTGTATTCTTTAATTTTACTGAATTCATTTATTAGTTCTAATAGTTTTTTTTTGTAAAGTCTTTAGGGTTTATATATATATATATAATCATGTTATCTGCCAATAGTGATAGTTTTGTTTCTTCCTTTTCAATTTGAATTCCTTCTATTTGCTTTTACCCTCTGATTGCTATGGCTGTGACATAGAATACTATTTTGAATAAAAGTGGCGAGAGTGGGCATTCTTGTCTTATTCCTGATTATAGAGGGAAAGCTTTCCTCTTTTCATCATTGAGTATTATGTTGGCTATGGGTTTGTCATATATGGCCTTTATTATGTTGAGGCTCCCTCTGTATTCACTTTGTGGCAAGTTTTTATTATAAATACATATTGAATTTTCTCAAATGCTTTTTCTGCATCTATTGAGATTATTGTGATGATTTTTAACCTCTGTTTTGTAAATGTGGTATACCACATTGATTGATTTGTAGATATTGAACCATCCTTGCATCCCTGGAATTAATCCCACTCAATCATTCTGTATTATCTTAATGTGTTGTTGTTTTGTTTGATAATATTTGTTGAGTATTTTTGCATTTGTGTTCATCAGGGATATTGGCCTGTGATATCTTTTTTTGTGGTGTTTCTGTCTGGTTTTGGTATCAGGGTGACATTGACCCTGTAGAATGAGTTTGTAAGCATTCCTTCCTCTTCAATTTTTTGAAATAGTTTGAGAAGGACTGGTATTAACTTTTCTTTAAATGTTTGGTAGAATACCCTTGTGAAGCTGTTTGGTCCTGGACATTTGTTTCTGGGAGTTTTTGGATCACTGATTTAATTTCATTACTAATAATTGGTCTATGCATGTTTTCATTTCTTTCCTGATTCAGTCTTGGAAGATGGCATGTTTCTAAAAAGTTACCCTTTTCTTCTAGTTTGTGTAATTTGTTGGCATATAATTGTTTGTAGTAGACTTTTATGATTGTAAGTATTTCTATGGTAAGTTTGTAACTTCTCTTTTATTTATTTTGCCCCTCTCTTTTCCTGATGAGCCTGTATAAAGTCTAATCAATTTTGTTTATCTTTTCAAAGAACTAGTTCTTAGTTTCATTGATCTTCCTATATTTTGGTCTCTATTTCTTTTTTTTTTAATTGGAGTATAGTTGCTTTTCAATATTGTGTTAGCTTCTGCTGTACAAAGAAATTGAATCAGCTATATATATACATATATCCCCTTTTATTTCTGCTCTGATCTTCATTATTTCCTTCTTTCTACTAACTTTGAGCTTTGCTTGTTTTTCTTTTCCTAGTTTGTTTAGGTGGAAAGTTAGACTGTTTATTTGAGACTTCTCTTGTTTCCTAAGGTAGGCCTGTATTGCTATGAACTTCCCTCCTAAAACTGCTTTTGCTGCATCCCACAGATTTTAGAAAGTTGTGTTTCATTTTTATTTGTCGCAAGGTATTTTTGGATATCCTCTTTGATTTCTTCATTGACCTATTGGTTGTTTAATAGCATGTTGCTTAGGATCCATGTGTTTATATTTTTTCCAGATTTCTTTTTGTAATTGATTTCTAGTTTCATACTGTTGTGGTCAGAAAAGATGCTTAATATGATTTCAATTTTATTAAATTTATTGAGACTTGTTTTGTGACCTAAAATGTGATCTATCCTGGGGAATGGTCCTTCTGTGCTTGAAAAGTTCGTGTATTCTGCAGTTTTTGGATGGAATGTTCTGTATATATCTCTAAAGCAATCTGGTCTATTTTGTCTTTTAAGGCCTTTGTTTCCTTATTGATATTCTGTCTGGATGATCAGTCTATTGATACAAATGTGGTGTTAAAGTTCACTACTATCATTGTATTACTATCAATTTTTGCCTTTACCCCTGTTAATATTTTCTTTCTATATTTAATGCTCCTATGATCAGTGAATACATTTCTACAAAGTTTATATCCACTTCTTGGATTGACCCTTTTATCATTATTTACTGCCCTTTTTTTCTTTTGCTACATTCATAGTTTTAATATCTATTTTGTCTGATATAACTTTTGCTATGCCAGCTTTCTTTTAACTTCCGTTTAATTGGAATATCTTTTGGCATCTTTCACTTTGTCTGTGAGTGTTTAAGATCTGACGTGAGTCTTGTAGCAGCATATAGATGGGTCTTGTTTGTTTATACATTCATCCACCATATTTTTGATTCGAACATTTAGTCCATTTTTATTTACTTTTATTTTTAGGCCATACCATGTGGCTTGTGAGATCTTAGTTCCTTGACCAGGGATTGAACTCTGGTCCTCAGCAGTGATAGCATGGAGTCCTAACCATTGGACAAAAAGGGAATTCCTTTGTCCATTTATATTTAAAGAGATTATTGATAGATATGAACTTATTGCTACTAAAAAAAGTTTTGTGATTTTTTGGGTAATTTTCCTTTTCTTTTAGTGTTTTCCCTTGTGGTTTGGTAATTTTTTTTTTTTTTTTAGTGTTATAGTTTGATTGTTTCTCTTTATTTTTTATGTCTCTAATGTAGGTCTTTGGCTTGTGTTTACTGTGAGGTTCATACATATCAATCTCTCTCTCTCTCTCTCTCTCTCTCTCTCTCTCTCTCTATATATATATATATATATATACACAGTTATATATACCTATATATATATATATATATAGTTATAGTTACATATATTAGTTTACCTTAGCAGATAGTTACTTGAGTTCAAAGACATTTTAAAAACAGTACATTTTTACTCTATCCCACGTTTTTTATGTAATAGATGTTATATTTTACATCTTTTTACTTAATGTAGTTATAGTTTCTTTTACACTTTTGTCTTTGAACATTTGCACTAGCATTTTTGTGTGTGTGTGTGTGGTATGTGGGCCTCTCCCCGTTGTGGCCTCTCCCATCGCGGAGCACAGGCTCCAGACGTGCAGGCTCAATGGCCATGGCTCACAGGCCCAGCCGCTCCGCAGCATGCGGGATCCTCCCGGACTGGGGCACGAACCCACATCCCCTGCATTGGCAGGCAGACTCTCAACCACTGCGCCACCAGGGAAGCCCTGCACCAGCATTTTAAGTGCCTGATCCATTGACTTTATTATATATTTTCCTTTACCAGTGAGATTTTTTTCTTTTGTACATTTTCATATATCTATTTATTGTCTTTTCTTTTCCACTTAAAGAAGATACTTAACATTTCTGATAAGGCCTGGTTAGTGGTGATGAACTCCTTTAATTTTGCTTTTGTGGGAAATACTTTATCTTTCCTTCAAGTCTCAGTGATAACCTTGCTGAATAGAGTAGTCTTTGTTGTAAAGTTTTTCCTTTACTTTAAATATATCGTGCCACTTCTTTCTGACCTGCGGAGATTCTGCTGAAAAATCAGCTGATAGCCTCATTAGTTTTTCCTTGCATGTGACTAGTTCTGTTTCTCTGGCTACCTTTAAAATTCTTCCTTTATCTTTAACTTTTGTCATTTTAATTATAATATGTCTTGGTGTGGATCTCTTTGGGTTCATCATGTTTGGGACTCTGTGCTTCTTAGACCTAGGTATTCTCCCCAAATTAGGGAAGTTTTTAGCTATTATTTCTTCAAATAAAATTTTTGCCACTTTCTTTCTCTCTTCTCTTTCTGGGATTTCTATAATGCATATGTTGACATCTTTGACATTCTCTCAGAAGTCCCTTAAACTATTCCTCAAATTTTAGTTAGTTTGGTTTTTTTTCCTGTTCTAATTGGGGATTTCCCACTATTGTCTTCCAAGTAGCTTATGAATTCTTCTGTATCACCCAATTTGTTGTTTTCACAGTGTACTTTTCACTCCAGTTATTGTATTCTTCAGCTGGTTTGGTTCTAACTCAGTTGAAGTTCTCACTGAGTTCCTGTATTTTCTCCTGAGTTTGGTGAGCATCTTTATGATCATTACTGAAAACCTTTATTAGGCAAATTACTTATCTCCATTTCATTAGATTATCTTGTTCTTTTGTTTGGAACATATTCCTCTGCCCCCTCATTTTGTTTGACTTTCTGTGTTTGTTTCTATGAACTTGGTAAACTAGTTTCCTCTTCTAGTCTTGAAGGCATGGCCTTGTGTAGGATCACCCCATATGCAGACTACATGTTCCTGATTCTCATCAGGCTGGATGGGGCTGAAGCAGGCACAAGCCAGTGTTTCCTGGGATGTGCAAGGCCTGAGTCACCTTTGTAGGACAACTGTTTCTGGAGTGATTATGAATGGGGGGTTGGTCACCAAGGTCACCTTTGTGGGATGGATGTAGCTGGGGTAGGTGCAGACTGGAGGAGCTTTCTCAAGGTGTGCTGGAATGAGCCAGGGCTGCCTTGGTGGACATTACATCTGGAGTGGGCACAAGCCAGGTTTTTCATGGGGTGTGCTGAGTTGGGACAGGGCCACATTGGCAGAATGGCTGGGGCTAGAATGGGCACTAGCTGGGGTTTTTCACAGGGTATACTGGGCCAGCCTGTTGAGAGTGAAACTTGGTGGGGTGGCTGTAGCTGAGTAAGTGCAGGCCAGACTTTTCTCAGAGTGCACTGGGCTGGGCTGAGGTTGCTTTGTGCACTCAGGTTGCCATGGCTTGAGCTAGAGTGAGCATGAGTGATAGAGGTCCCTGGACATGCCAGGACAGCTGTGGTTGTCTTGATGGGGTGGCTGGTGCTGAAGCAGGCATGGGCTGTGAGGCATGCTGGGGCAGCCTTGTCAGGGTTGCTGGAGCACTGGGAACCTTTCAAACTACTGCCTCTGTACTGGGACTTGAAGTGAGTTGGTTTGGGCACAACCCCTTTAATAGCATGATCCTGGTTTCCTACAACTTTCTGGCTCTCCTGGGTGTAAGCCCTGCTGGCTTTCAAAACCTGGCATTTTGGAGGCTCAACTTCTGGGCCAGGTCCCCAGGGCTGGTATGCATGATGCAAACTTCCTAGTTCACGATATCCTCTCATGCTTGTGGGTCACTGCACCAGGGGTGTGCGTACTGACTAGATTGTGTCTTTGTCCTTCCTACAAAGACACATTCCTCAATGTGTTTTTTTCTTAATATCCTTAATTGTAGATATTTGCTCTACCAATCTTCAAGTCATTCTCAGAGACAGTCATTCTATATGTATTTGTAGTTTTGGTGTGTCCATGGGAGGAAATCAGCTGAGGATATTTCTACTCTGTCATTCAGATCCTACCCATATATGTTTCCTTTTCATTTTGTTAATTGTTTGTTTTTCAGGGCAGAAGCTTTTTATTTTGGTGTAGCTCTACTCATTGAATTTTTTCTTTCATTCTTTTTACTTTTGGTGTCATATTCAAAAAAATCACTGCCAATGTTGAAGAGCTTTCCCCCCATGTTTGCTTTCAGGTATTTTGTGGT
Source organism: Lipotes vexillifer (assembly GCF_000442215.2). Taxonomy (NCBI): domain Eukaryota; kingdom Metazoa; phylum Chordata; class Mammalia; order Artiodactyla; family Lipotidae; genus Lipotes; species Lipotes vexillifer. Next base: position 222,051 of record NW_006788006.1, on the reverse strand, counting down.
ATCAAGTTTTATGTTTAAGTCTTTGATCTATGTTGAGTCAATTTTTGTGAGTGGTGCAAGATAAGAGTCCAATTTTATTTTTCTTCATGTTTTCACCACACCATTTGTTGAAGAGACTATCCTTTCCCCCTTGGGTGTTCTTCACTCTCTTGTCAAAGATAAGTTGCCTACATTTATTGGGGTTTAATTCTGAGGGCTCTATTCAGTTCTAATTGTCTCTGGGTCTTTTTTTTTTTTTGTAGTACGCGGGCCTCTCACTGCTGTGGCCTCTCCCGTTGCAGAGCACAGGCTCCGGACACGCAGGCTCAGCAGCCGTGTCTCCGCGCCATGTGGGATCTTCCCGGACTGGGGCACGAACCCATGTCTCTTGCATAAGCAGGCGGACTCTCAACCACTGCACCACCAGGGAAGCCCTCTGGGTCTATTTTTATGTCAGTACCGTGCTGTTTTAAATTCTATAGCTTTGAAATCAGGAAGTGTGATGTCTGTTTTTTTTCTTCTTTCTCATGATTGCTTTGGCTATTTGGGGTCTTTTGTGGTTCCATACACATTTAGCATTCTTTTCTCTATTTGTGTGATAAATGTCATTGGGCACTTTCGTTTTGGATAGGTGAGGTTGTCAGGAAAGCAAATGATGAGGACCAGTTAGTAAGAAGTTGGAGGCATGGCAGCAGAGACAGATGGCAAGAAGCATGATGACAAGGAAATTTCCCAGGAGCTTGCTTTCCTTCTAGCCACCCATTTCTGGTTCTGACCCCCATGCATCCCTCATGACTATGCCCAGAGCTTTTCTAGTGACCACAGTCTGTGCTTCTCATTTCCACTCAGCCTTAAGTCAGTGAGTTTTTACAACTTGATCTTTCTCAGCTGCTCCTGGCTTGAGCTGGCTTGGCTCCTGGGGCTTGGATGTATCAAAGAAGGGCCTGGGATGTGATTTTTTAGCCCTGCTTGGTGCTGAGGCCTCAAGCTGCATTCAGGCTAGGCTTCTTTCCTTAGGCTCCTGGGGAGGGCAAAGCCTAGAGGAGGTTACCAGGAGAGCCCAGGCCCAAGTGAAAGAAACATCTGGAAGAAATGCACAGGGAATTTTGAGAGGGCAAAAGGGGAAGAGGACAAAGCAAACAAAAAAGTGATATTGATTGCATTGAATCTATAGATGGTTTTGGGCAGCATGGATATTTTAACAATATTAACTCTTCCAATTCATGAACACAGATATTTTTCTATTTGTTTCTGTCTTCTTTGGTTTCTTTCAACAAAGTCTTGTAGTTTTCATCATACAAAACTTTTCACTTCTTTGTATTCCTAAGTATTTTACTGTTTTTGATGTTATTGTGAATATGATAGCTTTATAAAATTTCTTTTTCAGATGTTTCATTGTTATTATATAGAAATGTAACTGATTTCTGTGTATTGATCTTATATGCTGCAACTTGACTGAATTCATTGATTAGATCCTATAGCTTTTTCACTGAGTCTTCTAGATTTTCAATATGTAAGATCATGTCATCTGCAAATAATGACAATTTTCTTTCTTTCTTTCCAGTTTGAAAACCTTTTATTTCTTTGCCTTGCCTGATTGCTATAGCTAGGACTTCCTTCCAATACTATGTTGAATAATAGTGGTAAGCCTGGGCACCCTCGTCTTGTTCCTAGCCTTACAGGAAAATCTTTCAATTTTTCCGTTTTATAATTAAAAAATAAATTATACTCCATTGAGTATGTTAGCTCTGGGGTTGTCATATAGTATTTATTATGTTGATATATGTTTCTTCTATATCTAATATGTTGAGGCATTTTGTCATTAAAAGACGTATTTTCTCAAATACTTTTCTGCATCTATTGAGGTGATCCTATGATTTTTATTTTTCATTCCACTGATGTGGGGTATCACATTTATTGATTTACATATGTTGAATTATCCTTGCATCCTAGGGATAAATTCTACTCGGTTATGGTGTATAATCTTTTTAATGAGTGTTCAAATTTGTTTGTTAGTATTTTTTGAGAATTTTTCATCTTTATTAATCAGGGATAATGGTCTATAGTTTCCCATAATTCTGGCTTTATAAATTGAGTTTGGAAGTGTTCCCTCCTCTTCAGTGTTTTGGAAGAGTTTGAGAAGGATTGTCTTTACTTCCTTAAATATTTGGTAGAATTTTCCAGTAAAGCCATCTGGTCCTGGTGGTTTCTGTGTTAGGAGGTTTCTGGAATGTTCTAGAGAGGTTTGTTAGTTCCATTTATTATATTGTACAGTTTAAGTGTATTTTTTCCATTCTGATTTTCTGTCAGGATGATCTATCCATTGTTGAAAGTGAGATATTTAACTCCCCTACTATTTTTTTTAACATCATTATTATTTATTTATTTTTAATTTACTTTGTATACAGCAGGTTCTCTTGGTTACCGATTTTATACATATTAGTGTATATATGTCAATCCCAATCTCCCAATTTATCCCACAACCAACACCCCCCACCCCTGCTTTCCCCTTTTGTTGTCCATATGTTTGTTTTCTACATCTGTGTCTCTATTTCTACCTTGCAAACTGATTTATCTGTAACACTTTCCTATATTCCACATATATGCATTAATATATATTTGTTTTTCTCTTTCTGACTTACTTCACTCTGTATGACAGTCTCTATGTCCATCCACGTGTCTACAAATGACTCAATTTTGCTCCTTTTTTATGGCGAGTAATATTCCATTGTATATATGTACCACAGCTTCTTTATCTCTTTGTCTGTCAATGGGCATTTAGGTTGCTTCCATGACCTGGCTACTGTAAATAGTGCTGCAATGAACATTGGGGTGCATGTGTCTTTTTGAATTATGGTTTTCTCTGGGTATATGCCCATTTCCTGTCTCTATACTTTGTTTATACCACATTCTCTACCTAGAAAATCTATTGAAATCACCTGCCTTTCACATCCAGAGCAACCTAAGTTTCTGATGATCACAGATAAGAGATCAGCCATCACAGTTAACATGACCATTTTTGTTTTGGAAATTTGTGTCTTCCTAAATTTACAACTCTTTAGACATAACTGTAAGTTCCTTTAATAATCACTCTCTTTTTCTAAACACTGCTTCTTAACTATCATGTTATCTCCATTCTTGGACTTACTTCTTGACATACAATAGTACTTAATTGAGCAAATCTTTAAAAGAAGTTCTAAACATGGTAGGTATAATGTCAGCATCCTTAGACATCTAAAAATATACTTATTTTCTTTCATATATTAATGATAATTGCCTGGATAATAAATCCTTAGTTCTCCCTTGCCTTTTTTAGGACTTTGAAAATATACTTCATTTTCTCCTGTATTCATTATTAAAGATGAGCTGTCTGAAGTCCACCTATTTTTTATCCTTTTAAAAAAGAAAAATTGTAGATGGCTTTCTGTATCTTTGGGGTTGTAACACTTTTTCCAGGGTCTGTATAAGTGCTAGTCTTTTCTCAGTTATGTTGCTCAATCCACAGAGCTCCTTTAAGTATAAAAAAGTATGTTTTCTTCAAAGCAAGAAGATTCTTTTCTTATTTTTTTCCCTACTCCTACCTTTTAATCTATTTCCATCTGTAACTCTTTTTAGGAAGAGCTGAGGCTCAGGCTTCGGAGTTCAGATCCCAGGGAGAGGAGTGGGGTTGGCTGCATCAACACAGCCTGAAGGGAGCTAGTGTGCCACATCTAGCATGGAGGGAGTCCGGGAAAAAGTCTGGAACTGCCTAAGAGGCAAGAGACCATTGTTTCAGGGTGCACAAAAAGTGGGAATTCAGAGCAATGCCTAAACCAGCTCCTGAGAGGGACATGAGCTGCGGCTATCAGTGTGTACACCAGAGATGGGCATTAAATTATAAGGCTGTTGCTGCAGCCTCCAAGAAGCCTGTGTGCAAGCACAGGTCACTATCCACACCTCCTCTCCCAGGAGCCTGTGCAGCCTGCCACTGGCAGAGTCCTGTGATCCAGGGACAACTTCCCCAGGAGAATACACGGTATGACTCAGGCTGTTTCAACATCATGCCGGCCTCTGCCACCACAGGCTTACCCTGCATTCTGTACCCCTCCCTCCCACCGGCCTGAGTGAGCAGCAGCCCCCGAATCAGCTGCTCCTTTAACCCCGTCCTGTCTGAGCAAATAAAAGACACCCTCAAGTGACCTACACGCAGAGGCAGGGCCAAATCCAAAGCTGAACCCCAGGAGCTGTGCGAACAAAGAAGAGAAAGGGAAATTTCCCCCAGCAGCCTCAGGAGCAGCAGATTAAATCTCCACAATCAACTGGATATGCCCTGCATCTGTAGAATACCTGAAGAGACAATGAATCATCCCAAAATCGAGGCTGTGGACTTTGGGAGCAACTGTAGACTTGGGACTTGCTTTCTACATCTAATTAGTCTCTGGTTTTATGTTTAAATTAGTTTAGTATTTACAACTTATTATCATTGGTAGATTTGTTTATTGATTTGGTTGCTCTCTTCCTTTATTTATATATCTATATATTTTTTCCTTTTTCTCTTTTTGTGAGTGTGTATGTGTATGCTTCTCTGTGTGATTTTGTCTATATAGCTTTGCTTTTGCCATTTGCCCTAGGATTCTGACTGTCCCTTTTTTTTTTGATAGGTTTTAGTGCTTTTTATCATTGGTGGATTTGTTTTTTTGGTTTGGTGCTCTCTTATTTTCTTTTTTATATTTTCTTTTTAATATTTTTTCTATTTTAATAACTTTATTTTCTTTTATTATTTTTTATTTATTTTTCTTTCTTCCTTCCTTTCTTTCTTTCTTTCTTTTTCTTTCTTTTTCTCCCTTTTCTTCTGAGCCATGCTGCTGACAGGGTCTTGGTTCTCTGCCCTGGTGTCAAGCTTGAGCCTCTGAGGTGGGAGAGCTGAGTTTAGGACATTGGTCCACCAGAGACCTCCTGGCTCTGTATAATACCAAATGGCAAAAGCTCTCCCAGAGATCTCCATCTCAATGCTAAGATCCAGCTCCACTCAACGACCAGCAAGCTACAGTGCTGGACACCTTATGCCAAACAACTAGCAGGACAGGAACAAAAAACACCCATTAGAAGAGACGCTGCCTAAAATCATAAAAAGTTCAAATACAACCAAAAACACACCACTGGACGTGGTCCTGCCCACCAGAAAGAAAAGATCCAACCTCATCCACCAGAACACAGACATCAGTCCCCTCCACCAGGAAGCCTACACAACCCACTGAACCAAACTTACCCACTGGGGGAAGACAGCAAAAACAATGGGAACTACAAAACTGCAGCCTGTGAAAAGGAGACCCCAAACACAGTAAGTTAAGCAAAATGAGAAGACAGAGAAATACACAGCAGATGAAGGAGCAAGGCAAAAACTCACCAGACCAAACAAATGAGGAAATAGGCAGTCTACCTGAAAAAGAATTTAGAGTGATGATAATAAAGATGATCCAAAATCTTGGAAACAGAATGGAAAAAATACAAGAAACGTTTAATGAAGACCTAGAAGAACTAAAGAGCAAACAACCAATGATGAACAACACAATAAATGAAATTAAAAATTCTCTAGAAGGAATCAATACCAGAATAACTGAGGCAGAAAACAGAGAAGTGACCTGGAAGATCAAATAATGGAAATAACTACCACAGAGCAGAATAAAGAAAAAAGAATAAAAAGAATTGAGGACAATCACAGAGACCTCTGTGACAACATTGAATGCACTAACATTCAAATTATAGTGGTCTCAGAATAAGAAGAGAAAAGAAAAGGGATTGAGAAAATATTTGAAGTAATTATAGTTCCAAGTTTCCCTAATATGGGTAAGGAAATCATTAATCAAGTCCAGGAATAGCAGAGAGCCCCATACAGGACAAATATAAGGATAAACACGCCAAGACACATGTTAATCAAACTACCAAAATTAAATACAAAGAAAAAATATTAAAAGCAGCAAGGGAAAAGCAACAACTAACATACAAGGGAATCCCAATAAGGTTAAAAGCTTATCTTTCAGCAGAAACTCTGCAAGCCAGAAGGGAGTGGCAGGACATATTTAAAGTGATGAAAGTGAAAAACCTACAACCATCATTACTCTAACCAGCAAGGATCTCATTCAGATTTAACAGAGAAATTAAAATCTTTACAGACAAGCAAAAGCTAAGAGAACTCAGCACCACAAAACCAGCTCTACAACAAATGCTAAAGGAATTTCTCTAGGCAGGAAACACAAGAGAAGGAAAAGACTTACAATAACAAACCTAAAACAATTAAGAAAATGGTAATAGGAACATACATATCGATAATTACCTTAAATGTAAATAGATTAAATGCTCCAACCAAAAGACACAATCTCACTGAGTGGATACAAAAACAGGACCCATATATATGCTGTCTACAAGAGACCCACTTCAGACCTAGGGACACATACAGTCTGAAATTGAGGTGATGGAAAAAGATATTCCATGCAAGTGGAAATCAAAAGAAAGCTGGAGTAGCAATTCTCATAACAGACAAAATAGACTAAAATAAAGACTATTACAAGAGACAAAGAAGGACACTACATAATGATCAAGGGATCAACCAAGAAGAAGATATAACAATTGTAAATATTTATGCACCCAACATAGGAGCACCTCAATACCTAAGGCAAAGGCTAACAGCCATAAAAGGGGAAATCGACAGTAACACAGTCATAGTAGGGGACTTTAACACCCCACTTTCACCAATGGACAGATCATATAAAATGAAAATAAATAAGGAAACACAAGCTCTAAACGATACATTAAAAAAGATGGACTTAATTGATATTTATAGGACATCCCATCCAAAAGCAACAGAATACACCTTCTCAAGTGCTCAAGGAACATTCTCCAGGATAGATCATATCTTGGGTCACAAATCAAGCCACGATAAATTTAAGAAAAGTGAAATTGTATCAAGTATCTTTTCTGACCACAACGCTGTGAGACTAGCTATCAATTACAGGAAAAAATCTGTAAAAAACCCCACAAATACATGGAGGCTGAACAATGCACTACTAAATAACCAAGAGATCACTGAAGAAATCAAAGAGGAAATCAAAAAATACCTAGAAACAAATGACAATGGAAACATGGTGACCCAAAACCTATGGGATGCAGCAGAAGCAGTTCTAAGAGGTAAGTTTATAGCAGTACAATCCTACCTTAAGAAACAAGAAACATCTCAAATAAACAACCTAACCTTACACCTAAAGCAATTAGAGAAAGAAGAACAAAAAACCCCCAAAGTTAGCAGAAGGAAAGAAGTCATAAAGATCAGATCAGAAATAAATGAAAATGAAATGAAGGAAACGATAGGAAAGATCAGTAAAACTAAAAGCTGGTTCTTTGAGAAGATAAACCATTAGTCAGACTCATCAAGAAAAAAAGCGAGAAGACTCAAATCAATAGAATTAGAAATTAAAAAGGAGAAGTAACAACTGACACTGAAGAAATACAAAGGATCATGAGAGATTGCTACAAGCAACTATATGCCAATAAAATGGAAAACCTGGTAGAAATGGAAAAATTCTTAGAAAAGCACAATGTTCTGAGACTGAACCAGGAAGGAATAGAAAACATAAACAGATCAGTCACAAGCACTGAAATTGAAACTCTGATTAAAAATCTTCCAAAACGGACTTCCCTGATGGCGCAGTGGTTAAGAATCTGCCTGCCAATGTAGGGGACACGGGTTTGAGCCATGGTCCAGGAAGATCCCACATGCCACAGAGCAGCTAAGCCCATGTGCCACAGCTGCTGACCCTGTGTTCTAGAGCCTGTGAGCCCCGGCTACTGAGCCCATGTGCCACAACTGCTGAGGCTTAAGTGTCTAGAGTCCATGCTCCACAGCAGGAGAGGCCACTGCAGTGAGAGGCCTGTGCACTGCAGTGAAGAGTGGCCCCCACTCGCCGCAACTAGAGAAAACCCATGCAGCAACAACCCATGCATGCAGAAGACCCAATGCAGCCAAAAAATAATTAATTAATTAATTAAAAAACAATCTTCAAACAAACAAAAGCCCAGGACCAGATGGCTTCACAGGCAATTTTCTATCAAATATTTACAGAAGAGATAACATCTATCCTTCTCAAACTCTTCCAAAATATAGCAGAGGGAGAAACACTCCCAAACACATCCATGAGGCCACCATCACCCTGATACCAAAACCAGACAAAGATGTCACAAGAAAAGAAAACTGCAGGCCAGTATCACTGAAGAACATAGATTCAAAAATCCTCAACAAAACACTAGCAAATAGAATCCAAGAGCACATTAAAAGGATCATACACCATGATCAAGTGGGATTTATCCCAGGAATGCAAGGATTCTTCAATATATGCAAATCAATCAATGTGATAAACCATATTAACAAACTGAAGGAGAAAAAACATATGATCATCTCAATAGATGCAGAAAAAGCTTTTGACAAAATTCAACACCCATTTATAATAAAAGCCCTCCAGAAAATAGGCATAGAGGGAACTTGCCTCAACATAATAAAGGCCATATATGACAAACACACAGCCAACATTGTTCTCAATGGTGAAAAACAGAAACCATTTCCACTAAGATCGGGTAAAAGAGAAGATTTGCCCACTCTCACCACTATTATTCAAAATAGTTTTGGAAATTTTAGCCACAGCAATCAGAGAAGAAAAAAAATAAAAGGAATCCAAATCAGAAAATAAGAACTAAAGCTGTCATTGTTTGCTGATGACATGATAATATACATAGAGAATCCTGAAGAAAACTACTACAGCTAATCAATGAATTTGGTAAAGTAGCAGGATACAGAATTAATGCTCAGAAATCTCTTGCATTTCTACACACTAATGATGAAAAATCTGAAAGAGAAATTAAGGAAACACTCCCATTTACCATTGCAACAAAAAGAATAAAATACCTGGGAATAAACTTACCTAAGGAGATAAAAGACCTGTATGCAGAAGACTATGACACTGATGAAAGAAATTAAAAATGATATAAACACATGGAGAGATATACCATGTTCTTGGATTGGAAGAATCAACATTGTGAAAATAACTATACCACCCAAAGCAATGTACAGATTCATTGCAATCCCTATCAAATTACCAATGGCATTTTTCACAGAACAAGAACAAAAAATTTCACAATTTGTACGGAAACACAAAAGTCCCTGAATAGCCAAAACAATCTTGAGAAAGAAAAATGAAGCTGGAGCAATCAGGCTCCCTGACTTCAGACTATACTACAAAGCTATTGTAATCAAGAGAGTATGGTACTGGCACAAAACAGGAATATAGATCACTGGAATAGGGTAGAAAGCCCAGAGATAAACCCACACACATATGGTCACCTTATCTTTGATAAAGGAGGCAAGAATATACAATGGAGAAAAGACAGCCTCTTCAATAAGTGGTTCTGGGAAAACTGGACAGCTACATGTAAAAGAATGAAATTAGACCACTCCTTAACACCATACACAAAAATAAAGTCAAAATGGATTAAAGCCCTAAAGATAAGGCCAGACACTATAAAACTCTTAGAGGAAAATGTAGGCAGAACACTCTATGACATAAATCACAGCAAGATCCTTCTTGACCCATCTCCAAGAGAAATGGAAATAAAAACAAAAATAAGCAAATAGGACCTAATGAAACTTAAAAGCTTTTGCACAGGAAAAGAGACCATAAACAAGACAAAAAGACAAACCTCAGAATGGGAGAAAATATTTGCTAATGAAGCATCTGACAAAGGATTAATCTCCAAAATATACAAACAGCTCATGCAGCTCAATATCAAAAAAACAAACAACCCAATCCAAAAATGGGCAGAAGACCTAAATAGACATTTCTCCAAAGAAGATATACAGATTGCCAATAAACACATAGAACTATGCTCAACATCATTAATCATTAGAGAAATGCAAATCAAAACTGCAATGAGATATCATCTCACACCAGTCAGATTGGCCATCATCAAAAAATCTACAAAGAGTAAATGCTGGAGAAGGTGTGGAGAAAATGGGACCCTCTTGCACTGTTGGTGGGAATGTAAATTGATATAGCCACTATGGAGAACATTATAGAGGGTCCTCAAAAAACTAAAAATAGCACTAACATATGACCCAGCAATCCCACTACTGGGCATATAACCTGAGAAAACCATAATTCAGAAAGAGTCATGTACCACAATGTCCATTGCAGCTCTATTTACAATAGCCAGGACATGGAAGCAACCTAAGTGTCCACTGACAGATGAATGGATAAAGATGTGGCACATATGTACAGTGGAATATTCCTCAACCATAAAAAGAAATGAAATTGAGTCATTTGTAGTGAGGTGGATGGACCTAGAGACTGTCATACAGAATGAAGTAAGTCAGAAAGAGAAAAACAAATACCATATGCTAACACACATATATATGTAGAATCTAAAAACAAAAATAAAGGTTCTGAAGAACCAAGGAGCAGGACAGGATAAAGACACAGACATAGAGAATGGACTTGAGGACACGGGGAGGGGGAAGGGTAAGCTGGGATGAAGTGAGAAGTGGCATGGACATATATATACACTACCAAGTGAAAAATAGATAGCTAGTGGGAAGCAGCCACATAGCACAGGGAGATCAGCTCGGTGCTTTGTGACCACCTAGAGGGGTGGGATAGGGAGGGTAGGAGGGAGATGCAAGAGGGAGGAGATATGGGGATATATGTATATGTATAGCTGATTCATTTTGTTATACAGCAGAAACTAACACACATGCACTATTGGAAAGCAATTATACTCCAATAAAAATGTTTAAAAATATGTCAATTAAATCATCTGTTCTACTGTGTCATTTAAAGCTTGTGTTTCCTTATTAATTTTCTGTCTGGATTATCTGTCCATTGGTGAAAGTGGGGTGTTAAAGTCCCCCACTATTATTGTGTTACTGTCAATTTCCTCTTTTATAGCTGTTAGCATTTGCCTTATGTATTGAGGTACTCCTATGTTGGGTGCATATATATTTATAATTGTTATATCTTCTTGGATTGATCCTTTTTCATTATGTAGTGTCCTTCCTTTTCTCTTGTAACATTCTTCATTTTAAAGTCTATTTTATCTGAAATGAGTATTTCTAATCCAGCTTTCTTTTGATTTCCATCTGCATGAAATATTTTTTCCATCCTCTCACTTTCAGTCTGTATTTGTTCCTAGGTCTGAAGTTGGTGTCTTGTAGACAGCATATATATGAGTCTTGTTTTTATAGCCATTCAGCAAGCCTATGTCTTTTCGTTGGAGCATTTAATGCATTCACATTTAAGGTAATTATCAATATGCATGTTTCTATTACCATTTTCTTAATTGTTTTGGGTTTGTTTTTGTAGGTCCTTTTCTTCTCTTGTGTTTCCCGCCTATAGAAATTCCTTTAGCATTTGTTGTAGAGCTGGTTTGGTGGCTTTAGCTTTTGCTTGTCTGTAAAGCTTTTGATTTCGTTGTCAAATCTGAATGAGATCCTTGCCAGGTAGAGTAATCTTGGTTGTAGGTTCTTCCCTTTCATCACTTTAAATATATCATGCCACTCCCTTCTGGCTTGTAGAGTTTCTGCTGAGAAATTAGCTGTTAACTTTATGGGAGTTCCCTTGTATGTTATTTGTTGCTTTTCTCTTGTTGATTTTAAGAATTTCTCTTTCTCTTTAAGTTTTGTCAGTTTGATTACTGTGTGTCTCAGTGTGTTTCTCCTTGGGTTTATTCTGCCTGGGTCTCTCTGCATTTTCTGGACTTGGGTGGCTATTTCCTTTCCCATGTTAGGGAAGTTTTCAAGTATAATCTCTTCAAATATTTTCTCTGGTCCTTTCTCTCTCTCTTCTCCTTCTGGGATCCCTATAATGTGAATGTTGTTGCGTTTAATGTTGTCCCAGAGGTCTCTTAAGCTGTCTTCATTTTTTTTCATTCTTTCTTCTTTATTCTGTTCTGTGGCTGTGAATTCTACAATTCGGTCTTCCAGGTCACTTATCCTTTCTTATGCCTCAGTTATTCTGCCATTGATTCCTTCTAGTGTATTTTTCATTTCAGTTATTGTATTGTTTATTTCTGTGTGTTTGTTCTTTCATTCTTCTAGATCTTTGTTAATCATTTCTTACATCTTCTTGATCTTTGCCTCCATTCCTTTTCTGAGGTCCTGGATCATCTTCACTATCATTATTCTGAATTCTTTTTCTAGAAGGTTGCTTATCTCCACTTCATTTAGTTTTTCTGGGCTTTTATCTTGTTCCTTCATCTGGTACATAGTCCTCTGCCTTTTCATTTTGTTTATCTTTCTGTGAATGTGATTTTCATTCCACAGGCTGCAGGATTGTAGTTCTTGTTTCTACTGTCTGCTCTCTGGTGGATGAGGCTATCTAAGAGGTTTGTGCAAGCTTCTTGATGGGAGGGACTGGTGGTGGGTAGAGCTGGGTGTTGCTCTGGTAGACAGAACTCAGTAAAACTTTAATCCATTTTTCTGCTGATAGGAGGGGCTGAGTTCCCTCCCTCTTGGTTGTTTGGCCTGAGGCAACCCAGCACTGGAGCCCACAGGCTCCTCGGTGGGGCTAATGGCAGACTCCAGGAGGGCTCACACCAAGGAGTACTTCCCAGAACTTCTGCTGCCAGTGTCTTTGTCCCTGAGGTGAGCCACAGCCACCCCCCACCTCTGCAGGAGACCCTCCGACACTAGCAGGTAGGTCTGATTCAGTCTCCTATGGGGTCACTGCTCCTTCCCCCTGGGTCCTGAGGTGCACACTACTTTGTGTGTGCCCTCCAAGAGTGGAGTCTCTGTTTCCCCTAGTCCTGTCAAAGTCCTGCAATCAAATCCCATTAACATTCAAAATCTGATTCTCTGGGAATTCCTCCTCCTATTGCTGGATCCACAGGTTGGGAAGCCTGACGTGGGGCTCAGAACCTTCACTCCAGTGGGTGGACTTCTGTGGTATAATTTTTCTCCAGTTTGTGAGTCACCCACTCAGCAGTTATGAGATTTGATTTTAATGTGATTCTGTCCCTCCTACCAACTCACTGCAGCTTCTCCTTTTATAATAACCTATAATGGAAAATAACCTGAAAAAAATATGCATAAAACCGAATCACTTTGCTATACACCTGAAACTAACACAATGTTGAAAATCAACTATACTTCAATTGAAAAAAAGTTTAAAAAACACACAAAATATAAATCTTTGATGTTCTCACCATAACAAAATTTTTACAAATATTTACAAAATTGTAAATATGTGAGGTGCATGATTTGTTGACTTACCTTATTGAGGTAAACATTTTGCAATATATATGTGTATCAAATTATCATATTGTACACATTAAATACACACAATGTTATATGTCAATTATATCTCAATAATGCTTGAGGGCTTCCCTGGTGGTGCAGTGGTTGGGAGTCTGCCTGCCGATGCAGGGGACGCAGGTTTGTGCCCCGGTCCAGGAGGATCCCACATGCCGCGGAGCGGCTGGACCCGTGAGCCATGGCCACTGATCCTGTGCGTCCAGAGCCTGTGCTCCACAGCGGGAGAGGCCACAACAGTGAGAGGCCCGCGTATTGCAAAAAAAAAAAAAAAAAAAAAAATTCTTCAAAAAATATTATTGAATACACATAAAACACTGATGTACACATATATAGCAACGTTGGGAACACTTCATTTTTCCATAATACAGATTTTTATTATAACATTCCCCCCAAACGTTGTGTTCTTCCCCCCAAATTTCTTCTGGGGATCCTTCTAATTATCTAGAATATTTTTTACTCATTCTTTATAGTAGCTGTGCAGTTTCCCATGATATGGATATACTACAATTTATTCAGTCATTATCACATTTGTTTTTGCTAATCTTTGAAAAATAATTCCACAAAAAACATGAAAGCACATATTTTAAGTTTTGATACTTTTATTTCATTTATTTTCGAAAGTTCCTAAAAGGAGAATTCCTGAAAAGGAACAAAATTTAATTTTAATAAATTGGATTCCAAAAAAGCCATAACAATGCACATTTATACCAGCGAAGCACATAAATGCCCTTTTCTGCACATCATATCCACCAATAGGTTTTAGAGTGCTTTTTGGCTTCTGATGAGCTGAAGGTTGTTAAATAATATATATCACAATTTAATTCTTTTCTTTGTGGGGCATAACTGGTTATTGTTGACACTGGATTTTGCAATTTATTTCAATCACCAAGTTTTATTATGATTCATATGGCCTGCTATCAAGGACAATTTCCTTAGTCACAGAAAACTAAAGAAAATCTTTTCTACATCAAGAGAATCTTGACTTGGACCTTATTACTGAGACTCACAATTCCAACAAAACTTTATCCTCTTTTGTCATGTGAAATGTGGGATTGCCCCAGATGGCACTTTCACAATGTCAGAGAAGAGCCTTACCTGGATGCCTTTCACAGCCCTTGTTCTCCATAGCAGCTGGTCAGCCTTCCTGCTTGTATTCTGTGTTCTAAGCAATAGAGGCATCATCCACTCTGGCCTTAGGTAGCAATCTGGGTTTGCATGTGTTTCCACATGCAGTCATGGATCTCCTCTTGGGAGTCCAATACAACACCTCTCTAATATTCATATAACCAACTGTGAAATGTTGTTTATCTCTGTTGGTTACTTCAGCCTTATTCATAGTTCAATCTGTTTCATTTTTTGGTGAATCTTATAATTACTTTACAGAGACTACCAAACTCAAAAACACTCCAATTATTTTTATCTCTGTGCATCAAATTTCACCTATTTATGCATTCATTATAGATAAATGACAGTGACTCCTAAGAGCTTAAAAGTATCCCATAAGGAAAAAGACAGCTATGAATATGCACTGATTCCAGAGAATCTGGGGAATATTTGGCATGGGCAGCGGGTACTTCTCTAAATAGGTGACAGGTAGGTGTAGCTTTTTGAGACCCTTATTTTCACCTTCAATCTTGAGTTACCAGTGCACTTATTGGATGAAGGATCTGAAGCTAGACCAAAAAAAGCTTCTATCCAAAACAGGCAGGGAGAATAGAGCCAAAATATTGAGTTTTCTAGGGCACTTAAGAGAAAAAAATGTTGTTTTTATTGCCCATGATAAAACCAATTCTTTTTTTACATTGTCAGTCACATATGTCTTTCACAGGAACTTGGTACTTCTAACAATGGAAGTTAACAAGACCTGAAGCACCAATAATACCAAATAAAGCTGAGCCTCAGGGACACTGAAAAATGTCTAAATATTTCAGATATAAAAAGAGAGGACTGGAACTTTGTATTTATGAACTGGTTTGATGAATAGCAATTGAATTGATCCATTTTGAAAACACATTATTAGAAAAAGCTCCTTACAAACTATTTATGATTGAATTAATATTGTCAATCGAATGCAACCATGTGGTTTGCCTATAGGGCTACAGCAAAGTACCTCATGCTGGAAAATGTGAATGTGATGCTCCTGGAGTCTTTGTTCTTGACCCTCTAGATAACTGTTTTCCACCTTGATATGTATGTGTTCCACTTAGAGACTGGATGTTTCCTCAGGCCCTTCTGGAAAGCTCCTACCACATCTTTGTTTCTCAAGCTGTAGATGAGTGGATTGAGCATGGGTGTGAGGACAGTGCAAAATACAGACACAGCCTGATCCTGATCAGGGGTATGAGAGGAACCAGGTGTCATGTACATATAAACATATGGTCCTAGATAAAATCTTACCACTGTTAAGATGGGAGAATCAGGGGGCCAAGGCTTTGTTCCTGCCTTGGGGGGATTTCATATGCAGGACAGTGAGGAAGATGAAGGTGTACGAAGCCATAAAAATCCAAAAGGGATGATGATAAATGTGATGCCCATCACAAAGACCACCACTTCATAGGTGGAAGTGTCTTTGCATGAGATCTTCATGATTGCTGATATCTCACAGAAGAAATGGTGGATTTCTCTGGAGCCACAGATAGGCAGATTCATAGTATAGAATGTGTGGGCTGTAGAAGCAAAAATGCCCCCAGTCCAAGACACTGTGACCATTTGCACAGACCCCTTGGTTTATAATGACTGCATATCTCAAGGGGTTACAAATAGCTACATATCAATCATAGGCCATGAGGGTCAAGAGAATATATTCAGCACCCCAAGGGTAAAAACTTCAAATAGCTGGGTTCCACAGCCAACACGAGTGATGTCCTTCCTTCCAGAGAAAAAGTTTACCATCATCTTTGCAGTAGTACCGCTGATGAGGGCCAGGTCTGTGAGAGAATGATGGCTGAGCAGAAAGTACATTGGAGTGTGGAGCCTCAAGTCCATCCATATCAGGAGGAGCAGGATGAAGTTCCCAATTACTGCAGCAAGGTAGATCAGGATGATAAGGTAGATAAGAATACTGACATACTTCATATTGGGGAAGAGTCCTGAGAGAATTAAACCTGTTGTTAATGTCTCATTTTCTTCCTCAATGGCTGTGACTGATCTGGTTGAACCAAAAGAAGAAGGAAAGGGGACCAAAAGTCAAATTAAATGCTTTAAAGCCTTTTAAAATATTTTTATTGGTCAAGTATTGCTGTAATAATGTGAGATAAAAAGTGACTCCACAAATTTCAATGGCTTATGACAATAAACGTGTATTTTCTTGCTCCCATGTCTGTAAGTCAGGTGGAGCATTTTGCTTTAGGCTGCCAATCAAGTACAGATATACTCCACCAATACTCCTCTTTCTGGGGCTTGCTCTTCTTAAGGAAGATGGCAGAAACCAAAAATGGGCAAGGAAAACTACATGATTCCCCCTAATGCTTGAACTTAGAACTGACTCTATTACTTTCTACCACATTCCCCTGACTAGAGCAAGTCGCACGTAGAAGCCCAACATCATTGTGGTGGGGAAATAAACTCCACCCACAGTGAACCACAAAAGGATGAGGCACATGGGCTTCCCTGGTGGCGCAGTGGTTGAGAGTCCACCTGCCGATGCAGGGGACGCGGGTTCGTGCCCCGGTCTGGGAAGATCCCACATGCCGCGGAGCAGCTAAACCCGTGTGCCATGGCCGCTGAGCCTGCGCGTCCGGAGCCTGTGCTCTGCAGCGGGAGAGGCCACAGCAGTGGGAGGTCCGCGCACCGCAAAAAAAAAAGATGAGGCATGAAGAGAGCAATGGAAACAATTAACATGATCTGTTATATTTCTCAGAGTTCCCACCTCCACCATCCTCAATTTCAAGATTTTGATGCTGGGTTTTCAGATGTTTCGTAATTTAATTTTTAGTCTTCTGTTTAATGTGTTCTGTTAAGCCTCAGTTGTAAAGATCTATGGGTTTCCCATGATCACAAACTATTTTCACTATGGAGGTCATAGGCAGCCATTTCTTATAGCCATGGCTAGATATGCAACAGGTAAACACACAAACTTTTCTTCTTATCAGTCCTCTACCTATGGATCTGGTTACATAAATCCATGGAAGAAACCACAGATGAATGTGAAATAGAGCACAGCAAAATGAATCTGTTGTCCTTGTACTTGAATCTAGGAGGTCATTTTCTAAAACAACACACATCAGCCAAGGAATGAACTGATATAGTCAGTGGTGTGTTTTCCTTTAGATTTATTCATAGAAACATATAAACCACATCAGGATAAATTCAGAAATAATAACTAAATCAGATTTCATAAGCTCTAAATGAGAAATAAGATTGTGCCTGCATTCAAGAGGAAACATACTCCTCCCTAAAAGTTTGTGGAAATAGAAATTTTCTACTCTGAGCAGCTTGAAACAGCCTAGAAGCATCTAAGCATGAAATGTAATTTTTATGACCATGTCACTAGTTACACAGATTGTATTTAGGCGTTAAGAAAACGTCAATCTACAACAAATCTGTAGGGTAGGAAAATGCAGTTAAGGGGTGGGGTAAGGGACAAATTTCAAAAGGAAAACTCTGATTGGTACATGAAAAGTTCATTAAGATTCCCCACTTTCCCAACCAACACTGCCAAGTGGTACCACCTGGTGGCAACAGTGGTGATGTATAAATTCCCACTGAAAAATGAAGATGACACTGAGAATTTACTCTTAATGCTGCTTCATTGATGTTTACTAGGTTTACTTACTTCTGGGACCCAATAATTATGTTTTCCAGATAGAGGTTATGGAAAGCTCTTAAGAACAGTGGGACAAGGAAGTGAAAGTTGAAGAAAGAACGAGATCCAAAAGGTGATTTAATTTATTAAAAATGTGCTTAACATTCATCCTATATCCTTAAAGTTGCACCAGGTTAATTGAACTAAATATTCCCCCTTGGCTTTTCAATTTGCTACAAAGGACTCTATTAAGGGGAAATATTACCCCAAACCAAAAATATAATTATTGGAAGCCAGGCCAGTCTCTTCATCATTTTACCTATACTTGTTTACCTATACATACTGGATTTTCCTCAAAAAAACATGCTTCCCCAAAGTAGTGATGTTCCTGGTTGCTTCCTGAAGAAGGCTTGCTGTTAGGAGACTGCAGCATTTTGTTTTCCACCTGCAAGTGGTGTTTCTGAGATCATATAGACAACTACATATACACATGACAACAGCAAGTGCCCCAGAGGATCCTTGAGGCAAATAGGAAACCACAGAGGAAGTGAGTCCCTAGATACCCATTAAGTGATATGTTTTTCTCTATCGCACTGGGTTTTCCTTAAAACAAGACTCTGGGGTGGGGAGGATTACCCTGTTTATCCAGGATTTTATTTTCCTGTGTTGCTTAAATATGTCCCACATTTTGACTTCTCATGAAGCCTCATTTATTTGGGATGGATTTTCTGACTCATCAACAAGACATTATGTTCTGGTAAGCCATTATTGAATTTACCTGAAGATGGTAAATTTTACTTTCTCCGGTAGCAGTCATATACAGAAGAGATTTTTCTCTCTCACAGATTCAAAACATGTCACTGAGGACAAACATAGCTCTTCATCATCATGAAAACTGGCCATCTTGGCTTTCAAGTAATTTCTTTCCTAATGGTTTTCCACAAGTAATATATAAATACATTATCAGTGATAAAGCTTTTTAAAAATACACAGTTACAAGAAGTAACTAGTGAAATCTATTTATTCTCCTATCTCTTCCCATACCCTCCCTGGAGGTAGTTATTGATAAAAAATTGTTGTGCCTCTTTCCAACCATATATGAGGTTTCTCTCTGTTTCATTTCTAGCTTTTTAAAATAAATTTTTATTTTGAAATGATTTTAGATTTACAGAAAAGATGCAAGAATAATACAGAGAATTCCCATATACCAGCTTCAGTTAATGTTAATGTGTTTGTTAAAACTAAGAAATTAACATTGGTATATTACTATTAACTAAACTCCAGACCTCATTTGGATTTCACCAATTTTTCCACTAATGTTATCTTTTTCCCTTCCAGGATTCAATCCACGATACCATGTTTCATTTAGTCATCATGCTTCCTCATTACCTCCTATCTGTGATATTTTCTGCCTTTCCATTTTTAAAGACTTTGAAAATTTAAAGAGTATTGGTCAGATATTATGTACAATATCCCTCAATTTGAGTTTCTCAGATGTTTTGCTATGACTACATTAGAGTTATGTATTTAGGGAAGATTATCACATAGATATATTATGTCTCATCAGGGGATACATGACGTCAACATGAGTTATCGGTGGCTTGTTAACACTCATCACTTAGTTAAGGTAGTGTTAGCCAGCACGTTTCCATTTTAAAGCACTATTTTTCCCCTTCTGTACTCTATTTTTGGAAGTGAATCTTTTAAATCCAGTTCACACTTCAAGGGATAAGGGCTTAAGCTCCACTTTCAGGGAGTCAGTATCCACATATTTATTATTTGGAATCCTGTAAGGAATTTTTATCCCTTCTTCCCCATTTGTTTATTAAACCATTTATTTTTATCAGTATGCTCTCACATATATGTATATTCAACTTTGTGTTATAATCCAACACCATGTTATTTATTATTCACTGTGTAAATACCTAGAAGGACAATTGTTGGTTTTTAGCAAGTCTGTATTTAACTTGATGAACATTTGTGAAAATGCCTTTGAAAGTGCTGTACCATTTTGTATTCCCACTCTGGCCAGCAGTTGGTATTGTCAGTTATTTGAATTTTAGCTATTCTAACAGATATGTAGGGCTGTGCTATAAATGTCATTTGTATTACTCACATTACTAACAGGTTTGATCATCTTTTAATTGATTTTGGGTAAAGTGTCAGGTCAAATCTCTTATATATATATATATATATATTCTAATTATTGGTAATTCAGAGCTTAATTTTTAAATTTGGATTTATTTATTTATTTGGCTGTGCTGCAGAGCTTGCAGGATCTTTTTTCTTTTTTCCTTAACTTTTATTTTGTTTTTTAACATCTATATTGGAGTATAATTTCTTTACAACGGTGTGTTAGTTTCTGCTTTATAACAAAGTGAATCAGTTATACATATACATATATCCCCATATCTCTTAACTCCTGCGTCTCCCTTCCTCCCACCCTCCCTATCCCACACCGCTAGGTGGTCACAAAGCACCGAGCTGATCTCCCTGTGCTATGCGGCTGCTTCCCACTAGTTGTCTGTTTTACGTTTGGTAGTGTATACACGTCCATGCCACTCTCTCACTTTGTCCCAGCTTACCCTTCCCCTTCCCCGTATCCTCACATCCATTCTCTAGTAGGTCTGTGTCTTTATTCCCATCTTGCCCCTAGGTTCTTCATGACCATTATTATTATTTTTTAGATTCCATATATATATGTTAGCATACAGTATTTGTTTTTCTCTTTCTGACTAACTTCACTCTGTATGACAGTCTCTAGGTCCATCCACCTCACTACAAATAACTCAATTTCGTTTCTTTTTATGGCTGAGTAATATTCCATTGTATATATGTGCCAAATCTTCTTTATCCATTCATCTGCTTATGGACAATTAGGTTGCTTTCATGTTCTGGCTATTGTAAATAGAGCTGCAATGAATATTGTGGTACATGACTCTTTCTGAATTATGGTTTTCTCAGGGTATATGCCCAGTAGTGGGATTGCTGGGTCGTATGGTAGTTCTAGTTTTAGATTTTGAAGGAAACTCCATAGTGTTCTCCATAGTGGATGTATCAATTTACATTCCCACCAACAGTGCAAGAGGGTTCCCTTTTCTCCACACCCTCTCCAGCATTTATTGTTTGTAGATCTTTTGATGATGGACATTCTGAATGTTGTGAGATGATATCTCATTGCAGTTTTGATTTGCATTTATCTAATGATTAATAATGTTGAGCATTGTTTTATGTGCTTGTTGGCTATCTGTATATCTTCTTTGGAGAAATGTCTATTTAGGTCTTCTGCCCATTTTTGGATTGTGTTGTTTGTTTTTTTGATATTGAGCTGCATGAGCTGCTTATAAATTTTGGAGATTAATCCTTTGTCAGTTGCTTCATTTGCAAATATTTTCTCCCATTCTGAGGGCTGTCTTTTCATCTTGTTTATGGTTTCCTTTGCTGTGCAAAAGCTATTAAGTTTCATTAGGCCCCATTTGTTTATTTATTTTTTAATTTCCATTTCTCTAGGAGGTGGGTCAAAAAGGATCTTGCTGTGATTTATGTGATAGAGTGTTCTGCCTATGTTTTCCTCTAAGAGTTTTATGGTGTCTGGCCTTACATTTAGTTCTTTAACCCATTTTGAGTTTATTTTTGTGTATGATGTGAGGGAGTGTACTAATTTCATTGTTTTACATGTAGCTGTGCAGTTGTCCCAGCACCATTTATTGAAGAGGCTGTCTTTTCTCCATTGTATATTCTTGCCTCTTTTATCAAAGATAAGGTGACCATATGTGCATGGGTTTATCTCTGGGCTTTCTATCCTGTTCCATTGATCTATATTTCTGGCCAGTGCTGTGGCCTCTCCCATTGCGAAGCACAGGCTCCGGACGTGCAGGCTCAGCGGCCATGGCTCACGTGCCCAGCCGCTCCATGGCATGTGGGCTCTTCCCCGACCGGGGCACGAACCCGTGTCCCCTGTATCGGCAGGCGGATGCTCAACCACTGCGCCACCAGGGAAGCCCTATATTTCTGTTTTTTGCCAGTACCATGCTGTCTTGATTACTGAAGCTTTGTAGTATAGTCTGAAGCCAGGGAGCCTGATTGCTCCAGCTTCATTTTTCTTTCTCAAGATTACTTTTGCTATTTGGGGTCTTTTGTGTTTCCATGCAAATTGTGAAATATTTTGTTCTAGTTCTGTGAAAAATGGTAATGGTAATTTGATAGGGATTGCATTGAATCTGTACATTGCTTTGGGTAGTATAGTCATTTTCACAATGTTGATTCTTCCAATCCAAGAACATGGTATATCTCTCCATCTATTTGTGTCATCTTAAATTTCTTTCATCAGTGTCTTATAATTGTCTGCATACAGGTTGTTGTCTCCTTAGGTAGGTTTATTCCTAGATATTTTATTTTTTTGTTGCAATGGTAAATGGGAGTATTTTCTTAATTTCTCTTTCAGATTTTTCATCATTAGTGTATAGGAATGCAAGAGATTTCTGTACATTAATTTTGTATGCTGCTACTTTACCAAATTCATTGATTAGCTCTAGTAATTTTCTGGTAGCATATTTAGGATTCTCTATGAATAGTATCATGTCATCTGCAAACAGTGACAGCTTTATTTCTTCTTTTCTGATTTGGATTCCTTTTATTTCTATTTCTTCTCTGATCGCTGTGGCTAAAACTTCCAAAACTATGTTGAATAATAGTGGTGAGAGTGGGCAACCTTGTCTTGTTCCTGATCTTAGTGGAAATGGTTTCAGTTTTTCACCATTGAGGATGATGTTGTCTGTAGGTTTGTCATATATGGTCTTTATTATGTTGAGGTAAGTTCCCTCTATGCCTACTTTCTGGAGGGTTTTTATCATAAATGGGTGTTGAATTCTGTCAAAAGCTTTATCTGCATCTATTGAGGTGATCATATGGTTTTTCTCCTTCAATTTGTTAATATGGTGTAGCACATTGATTGGTTTGTGTATATTGAAGAATCCTTGCATTCCTGGGATAAATCCCACTTGATCATGGTATATGATCCTTTTAATGTGCTGTTGGATTCTGTTTGCTAGTATTTTGTTGAGGATTATTGCATCTATGTTCATCAGTGTTATTGGCCTGTAGTTTTCTTTCTTTGTGACATCTTTGTCTGGTTTTGGTATCAGGGTGATGGTGGCCTCTTAGAATGAGTTTGGGAGTGTTCCTCTCTCTGCTATATTTTGGAAGAGTTTGAGAAGGATAGGTGTTAGCTCTTTTCTAAATGTTTGATACAATTCGCCTGTGAAGCCATCTGGTCCTGGGCTTTTGTTTGTTGGATGGTTTTTAAACACAGTTTCAATTTCAGTGCTTGTAATTGGTCTGTTCATATTTTCTATTTCTTCCTGGTTCATTCTCGGAATGTTGTGCTTTCTAAGAAATTGTCCATTCCTCCAGGTTGTCCGTTTCATTGGCATATGGTTGCTTGTAGTAATCTCTCATGAGCCTTTGTATTTTTGCAGTGTCAGTTGTTACTTCTCCTGTTTCATTTCTAATTCTATTGATTTGAGTCTTTTCCCTTTTTTTCTTGATGAATCTGACTAATGGTTTATCAATTTTGTCTACCTTCTCAAAGAACCAGCTTTTAGTTTTATTGATCTTTACTATTGTTTCCTTCATTTCTTTTTCACTTATTTCTGATCTCATCTTTATGATTTATTTCCTTCTCCTAACTTTGGGGGTTTTTTGTTCTTCTTTCTCTAATTGCTTTAGGTGTAAGGTTAGGTTGTTTATTTGAGATGTTTCTTGTTTCTTAAGGGAGGATTGTCCTGTTATAAACTTCCATCTTAGAACTGCTTCTGCTGCATCCCATAGATTTTGGGTCACCGTGTTTTCATTGTCAATTGTTTCTAGGTATATTTTGATTCCTTTTTGATTTCTTCAGTGATCTCTTGGTTATTTAGTAGTGTATTGCTTAGCCTCCATGATTTTGTGGGATTTTTTTACAGATTTTTTCCTGTAATTAATATCTAGTCTCATAGTGTTGTGGTCAGAAAAGATACTTGAGGGCTTCCCTGGTGGTGCAGTGGTTGAGAGTCCACCTGCCGATGCAGGGGACACGGGTTCATGCCCCAGTCTGGGAAGATCCAACATGCCGCGGAGCAGCTGTGCCCGTGAGCCATGGCCACTGAGCCTGCGCGTCCAGAGCCTGTGCTCCACAGCGGGAGAGGCCACAACAGTGAGAGGCCCGCGTACCGCAAAAGAAAAAAAAAAAGATACTTGATACGATTTCAAATTTCTTAAATTTATCAAGGCTTGATTTGTGACCCAAGATATGATGTATCCTGGAGAATGTTCCTTGAGCACTTGAGAAGAAAGTGTATTCTGTTGCTTTTGGATGGAATGTCCTATAAATATCAATTAAGTCCCTCTTGTTTAATGTATCATTTAGAGCTTGTGTTTCCTTATTTATTTTCATTTTAGATGATCTGTCCTTTGGTGAAAGTGGGGTGTTAAAGTCCCCACTATGCTTGTGTCACTGTCGATTTCCCCTTTTATGGCTGTTAGCATTTGCCTTATGTATTGAGGTGCTCCTATGTTGGGTGCATAAATATTTACAATTGTTACAGCTTCTTCTTGGATTGATCCCTTGATCATTATGTAGTGTCCTTCTTTGTCTCTTATAATAGTCTTTTTTTTTTTTTTTGCGGTATGTAGGCCTCTCACTGTTGTGGCCTCTCCCGTTGTGGAGCACAGGCTCTGGACGCGCAGGCTCAGCGGCCATTGTTCATGGGCCCAGCCGCTCAGCAGCATGTGGGATCTTCCCATACCAGGGCGCGAACCCGTGTCCCCTACGTTGGCAAGCGGACTCTCAACCACTGTGCCACCAGGGAAGCCCATAGTCTTTGCTTTAAAGTCTGTTTTGTCTGATATGAGAATTGCTACTCCAGCTTTCTTTTGATTTCCATTTGCATGGAATATCTTTTTCCATCCCCTCAATTTCAGACTGTATGTGTCCCTAGGTCTGAAGTGGGTCTCTTGTAGACAGCATATATATGGGTCTTGTTTTTGTATCCATTCAGCCAGTCTATGTCTTTTGGTTGGAGCATTTAATCCATTTACATTTAAAATAATTATCAATATGTACGTTCCTATTACCATTTTCTTAATTTTTTTGTGTTTGTTATGGTAGGTCTTTTCCTTCTCTTGTGTTTCCTGCCTAGAGAAGTTCCTTTAACAGTTGTTGTAATGCTGGTTTGGTGGTGCTGAATTCTCTTAGCTTTTGCTTGTCTGTAAAGGTTTTAATTTCTCTGTTAAATCTGAATAAGATCCTTGCTGGGTAGAGTAATCTTGGGTGTAGGCTTTCCCCTTCATCACTTTAAATGTGTCCAGCTTGCAGGATCTTAGTGCCCCAGCCAGGGAGCGAACCCAGGCCCCAGCAGTGAAAGCACTGAGTCCTAACCACTGGAACACCAGGGAATGACCTTTTATATGCTTTCTGCATACAAGTTCTTTATCAGCTATATGTTTTGAAAATATATTTTTCCCGGTTTATGGCTTGTAATTTTCTTGATCATGAATTTTTAAAAACACTTTTACAGATATATAATTCAAATATTGTAAATTCACCTATGTAAAATGTATACAATTAAATTGTTTTTAGTAATTTAGAGTTGTACAACTATCATCACAATCTAATGTTAGAGCATTTCATCATTGCAAAATGAAACACTATACCGAGTAATAGTCACTCTTCATCCTCCCTTTCCCCAGCCATAAGCCTTCACTCATCTACTTTGTTTCCATACATTTGCCTAATCTGGAAAATTCATAGAAATTAAATCATATAATGTGTGGTTTTTTGTAGTTTGCTTTTTTCACTTAGCACAATGTTTTCAGTGTTTATGTATGTTATAGCACAAATCAGTACTTCATTCCTTTTTAATGCTAAATAATAATCTATTTTATTGATATAACACAGTTTGTTATACATTCATCAGATTATGCGTATTTGGTTTTCATTTTTGTCTATTATAAATAATTTGTAATGGGCTTCCCTGGTGGTGCAGTGGTTGAGAGTCCGCCTGCCGATGCAGGGGACATGGGTTCATGCCCCGGTCTGGGAAGATCCCACATGCTGTGGAGCGGATGGGCCCATGAGCCATGGCCGCTGAGCCTGCACGTCCAGAGCCTGTGCTCTGCAATGGGAGCGGCCACAACAGTGAGAGGCCCGTGTACTGCAAAAAAAAATAATAATAATAATAATTTTTTATGAAAAAATTTGCCCTCAAGTTTTTGTGTGGACATATAATTCTATTTAACTCAGGTATATAACTAAAAGTAAAATTGCTTGATCGAATGGTAACTCTATGCTAAACATTTTGAGAAAGTGATACACAGTTTTTAAAAGTGACCACACCATCTTACACTCCCACCAGCAATGTATGAGGGTTATAATTACTCCACATCTTTGCATACACTTATTAACTGTTTTTTCTGTCTTAGACACCCTAGCAGGTATGAAGTGATGTTTTACTGTGGTTTTGATTTGCATTTCTGTAATGACTACTGATGTCAACCATAATTTCAGTGCTTGTTTAACCTTTGTATATCTTCTTTAGAGAAATGTCTATTCAAATCCTTTGCTCATTTCAATGGGGTTTTTCATCTTTTTATTATTATTTTCCAGGTTTAATGAGGAATAATTGACAACTATAATCATATATATTTAAAGTGCACAATGTGATGATTTGATTAACATATAGATTATGAAAATATCATCAAGATCAAGATAATTAACATGCCCATGACCTCACATAGTTAAATCCTGCGTGTGTGTGTTTTGTGTGTGTACGTGAGTATGTGTGTGTGTGGTGAGAATGCTTAATATCTATTCTCAGCAATTTTCAAGTATTCATTCCATATTATTAACTATAATCGCCATGCTGTACACTGTCCTCAGAATGAGTTGTCTCAAACACTTCGCAAAAAATTGCAAAGGAAGAAACACTCCCAAACTCATTCTATGAGACCACCACCACCCTGATACTAAAACCAGACAAAGATATCACAAAAGAAGAAAATTACAGGCCAATATCACTGATGAATATAGACACAAAAATCCTCAACAAAATACTAGCAAACAGAATTCAACAACAAATTAAAAGGATCATACACCATGATCAAGAGAGATTTATCCCAGAGATACAAGGATTCTTCAATATATGCAAATCATTCAGTGGGATACACCATATTAACAAACCGAAGAATAAAAAACAAATGATCATCTCAATCGATGTAAAAAAAGCTTTCTAGAAAATTCAACACTAATTTATGATAAAAAGTCTCCAGAAAGTGGGCAGAGAGGGAACTTACCTCAACACAATAAAGGCCATATATGACAAACTCACAGCAGACGTCATTCTCAATGGTGGAAAACTGAAAACATTTCCTCTAAGATCAGGAACAAGACAAGGATGTCCACTCTCACCACTATTATTCAACATAGTTTTGGAAGTCCTGGCCACAGCAATCAGAGAAGAAATAGAAATAAAAGGAATCCAAGTTGGAAAAGAAGTAGTAAAGCTGTCACTGTTTGCAGATGACATGATACTATACATAGAGAATCCTAAAGATGCCACCAGAAAACTACTAGAGCTAATCAATAAATCTGGTAAAGTTGCAGGATACAAAATTAATGCACAGAAATTTCTTGCATTCCTATACACTAACAACGAAAGATTAGAAAGAGAAATTAAGGAAACAATCCCATTTACCACTGCAACAAAAAGAATAAAATACCTAGGAATAAACCTACCTAAGGAGGCAAAAGACCTGTACTCAGAAAACTATAAGACACTGATGAAAGAAATCAAAGATGACACAAACAGATGAAGAGATATACCATGTTCTTGTATTGGAAGAATCAATATTGTGAAAATGACTATACTATCCAGAGCAATCTACAGATTCAATGAAGTCCCTATCAAATTACCAATGGCATTTTTCACAGAACTAGAACAAAAAATCTTAACATCTGTATAGAGACACATAAGACCATGAATAGCCAAAGCAATCTTAAGGAAAAAAAAAAATAACAAAAAAAATGGAGTTGGAGCAAACAGGGTCCCTGACTTCAGACTATACTACAAAGGTACAGTAATCAAGAAACTATGGTACTGGCACAAAAACAGAAATATAGATCAGTGGGACAGGATAGAAAGCCCAGAGATATATTCACGCACCCATGCACCTATGGTCAACTAATCTATGATAAAGTAGGCAAGAATATATAATGGAGAAAAGACAGTTTCTTTAATAAATTGTGCTGGGAAAACTGGACAGCTACATGTAAAAGAATGATATTAGAACACTCCCTAACTCCATACACAAAAATAAACTCAAAATGGATGAAAGACCTAAATGTAACACCGGACACTATAAAACTGTTGGAGGAAAACATAGGGAGAACACTCTTTGACATAAATCACAAGATCTTTTTTGACCCACCTCCTAGAGTAATGGAAATAAAAACAAAAATAAACAAATGGGACATAATGAATCTTAAAAGCTTTTGCACAACAAAGGAAACCATATACAAGATGAAAAGACAACTCTCAAAATGGAAGAGAATATTTGCCAACAAAGCAACTGACAAAGGATTAATCTCCAAACTATACAAAGAGCTCAGGCAGCTCAATATCAAAAAACCAAACAAACCAATAAAAAATGGGAGGAAGAGGGCTTCCCTAGTGGCGCAGTGGTTGAGAGTCCACCTGCCGATGCAGGGGACACGGGTTCGTGCCCCAGTCCTGGAAGATCCCACATGCCGCGGAGTGGCTAGGCCCGTGAGTCATGGCCACTGAGACTGCATGTCCGGATCCTGTGCTCTGCAATGGGAGAGGCCACAGCAGTGAGAGGCCTGCGTACTGCAAAAAAAAAAAAAAAAATGAACGGAAGACCTAAATACACATTTCTCCATAGAAGATATACAGATGGCCAACAAACATGTGAAAAGATGCTCAATAACACTAATTATTAGAGAATTTCATATCAAAACTACAATGAGGTATCACCTCACACCAGTCAGAATGGCCATCGTCAAAAATTCTACAAACAACAAATGCTGGACAGGGTGTGAAGAAAAGGGAATCCTCTTGCACTTTTGGTGCGAATGTAAATTGATACAGCCACTATGGAGAACAGTATGGAGGTTCCTTAAGAGACTAAAAATAGAACTACCATATGACCCAGCAATCCCACTAATGGGCACATACCCAGAGAAAACCATAATTCAAAAAGACACATGACCCCAATGTTCATTGCAGCACTATTTACAGTAGCCAGGTCATGGAAGCAACCTAAATGCCTATTGACAGACGAATGGATAAAGAACATGTGGTACATATATACAATGGAATATTAGCCATAAAAAGGAACGAAATTAGCTCATTTGTAGAGATGTGGATGGACCTATAGACTGTCATACAGAGTGAAGTAAGTCAGAAAGAGAAAAACAAATATCATGTATTAACACTTATGTGTGGAATGTAGAAAAATGGTACAGATGAACCTGTCTGCAAGGCAGAAATAGAGACACAGACTTAGAGAATAAACGTATGGACACCAAGGCAGGAAAGAGAGGCTGGGATGAATTGGGAGATTGGGGTTGGCATATATACACTAATATGTATAAAATAGGTAAGTAATGAAAACCTGCTGTATAGCACAGGGAACTCTACTTCACTTCGCTATACTGTAGAAATTAACAACATTGTAAACAACTATACCTCCCCCCTCCCCAAAGAACTAGTTTACCTTATAACTGAAAGTTTGTGTGCTTTGACCTACATCTCACCATTTTCCCTACCCCCAGCCCCTCACTATTAAATGCCCTCTTTTCATAAAATCAGCTTTTTAAATTACTTTTAAGTAACATCAAATAGTATTTGTCATTCTCTTTCTGGCTTATTTCACTTAGCATAATGCCCTCCAGATTCATCAATGTTGTCACAAATGACAAGATTTTCTTCTTTTTTAAATAATATTTCTCTCTGTGTGTTTGTATGTATCATCACATTTTCTTTATCCATTCATATGTTAAGAGCACTTCACCTTTGAACACTTTAAACCACTTTTTTAACCATTTCAATTTTTTTCCATATCTTAGCTATGTGAAAAATGCCACAATGAACATGGGAGTACAGATATTTCTTCAAGATACTGATTGTGTTTCCTTTGGACAATACCAGGAGTGGGATTGCTTGATCATATGATAGTTCTAATTTTAATTTTTTAAGGAACATATGTATCAATATATTGCTATAATGGTTTTACTGACACATTTCCACCAAGAGCCCACAAATATTCTCTTTTATTCACATTCTCTCTAACATTTTTTATCTCTTGTCAATTTGACAAGAGACATCCTAACATGTGTGAGTTGATACCTCATTGAGGTTTTAATTTGCAGTTCCCTGATAGTTAGTAAAATTGAGCATTTTTTCAAGTACTGGTTGGATATTTGGATTTCTATTTTATAAAAATTTCTGTTCAAGTCCCTTGCCCATTTTTAATTGGATTATGTTGATGGTTGCTATTGGGTTACATATGTTCTTTATATTTTTTGATATTAATCTCTTATCAGATATATGGTTTGAAAATATTTTCATCCATTCTGTAGGTTACCTTTTCAATTTGTTGGTTGTTTTATTTGCTGTACAGAAGGTTTTTAGTTTGATGTATTCCCACTTGTTTATTTTAGCTATTGTTTTCTGTGCTTAGGGCATCCTATCAAAAAAAATTTATTTCCAAGGCCAATGTCAAAGAGATTTTTCCCTATGTTTTCTTCTAGGAGTTTTACAATATCTGGTCCTATATTTAAGTCCTTAATCCATTTTGAGTTAATTTTTCTGCGTTTTGTAAGATAGGGGTCTAGTTTTATTCATTTGCATGTGGATATCCAATTTTTCAACATCACTTATTAAAGGGGATATCATTTCGCCATTGAGTGTTTTTTGAACCATTGTTAAAGATTAGCTGAACATGTATGTGTAGGTTTACTGCTGGGCTCTCAATCTGTTCCATAGGTCTAAGTGCCTGCTTTAATTCCAGTACCATACTGTTTTGATTACTATTGCTTTCTAATACAGTTTGAAAAAGGGAATTGTGATGTCTCCAGTTTTGTTCTTCTTGCTTAAGATGGTTTTACTTATTTGTATTCTTTTGCACTTTCATACAAATTTTAAGATAGTTTTTTTTCTATTTCTGTTTAAAATGCCATTGGGATTTTGATAGGAATTTTACTGAACCTGTGGATTGCTTCGGGTAGTATGAACATTTTAGCAATATTAATTCTTCCAACCCAAGAATGTGGGATTTTTTTTCCCATTTATCTTTGTCCCCTTCAACTCCTTTTGTAAAAGTCTTATAGTTTTGGTGTACAGATCTTTCAACTCCTTGGTTAAATTCATTTCTACGTATCTTAATGTTTTGCTGCAATTGTAGATGGTATTGATTTTTAAATTTCTCTTTCAGATAGTTCATTGTTAGTTTACAGAAATGCAACTGCTTTTTGTATATTGATTTTTTTCTGCCACTTTACTGAATTCATTTATTAGTCCTAAGAGGTTTTTTTTGTGAAGTCTTTAGTATTTTCTAGATACAAGATCATGTCATCTACAAAGACAACTTTACTTCTTCCTCTCAAGTGTGAATGTCTTTTATTTCTTTTTCTTGGCTGATTATTCTGGCTAGGACATTGAGTACTATGCTGAATAGAAGTGGTAAGAGTGAGCATTCTTATTTCTGACCTAAGAGAAAAAGTTTATAATCCTTCATCACTGAGTATGATATTAGCAATCAGTTTGTCATATATGACCTTTATTATGTTTAGTTATGTTTCTTCTATACTCAATTTATTGAGAGTTTTGTGATAAAAGTGTGTTAAATATTGTCAAATACTTTTTCTGCACATACTGAGATGATCATATGAATTTATCCTTTATTCTGTTAATGACATATATCACATCTTGATTTTTTGTATTGAAGCATCACTGCATTTGAAGCATAAATCTCACTTGATCATGGTGTATAATGCATTTAATATGCTCTTGAATTAGGTTTTCTAGTATTTTGTTGAAGATTTTAACATCTATTGTCATCAGGGAATAAATATTGGCCTATAATTTTATTTCTTATGTGCCTTTATCTGGTTTTGCATCAGGATAATATTGACCTTATAAAATAAGTTTGGAACTGCCTCCACCTTCAAGTTTGTGGAAAAGTTTCAGAAGGAATACATTTTCCATCCCTTCACTTTCAGCAGATGTGTGTCCTTAAATCTTATGTGAGTGTCTTGTAGACAATAGATAATTGAATCTTTTTTTTTTTCTGTTCAACATTCTATGTCTCTTGAGAAATTTAAACTATTTTCATTTAGAATAATTATTGATAAGTAAGGGTTTACAATTACCATTTTAAAATTGTTTTCTGATTATTTTGTAATTGGCTTTGTCCTTTTTATTCACTCTTGCTGATCTTCCAATGAAGATCTCTTTTGGTTGAGTCTGTTTGGGGATCTTTGAGCTTCATGTACGTGGATATCCATATATCACTGAAGATTTTTTAAGTTTTCCACATTAGTTCTTTAAATAAGCTTTCTGCCTCTTCTCCCTCTCTCCCTTCTCCTTCCGGGACTCCCATAATGCAAATATTATTTCACTTCTGATGTCCCATAATTCACATAGACTGCCTCCACTTTTTTCATTCTTATTTCCTTTTTCTCCTCTGACTAGATAATTTCAAAAGATCTGTATTCAAGTTCACAGATCCTGCATGAGTAAGCCTGCTGTTGAATCTCCTTACTGTATTTTTCATTTCAATCATTGTATTCTTTAGCTTCAGATTTTCTGTTCTTTTATATGATTTCTATCTCTTTATTGATCTTCTAATATTGTTCATATATTGTTTTCCTGAGTTATTGAGTTGTCTGTGTTTTCTTGAATCTCATTGCACCTCCTTAATCTAATCATTTGGAATTAATTTTTTTTAGGTAACTCACAGATCTAAATTTCTTTGGGGTTGTTTACTGAAAAATTATTCTGCTCCTTTGGTGATGTCATGTTTCCTTGTTTTTTCACGTTTCTAATGCCTTTGCACTGATATCTGTGCATTTGAGTGAGCAGCCACCTCTTCCAGTCTTTATGGACTGACTTCAGTTTGGAAAGACCCTCAGTTGAAGGTGGCTGTGAGGGTAGCTGTGAGGTGGGGTGTAACATCTATGGTTCCAGGGAGGGTGCAGTGTTATGGTCTCCTTGAACCTCCATCAGCTGAGGTCAACTTTGGGAAAGACTGTAGGGTTCCATGGTGACCAAGACTAAGGGAATACTGCAGATGTATGTGGTGACAGTGGAGGCTAAATCTATTGAGGTTGTCAGTGCAAAAAGCTGCTGGGGTCCTCTTGTTCTCCTTTTTGCCCATTGGGAAAGTTCTAGCTGAGTAAATTCCTCTTAGTGCTAGGTCTGGGACACAGGTACTCAGAGCATCAGCAGATTCGTGTCCTGGACTCAAGGTTTTGCAGAACTATAGTGACACCGGAGGCGTGTGGCACAGGAGCACTTGCTGTGGCAGTGGTGGTTGTGTGTGAAAAGTAGACATGTGAAAGTCACTATGGAATGAGAGTCTGAGTTACTGGAGCTCGTCGTAGCGACTTGGTCCTTGGGGGGAAGCAGGATAAAGCAGTATGGGACCAGGGATTAAAAGGCATAGCAATGGCCTGGACCCAGCTGTGGGGTGCAATGGAAGCATGCCCTGGGGATGGCAGGTCAGAGTCCTGACTCAGGCCCCAGGGTGTAGGACACAGAGCAACAACATCATAGCTCAGTGATGGTGGCTTTAAGACCCAACTCAGGACCCTGGGGGCAGGGCATAGAGAAGCAATAGTGTGGCTTCTGTGATAGTGGGTCGAAGTTGTAACTTAGAACACTGGGGGCACTGTGCAGCACAGTGGCAAGGCATTTTGGCATCCAAATAACTAAGAGAGAGGTGCATCAGGAACTTGGATCCCTGGAGCCATATCCAGCCCCAGAGAAGAGACAGGGCAGAGGCAGTGTCATGATAAGCAGGGTTTCCACACAAGAAGGACGTTCTCAGGAGGTACATGCAGTACCCCTGGAAACAAAGAGTTAACAATGTTAGGGCACCTCAAAAAGGCATGTATTAGTCAATCAGGTTAACAAGGCTCCCAGTGTGGTCTCCTATCCTAGAGAGTTCTACCCTGGGGTGGCCAGTGCAGCCTGAATAAATTAGTTTAGTCCTTAGTTTCTCAGGGCCTGATCAAGGCAGTTAGATTCAAATGATATTGTTTGTCTATGACATCATTTTATCCTTCTCATGAGTGTGGGTGATATCCAGAGATTTTTGGGGTAGAAAGTGCAGGAGCTCAAGCCTTCCTGTGCTGTCTCATAGTCAATGATGTCTGGTAAGTCTCAGTAATTAAAATTTTACATTTTCTAAGGCATTGTTTACTTTTATTCAGATCTTTTATCCAAAAAGGTTGTATGCAAGGAAAAAAAATTTTATTTAATCTAACCAGAAACACACATTGTGTTTAAGAATTGGTTAGCATAAAATCTTGAATTTTTAAAAGATTTTAAAATGAATTTACATAATCTCCCACCCATTGATGATTAATAGCCATCTTAACTTTTCATCTTTTCAAGTCTTTGGAAAAGAGGTTGATGGTGATGGAAGGCCTTTTCAGGGTACCCCATGGAGACAGAAGTATCAATGAATATAAGAGAAGAATGTACAGTTGAAGGAAATGAAGATAAACTTGCTTACCTTACAATGCCCTGTTCAGCAAAACTATTTTTATAAAGAGGATACTGGTACATGACACGTTTGGACAATGGTAACCAATATTATCAGGGAATATCACACACTGTAGGAAAACTGAATTTCTAAAATGTTTGCCTATCTAACAAAGTTGCTTCTTAGTTCTGTTAAAATGAGCACTCTTCTTATATGCAACACATTTCTCTGTTGCCCAAACAGAAGAAGGTAAAGAAGTATGTGACTTGTTTTGACCAAAGACCTCATTGTTTTCTCAACAGTGACCAGATCAGTAGTGTGCTCCTGACCAGAATAGGGCAGACCTTTATGACCACATGAGTCTTTTTGCTAAAATTATTAGGATGGATTCTTTGCGGATGGCATTCCCTGACTACCTGTAGGGTGAGTGTCTTAGGTGTGTGACACATAACGTTCCCCTAAAAAGTCAGTTCAGCTAAACTGGTTTCTATTATAACTGTAAAAACACATCTCAAAGCACAAGCTTGGCTGATATAGTTCTTTAGAAGATAAGTTCTTTGAAAACATTATATCTGTGACTTTAGTGTTACTGGTTAGAAGAGTGGCAAGAGACAGCCTGTTTCAGGAGGATACTAGACAAAGCAATGCCTGGATTCAATCAGCCTTAGAGCTGGGGCCCTGGACTAATATCCAGAACTATCTAAAAAGCACAAGTCACCAGTTCCACTCAGAAACAGCCCTAGTGTAAAAGTGATGTCACCAAGATGATAAAGTAGGAAACCCCAACCTCTGTCTCTCCACAAAGGTCAGCAATTAGACAGCTATCCATAAACAAAACAGCTCTGGGAGAGCTCAGGACTCCACTTAAGAAAGTTCAGCAACACAGTGAAACAAAAAAAGTCCTGGGAATAACTGTATAAAAATAGAAAGAAGAACAGTTTTATTTTGCCTACGTCATCCCAACCCCAGACTGGCACTACTCATAGCCAAGAGAAAACTCCCCATCTGGAAAGAGTTTCTTTCACTGACAAGGGAAGAGTGGAGGAAGCAACCAGCTTCCCAAGCTGGCACCACATTAGGTGTCACTTAGGTTACATCCCACCCACAGAGTGACAAAGTTGAGATGTATAAGGATGGCTAGAAACAAGAATGAATATCAGGGTATACCAATAACAGCCATGCAACAAGAGTAACCACAATTCCTAGGGACCTGCTCTGCAGAGAAACCCATCAACTTTTGCCACTGAAGAAACCAATGGCCAGCAGAGCTGCTGTGGCCTACCTTCAGATTTAACTGGCTTTCAACCCGCAAATACCAGTCATTGAGTCTCTTCCCACTCCCTCTCCCACGCCCACATCCAACAGCTGCTTGTAGGCCTAGATCTGGCTCTGTCCTGCACCACTGGGCTCACCTTCATCTAGCATCTTCAGCTGTATATCTGCATGACCAGGTTCAACTTCAGTCACTGACACCCACTGCCACGCACACATGGCAAGAACTTGCAGTCACAGGAATGCACGCTGATAGCTAGGGCCCCCACAGCTGCCAGTGTGCCCACAGTTGGACCAGGCCCTTGTTACTGGCCACTGCCCACAACTATGTGTACATTAGAAGTCGGCCACTGCTATTCATAGGCACATAGAGCTGGCATCCACAAATGAGTATGTGCACACCACTATTCTGACAACCACTGCCTACCCTGGTCCTAGCCACTAGACTGGGAGCAAATTTGAGGATCACAAACACCCTTGCAGCCACTGCAGACCCCTGGCAGTGCTTGCCGAGGACCACAGAGTTGTTGATGCTGTGGATCACAGCAGCCTGACCCAACAAAATATTACACACATCCCAGACTCAGAGCCATAACACACCAAACTACACTTGGTGATGTGCACCACTAAACCTAGGGTCACCGGATGCTCCAGCATGTTCCAACATGCAGGTAAAGGTTTTTCATCACAGAAATCAGTCCATAAAGTCAGAGGTGACTGCTTTGTCAAATACATAGGTAACTATACAAGGTGACAAGAAGTTTAGAAATCAGAGAAAATGACACCATGAAAGGAACACAGTAAACTTACAATAACTGACCCAAAGAAATGGAGATACATAAATAGCCCAACAAAATAATACAAATAATTTTTCCAAAGATGTTCAGAAAGCTACAAGAAAACACAGACACACAAGTTAACAAAGTCAGGAAAACAATACAAAAGCAAAATGAGAAGCTCAATAATGAGATAGAAAACATTAAAAAGCACTAAAAAAGAAATTTTGGAGCTGAAGAATACAATGACTGGCTTGGAGAACTTAATAGAGTGATTCCTCATCAGACAGGACAAAGCAGAAGGAAGAATAAGTCAGCTGATGCTTTTGAAATTATCCAGTCAGAGAAGCAAAAAGAAAAATGAAAACAAATGAAAAAAGTCTGTAGGACTTATGGGACACCATTAGTACAACAAATCTAGGTATCCGTGGAATCCCAGAAGGACCTCTACACATTACAGCAGGGCACCTGGAAGATTTCTATCCCCCTGTGCAACCTAAAGTGGGAGGATAGGACCTTGGTGGGAGGGTGAGCCTGCCCCACTCCCACTTGCTGCAATCAGAATAAAAGGGAAGCTAGAGAGTGCAAAATTGGGTGAATACCTACAGGTGATAGAGAATTCGTGGAGGCCCAGCCTGCCTGAGAGGAGAATCTGGCATGCCATCAGAGCAGAATAGAGATAAGTTTGGAGGCAGAGAAGAGGGTGGACACTTGCCAAGTGTCACCCAGGGTGACACTGCAAGGGGCTGAGCCTTTAGCAGCAGCTTCTCCAGCAGAGGTGGTGGGAAGCAGCAGCCTCTCCTACAGAGCAAGAAAGCAAAATTGGTGAGCTGCAACAGTTGTGTGAGTTGCAGGTAGAAGGACCTATTTTTCTCCGGCAGCTCCCATAGTTCTGAGGAAAAAATCCCGTGGCTGAGGGGAGTGAGAGAAAAAGAAGGAAAGCAGATAAAAATAGCAAAGGATATTGAAGGAACATATTTCCTTCAGATGCATTTCCTCCTGTCTGCTTTGGGACTTCAACAGGAAGTTGAAGTGCACTTCTAGATGTGCCCCACTCAACGATCCCTCCACCAGTCCATGTGCACCCACAAAGCTTCAGGTTCTAAACCCATACCTCCCCACACTCTGCTGCTGGCTCTGTGTGTGCGCTCAAGGGCAACCCAAGAGCCAGCTCTGGAAAAGGAACAACAAACTTGCACATATAGCACCACCAGCTGGAATAGAAAAGAAAAATTTCTAATAGCCAATCTGTTGAATTGTAAGAACAAAAGAAGACATTATAAAATCTTAAGGAGTTGTCTACTACTTCACTTGTGAAAGCAGAAGGACATACCTTCAAAAAGAATTTTAAAAATCAAGGAAACATGGTATCACAAAAGGAAAATGATCATTCTCCAGCAACCAAACTCAAGGCATGAAATATTTTGATCTAACTGGTAAAGAATTCAAAATAGCCATTATGAAGAAATTCAGTGAGCTACAAGAAAACTCAGAAAGACATTTTAGTAAACTCAGGAATAAAATTAATGGAGAATTTTACTAAAGGTATTGAAACTATTAAGAAGAAAAAAAAAAGAACGAAACAGAAATTCTGAAGCTGAAGAATTCAATGATGAGCTAAAGATTGAAATAGAGAATATTGCTAACAGGGCAGACCAGATCAAACAAAGAATAAGTGAGTTGGAAGATAGGAATATAGAAATAATTCAATTATAAGAGGAGAGAAAACTCAGATTTTTTAAAAGTAAAGAAATTCTGTGACAGCTATTGGATTTAAGCAGAAGAGCAAATATAAGAATAATTGGTGTACCAGAAGAGAAGTAGAAAGAGACAGAAAGTTTATTTAAAGAAATAATAGGGCTTCCCTGGTGGCGCAGTGGTTGAGAGTCCGCCTGCTGATGCAGAGGACATGGGTTCGTGTCCCGGTCTGGGAAGGTCCCACATGCCGTGGAGTGGCTGGGCCCATGAGCCATGGCCGCTGAGCCTGCGCGTCCGGAGCCTGTGCTCCGCAACGGGAGAGGCCACAGCAGTGAGAGGCCCGCGTACTGCCAAAAAAAATAAAAAATAAAAAAAAATAAAGAAATAATAGCTGAGAACTTCCCAAACATGGGGAAGGACTTGGATATCCAAGCCCATGAAGCTAATAGAACACCTTATTATCTCAATGCAAAAAGACCTTCTCCAAGGCATATTATAATAAAACTGTCAAAAATCAATGATTAAGAAAGGATCTTTACCCAGAAATTCTAGTTCTGGGTATTTATCCAAACAAAACAAAAACTCTAGCTCAGAAAGATATATGCACCCCCATGTTCATTGCAGCATCATTTACAATAGTCAAACCATGAAAACCTAAATTTCCATTTGACAGATGAAGGAAAATGTGATACACAGACATATAGACATAAATATAGATATTATTCAGCCATTTAAAAAGATGAAATCTTGTCATTTGTGGCAACATGGATAGACCTCAAGGACATTATGCTAAGTGAAATAAGTCAAACAGAGAAAGACAAAACCATATGATTTCTCTTACATGTAGAGTCTTAAAAAAAAAAAACTCATAGATACAGAAAACAGATAGGTAATTGCCATAAGCTAGAGTAGGGGAGTAGGATGGGGGAGGGAATTGATGAAAGGGATCAAAAGGTTAAAAAAAAGAAAAAGAATCTTAAAGCCAGTGAAAGAAGAATAGAAAGTAACTGACAAAGGAATTCCCATTAGGCTATCAGTGGATTTCTCAGCAGAAATCCTACAAGCCAGGAGAGAGTGAAATAACATATTCAGAGTGTTAAAAGATAAAAATTTCCTGTCAAGAATATTTTATCCAGCAAAGTTACCCTTCAGATATGAAAAAGAAATAAAGGCTTCCCATATAAACGAAAGTTGAGGGAGTTCACCACCACTAGATCTGCCTTGAAAGAAATTTTAAAAGGAGTTCTTCAAGCTGAAGTGAAAAGACATCAATCAGCAACATAGACATATGAGAGTACACAACACTCTGGTAATGGTGAAAATAGACAGTCATAATTAGAAAACAATAACTCTCTCTTAGAATGGCATGTCAACCACCTACTTATAGTATAAACGTTAAAGGATAAGATCATTATAAATAACTATGAATACTACCATTTGTTAATGAATACACAGTATAAAAAGAGGTAAATTTTTACATCAAAAATATATAAGGGGAGCAGTAAAAGGGTGGAATCTTTATTAGATAAACAAATATATGTTGCTCTCAGCATAAAATGGGCAGTTTTATGTATGAGATGTTTTATGTAAGCCTTATGGTAACCACAAAGCAAAATTCTAGAGTAGATTCACTAGACATAAAAAAGAGGAGATAGAGTGTACCACCATAGAAAACCACCAATTTACAAAGGTAGGCAGAAACACAGGGGGAAAAAAAACCCCACTGGAGATACAAAACAAAGGAGAAGGCAAACAATAAGATGGCAGTGGTAGGTCCTTACATATCAATAATTACTCCAAATGAAAATGGATTTAATTCAATCCAAAGGCACAGAGTGGCTGGATGGATAAGAAAAACAAGACCCAAGTATGTATTGCCTACAGGAGACCTAGTTCAGCTGGGGAAATGGGTTGATAATATTTCCCAAAAAAGGGGTGGAAGATAATATTCCAAAAAAGTGGCAACCAAAAATGGTGACAAGAGACAAAGAAGGTCATTATGTAATGATAAATGGGTCGATACATCAAAAAGATACAAGAGTTATGAATATATACACACCCTATCTGAAGGGAGAAATGGACAATGCAGTAATAGCAGGGGGCTTCAATACCCCACTATCAACAATGGATAGATCATGAGACAGAAAATCAACAAGGAAACATTGGAATTGAACCCTCCTTTAGACCAAATAGGATCAACAGACATATATAGAATATTCCATCCAACAACAACAGAATATACATTCTTATCAAGTCCACATGGAATATTCTCCAGGATAGATCATATGATAGGACATAAAACAAGACTCAGAAAATTTAAGAAAATTTAAATCATACTAACAATCTTTTCTGACCACAATAGTGTGAAGCTAGACATCAAAAACAAGAGGAAAGATGGAAAAATATACAAATATATGGAAATTAAACAACACAATATTGAACAATGTATGAGTCAAAGAAGAATTCAAATGGAAAAAATTTTAAATATCTTGGAAAAACACAAAGGAAGCACAATATACCAAAATATATGGGATGCAGCAAAAGCAATTCTAAGAGGAAAGTTCATAGTGATAAAGATCTTCCTTAAGAAAAAAGAAAGATCTCAAATAACCCAACCTAGTTCAAGGAACTAGAAAAAGTAAGACCAAAGTTAGCTGAAGGAAAGAGATAACAAAGATCAAAGCAGAAATAAATGAAAAGAGGGGAGAAAGCAATAGAAAATATCAATCTAATTATGAGTTGTTTTTTTTTGAAAAGAAAGTATCAGAACTTTAGCTAGACTTACCAAGAAGAAAAAAGAGAGAGAGAGAGAGAAGACTCAAATGAAGTCAGAAATGAGAGAGGAGACATTCCAACTGATATCAAAGAAATACAAAGGATCACAAGAAACTACTATAAACAATTATACACCAACAACAGGACAACCTAGAAGAAATGGATAAATTCCTAGAATCATACAACTTACCAAGACGTAAGCATGATTTTTAAAGTTGGGTATTCATAGACAGACACAGCATAGTTAAGAGGAACACCAATGTTTAGAGAAAAAATGTATTTAGTCAAAACAGAGGAAAGCAAGCTACCTAAAAAAATATCATGAGTTTCAGTACAATTTACAAAATCTCTAATGGAAGCCAAGAGAAAAGAAAATATTACCTTAAAACTGTAAGAAATTGTAAACATAAAACTATATATAGCAAACCTCTTTAACTGTGTATTCATATTTGTAATTTTACTTATTAAAATTTATTTATAACCCCCAAAACAATATTCACAGTATTTCCATAATGATTCAGAAATGTGCATAGAAAAGCAAAAAACTTGAGCCATCTGATATGCACATTCCACACAAAAGTCAACAAGGCAATGCTCCGTCTTCTTGTTTCAGCTTTTATACAGTAAACAAGGTCATTTTTGTGAAATATTTAGAGCCACAATTTTGCATTTTGGTGATTTTCCTGTTTAAGATCACTCCCAAGTGTAGTGCTGATGTGCTGTCTAGTGTGACTAAGCATGGAAGTCTGTAATGTGCCTTACCAAAAACATTATATGTTACACTCACCTTGAGGCATGAGTTACAGTGTTGTTGGCCATGAGTTCAATGTTAATTAATAATAAATATTAAATAATAAATAAAATAAATACAAAAAATAAACATATTAAAGACAATAAATTGTCTTTAAGCAGAAATACACATAAAACAAGGTTATATATTAATCAATTGATAAAAATGTGACCCCAGGGCCACACTAACCTAACCTTGCATTTCTTCTGGGAACAATGAATCAGTATCTGCTAATTCAGTGTTTTAAGTAACATTGTAGAACATAACTCCCACAAATAATGAGAATCAACTATACTTTTTGACTTTAAGAAATCAAGAAAAGGGACTTCCCTGGAGGTCCAGTGTTTAAGACTCTGCACTTCCACTGCAGGGGGCATGGGCTCCACACCTGGTCAGGGAAATAAGATCCTGCATGCTGCAGTTCCCCATGCTGCATGACACGGCCAAAAAGACAAAAACAAAAACAAAAACAAAACAAGAAAAGTTAGACACTTTAGATCAAGAGGGAGCATTTATGTATAATCAATGTTTAATAAAACACTTTCCAATAATTTAATTGAAGAAAAAGACAAAGGTTCCAGAAGTCTAGTCTGAGATGCAAAATTGAATGGAAAGCAAAAAAGTAAAAGCCTATAGATATAATTGGTGTGTACAATTGACTCAATTGTATTTGCCAACCACATTACAAAGGTTAATATAACAAATATAACAGAGAATTTGTAATAACTCTCAATGAATTTATTCAGAAAAATAACCCGTAAAATTATTTGGGGATTGTCAAATTATATTAGTTGTAAATTTCCATTAATTTTTAAAAAACTTTATTACTTCTTCCCCCAAAGAGTTTGCACAATCTTTTTTGTTTTGAATTTTATTTGATTTATTTTTTTATATAGCAGGTTCTTATTAGTCATCAATTTTATATACATCAGTGTATACATGTCAATCCCAATTGCCCAATTCAACACCCCCCCACCCCCAACCCCCCACGGCTTTCCCCTCTTGGTGTGCATATGTATGTTCTCTACATCTGTGTCTCAATTTCTGCCCTGAAAACCGGTTCATCTGTATGATTTTTCTAGTTTCCAAATACATGCGTTAATGTATGATATTTTTTTTTCTCTTTCTGGCTTACTTCACTCTGTATGACAGACTCTGGGGCCATCCACATCTCTACAAATGACCCAGTTTCATTCCTTTTTATGTGGAGTAATATTCCATTGTATATATGTACCACACCTTCTTTATCCATTCATCTGTTGTTGGGCATTTAGGCTGTTTCCATGTCCTGGCTATTGTAAATAGTGCTGCAATGAACATTGGGGTGCATGTGTCTTTTTGAATTGTGGTTTTCTCAGGGTATATGCCCAGTAGTGGGATTGCTGGGTCGTATGGTAGTTCTATTTTTAGTGTTTTAAGGAACCTCCATACTGTTCTACATAGCGGCTGTATCAATTTACATTCCCACCAACAGTGCAAGAGGGTTCCCTTTTCTCCACACCCTCTCCAGCATTTGTTGTTTGTAGATGTTCTGATGAAGCCTATTCTAACTAGTGTTAGGTGATATCTCATTGTAGTTTTGATTTGCATTTCTCTAATAATTAGTGATGCTGAGCAGCTTTTCATGTGTTTCTTGGCCATCTGTATGTGTCTTCTTTGGAGAAATGTCTATTTAGGTCTTCTGCCCATTTTTGGATTAGGTTGTTTGTTTTTTTAATATTGAGCTGCAGGAGCTGTTTATATATTTTGGAGATTAATCCTTTTTCCATTGATTCATTTGCAAACATTTTCTCCCATTCTGAAGGTTGTCTTTTCATTTTGTTTATGGTTTCCTTTGCTGTGCAAAAGCTTTTAAGTGTCATTAGGTCCCATTTGTTTATTTTTGTTTTTATTTCCATTACTCTAGGAGGTGGATCAAAAAAGATCTTGCTGTGGTTTATGTCAAAGAGTGTTCTTCCTATGTTTCCGCTAAGAGTTTTATAGTGTTCTGTCTTACATTTAGGTGTCTAATCTATCTTGAGGTTTTTTTTGTGTATGGTGTTAGGGAGTGTTCGAATTTCATTCTTTTACATGTAGCTGCCCAGTTTTCGCAGCACCACTTATTGAACAGACTGTCTTTTCTCCATTGTATATCCTTGCCTCCTTTGTCATAGATTAGTTGACCATAGGTGCGTGGGTTTACCACTGGGCTTTCTATTTTGTTCCATTGATCTATGTTTCTGTTTCTGTGCCACTACCATATTGTCTTGATTACTGTAGCTTTGTAGTATAGTCTGAAGTCAGGGAGTCTGATTCCTCCAGCTCCGTTTTTTTCCCCTCAAGACTGTTTTGGCTATTCTGGGTCTTTTTCGTCTCCATGCAAATTTTAAGATTTTTTGTTCTAGTTCTGTAAAAAATGTTAGTGGTAATTTGATAGGGATTGCATTGAATCTGTAGATGGCTTTGGGTAGTATAGTCATTTTCACAATATTCCTTCTTCCAATCCAAGAACATGGTATATCTCTCCATCTGTTGGTGTCATTTTAAATTTCTTTCATCA
The DNA here is from genome assembly GCF_000442215.2 of Lipotes vexillifer. Classification (NCBI taxonomy): domain Eukaryota; kingdom Metazoa; phylum Chordata; class Mammalia; order Artiodactyla; family Lipotidae; genus Lipotes; species Lipotes vexillifer. Next base: position 177,381 of record NW_006788006.1, on the reverse strand, counting down.
GTGTCTTATAGTGTTCTGCATACAGGTCTTTTGCCTCCCTAGGTAGGTTTATTCCTAGGTATTTTATTCTTTTTGTTGCAGTGGTAAATGGGAGTGTTTCTTTAATTTCTCTTTCAGATTTTTCATCATTAGTGTATAGGAATGCAAGACATTTCTGTGCATTAATTTTGTATCCTGCAACTTTACTAAATTCACTGAGTAGCTCTAGTAGTTTTCTGGTGACATCTTTAGGATTCTCTATGTATAGTATCATGTCACCTGCAAAAAGTGACAGCTTTACTTCTTCTTTTCCAATTTGTATTCTTTTTATTTCTTTTTCTTCTCTGACTGCCGCGGCTACGACTTCCAAAACTACGTTGAATAATAGTGGTGAGAGTGGACATCCTTGTCTTGTTTCTCATCTTAGAGGAAATGCTTTCAGTTTTCCACCTTTGAGAATGATGTTTGCTATGGGTTTGTCATATATAGCCTTTATTATGTTGAGGTCGGTTCCCTCTATGCCCACTTTCTGGAGAGTTTTTATCATAATTGGATGTTGAATTTTGTCAAAAGCTTTTTCTGTATCTATTGAGATGATCGTATGGTTTTTATTCTTCAATTTGTTAATATGGTGTAGCACATTGATTGATTTGCGTATACTGAAGAATCCTTGCATCCCTGGGATAAATCCCACTTTATCATGGTGTATGATCCTTTTAATGTGCTGTTGGATTCTGTTTGCTAGTATTTTGTTGAGGATTTTTCCATCTATATTCATCAGTGATATTGGTCTGTAATTTTCTTTTTTGTAGTATCTTTGTGTGGTTTTGTTATCAGGGTGATGGTGGCCTCATAGAATGAGTTTGGGAGTGTTCCTTCCTCTGCAATTTTTGGGAAGAGTTTGAGAAGGATGGGTGTTAGCTCTTTTCTAAATGTTTGATAGAATTCACCTGTGAAGCCATCTGGTCCTGGACTTTTCTTTGTTGGAAGATTTTCAATCACAGTTTCAATTTCATTACTTGTGATTTGTCTGTTCATATTTTCTATTTCTTCCTATTTCAGTCTTGGAAGGTTATACCTTTCTAAGAATTTGTACATTTCTTCCCAGTTGTCCATTTTATTGGCATAGAGTTGTTTGTAGTAGTCTCTTAGGATGCTTTGTATTTCTGCAGCGTCTGTTGTAACTTCTCCTTTTTCATTTCTAATTTTAGCGATTTGAGTCCTCTCCCTCTTTTTCTTGATGAGTCTGGCTAATGGTTTATCAATTTTGTTTATCTTCTCAAAGAACCAGCTTTTAGTTTTATTGATCTTTGCTATTGTTTTCTTTGTTTCTATTTCATTTATATCTGCTCTGATCTTTATGATTTCTTTCCTTCTGCTAACTTTGGGTTTTGTTTGTCCTTCTTTCTCTAGTTCCTTTAGGTGTAAGGTTACATTGTTTATTTGACATTTTTCTTGTATCTTGAGGTAGGCTTGTATAGCTAAAACTTTCCTCTTAGAACTGCTTTTGCTGCATCCCATAGGTTTTGGAATGTCGTGTTTTCATTGTCATTTGTCTATACGTATTTTTTGATTCCTTTTTGATTTCTTCAGTGATCTCTTGGTTATTTAGTAACGTAGAGTTTAGCCTCCATGTGTTTGTGTTTTTTACTTTTTTCCCCTGTAATTCATTTCTAATCTCATAGCATTGGGGTCAGAAAAGATACTTGATATGATTTCAATTTTCTTAAATTTACTGAGGCTTGATTTGTGACCCAAGATGTGATCTATCCTGGAGAATGTTCTGTGCACACTTGAGGAGAAAGTGTAATCTGCTGTTTTTGGATGGAATGTCATATAAATATCAGTTAAATCTACCTGGTCTATTGTGCCATTTAAAGCTTCTGTTTCCTTATTTATTTCCATTTTGGATGATCTGTCCATTGGTGTAAGTGAGGTGTTAAAGTCCCCCACTATTATTGTGTTACTGTCAATTTCCTCTTTTACAGCTGTTAGCAGTTGCCTTATGTATTGAGGTGCTCCTATATTGGGTGCATATATATTTATAATTGTTATAGCTTCTTCTTGGATTGATCTTTTGATCACTATGTAGTGTCCTTCCTTGTCTCTTGTAACATTCTTTATTTTAAAGTTGATATTATGTGATATGAGTATTGCTACTCCAGCTTCCTTTTGATTTCCATTTGCATAGAATATCTTTTTCCATCCCCTCACTTTCAGTGTGTATGTGTCCCTAGGTCTGAAGTGGGTCTCTTGTAGACAACATATATATGGGTCTTGTTTTTGTGTCCATTCAGCAAGCCTGTGTCTTTTGGTTGGAGCATTTAATCCATTCACGTTTAAGGTAATTATCGATATGTATGTTCCTATGACCATTTTCTTAATTATTTTGGGTTTGTTTTTGTAGGTCCTTTTCTTCTCTTGTGTTTCCCACTTAGAGAAGTTTCTTTAGCATTTGTTGTAGAGCTGATTTGGTGGTGCTCAATCCTCTTAGTTTTTGCTTGTCTGTAAAGCTTTTGCTTTCTCCATCGAATCTGAATGAAATCCTTGCTGGGTAGGGTAATCTTGGTTGTAGGTTCTTCCCTTTCATCACTTTAAATATATCCTGCCACTCCCTTCTAGCCTGCAGAGTGTCTGCTGAATAATCAGCTGATAACCTTATGGGAGTTCCCTTGTATGTTATTTGTCGTTTTTCCCTTGTTGCTTTTAAAAATTTTTTTCTTTGTCTTTAAGTTTTGTCAATTTGATTACTATGTGTCTCGGTGTGTTCCTTCTTGGCTTTATCATGCCTGGGACTCTCTGGGTGACTGTTTCCTTTCCCATATTAGGGAAGTTTTCAGCTATTATTTCTTCAAATATTTTCTCAGGTCCTTTCTCTCTGTCTTCTCCTTCTGGGACCCCTATAATGTGAATGTTGGTGCATTTAATGTTGTCCCAGAGGTCTCTTAGACTGTCTTCATTTCTTTTCATTCTTTTGTCTTTATTCTGTTCAATGGCAGTGTTTTCCACCATTCTGTCTTCCAGGTCACTTATCCATTCTTCTGCCTCAGTTATTCTACTATTGATTCCTTCCAGTGTATTTTTCATTTCATTTGTTATACTGTTCATCTCTCTTTGCTCTTTAGTTCTTCTAGGTCTTTGTTAAACATTTTTTGCATCTTCCCAATCCTTGCCTCCATTCTTTTTCTGAGATCCTGGATCATCTTCATTATTAGTATTCTGAATTCTTTTTCCAGAAAGTTGCCTATCTTCACTTCACTTAGTTGCTTTTCTGGGGTTTTATCTTGTTCCTTCATCTGGGATATAACCCTCTGCTGTTTCATTTTGTCTAACTTTCTGTGACTGTGGTTTTCATTCCACAGACTGCAGGATTGTAGTTCTTACTTCTGGTGTTCACCCTTTGGTGGATGTGGCTATCTAAGAAGCTTGTGCAAGCTTCCTGATGGGAGGGACTAGTGGTGGGTAGAGCTGGGTCTTGTCCCGCTGGTGGGCAAGGCCATGCTCAGTAAAGCATTAACCTACTTCTCTGATGATGAGTGGGCCTGTGTTCCCTCCCTGTTGGTTGTTTGACCTAAGGCTACATAGCTCTGGAGCCTACAGGCTGTTTTGTGGGGCTAATGGCAGTCTCCAGGAAGGCTCACACCAATGAGTACTTCCCAGGATTGCTGTTCCCAGTGTCTTTGTCCCTGCAGTGAGCCACAGACCACCCCCCCACCCCGCCTCTGCAGGAGACCCTCCAATACTAGCAGGTAGGTCTGGCCAGTCACTTGTGGGGTCACTGCTGTTTTCCCTTGGGTCCTAGTGCTCCCAAGATTTTGTGTGTGCCCGCCATGAGTTGAGTTTTTGTCTCCCCCAGTCCTATGGAAGTCCTGCAAATGAATCCCACTGGCCTTCAAAGCCAGATTCTCTGGGGATTCCTCCTCCCATTGCCAGACCCCCAGGCTGGGAAGCCTAACATGGGGCTCAGAACTTCCACTCAAGTGGGAAAATTTTTGTTGTAAAATTGTTTTCCAGTCTGTGTGTCACCCACCTGGCGGGTATGTGATTATACCATGATTGTGCCCCTCCTACTGCCTCACTGTGGCTTCTCCTTTGTCTTTGGATGTAGGGTGTCTTTTTTGGTAGGTTCCAGTGTTTGTTGTGTTTTTGTTTTTGTTTTTGATGGTTGTTCAGCCATTAGTTGTGATTCTGGTGTTTTCATAAGAGGGGGTGAGCCCATGTCCTTCTACTCCACCATCTTTAGCTAACCCATCAAGTATTTTCTTTCTTGTATCAGAGTTAATCTTAATTCTTGCCAGACAACTTTAACAGCTCTGTGGCTTTTGCCTTTATAAGCCACTGACTCTTTCTTTTCCAGAAAACTCTGGGTTTTACCTGAATCTGTCTCCTGAATTGCAATTTCTAAGACTCCAAATAAACTCTTTTCTAATTTGTAGCCTTCTGCATTTTTCTTGGTTGATGGTATGGACTGAGGCTTTTAAATATAGATGTTTCCTAGGACTCTCCATCCAGGGGCTCTTATGTGCTTTCTCTCATGGCCATCTCATTTACTCTCACACCTTTAATTACAGTGACAAGTGTTTCCCCTGCAGCCTGAAGTTCTCCCTGATTTCCAGATGTGCACATCCTGCTGCCCCTCCCTGTGGCTACCCTGAAACTCAGCAAGTCTCACACCGAACTCATGCAGAAATATTCCTTCCTCCTCAAAATATCACCCTTCTGTTCAAGTCAGAAACTGGGAAGTTCTCCCCTGCTTACTTCCCTCATATTTCTCAGATCTCTCTACTTCTCTGCACCTCTGTTGCTGTTAGCAGCTCCTGATTGGTATCTCAGTTGTCCTAGCTCAACAGCTTTGAAACTCACCTCCCCCAAATCCCCAGCACTGCCCGCTTCCCCTGATTTCACTGTCCCTACCCTAAAACTCACTGCCCCTACAATATACCCCACTGCCCCTCCTCTGCACCCCACTGCCCCACTGTTTCTCTCCTAAAACTCACTGCCACTCCTCTGCAACCCTAAAACTCACTGCCCTTCCTGTGTACTGTACTGCCTTACACTGAACTGCACTGCCCCTCCCCTATACCTCACTATCTCCCCTGTACCTGCTGCCCCTCTCCAGTAGCCCCAGTACTCCTTCCCCTTCACCCCACTGCAGCAGAAACATCTTAGAAAACACAAAATTAGATATGTCACATCCTTGTCCAAATGGACTCTCAAGGTAAAGTACAAGGTCTGGTGCTACTCTGGCCTATTCCCCTCTGTCCTACCAGAGGAAATTCCTCCTGTCCTCTCCCTTTTTCCTGCTACTTTTTTTTTTTTTTTTTTTCTTACACAC
>NW_006788006.1:145209-171840 GCF_000442215.2 Lipotes vexillifer | reverse complement strand
CCCGTGTCCCCTGCATCGGCAGGCGGACTCTCAACCACTGCGCCACCAGGGAAGCCCGCTTTCCTGCTACTTTTTATTCATCTGCCACATCTCACTTTCAAAGTTACTTCTCATGGAAGCCTTCCCTGACCTCATAGACTAAGGAATACCTCCCTGTATCTTCTCTCTGCATTTCTTGTCTGTAGCCTTTACCACAGCAGTAATTTAAAAATCACTTGTAGAATTTGTTGCTTAATGCCTTAGTGAGCAGTAACTCAGCACACTATGAAAAGCCCAGACTACCTATACAGGCTGCCTGAATTGGAATCTTGGGTCAGCTGTGTGTCCCTAATCAAATTCCTTAACCACTCCATGCCTCATCCATAAAATGAGGGTAATAATTGTGCCTATTTTGCTACATAATTGTGAAGATTAAATGAGTTAACGTGGGCAAAGCTCTTCCAAGCTCTTCTAATTTCCATAAGAGGTAAATACACAAGTTTCTTCCAGTTCTAGGGAAATTCTTGAGCCTTTTTTCCTGCTTCTTGGGTTACCATCTACCAAAGGGAGGGGCATGTCGAGGTTCACATAAAATCTTGCACAACTTATGTGTGTACCTTTCCCTTTCTAGGTCAGATGATGCAGGGGTGAGCTCAGGTTACAAGCTTGGCAGGCACAGCTGTGCCTCTGCCCGTGCAGGTCAAGGGGACTGTCACTGAGCAGATTCCTGAGGCTCATAGCAGTTAAAAGACTCCCAGGAAAATGCTCAGGGCTGTGCAGAATGGTGAGACCAGAATCCAGTCAGGTATCCTCCCTAGGTCTCTCTGTTGCACTCACATGCCTTTCTGGAAAACAGACAGACAAGACAAAAAGACAGACAGAGGTTAGGGAGGGGCAGTAGATTATAGTTGGGAGAGCCGAGTACCTCCAAGATATCAGTGTTTCCTTGACTCTTGGAGGTTTGATCTGATTATCAAGACAAAAGTGCACTAGGATACACAATACCCAGAAATGGACCACCCCTGCCTCCCATCCCACCCCACCATGGAGCTTCTGCTGTAGCCTTGTTGGAATAAACCAGTCCCCAAAGTGATACTTTGGGGTCCCAAAGAGAGTTGTCCCTCTGAGGAATAGATAGGTGGCACCCAAGAGTTAATGTCATCTATTGCCCACAGCTGCCAAGCCAGAGGCATCTGGACTTTTATAAGTCCCTCACAGCCACCAAGGGAGCAAAGGAGAGGGATTAGAAGTGAAGGCAACTTCTAGGTGTTTCCAGGTAAAAGAAGTCCTCTTCTCATGAAGTCTCTTCCCCATGTTCTAGGAAAAATGGGACACAAGGAAATGGTCATGTCGCAGGTCTCGAGTGAGTCCCTGGGACGGGTCGCCAAGTGACAGTCCTTGGCTTCACACGGGAAAGAATTCAGGAGGGGGCCAAGGTAAAGTTAAAGCAGGTTTATTTAGAGAGATACACACTCCATAGACAGAGTATGGGCCATCTCAGAAGGCAAGAGAGGTGACCCCAGGGCATGAGGTCAGGGTCTTAGAAAGTGAGAGTGGCCCCGAGGTGTGGGAGTGGTTAGCTTTTATGGGTTGGGTAATTTCATAGGCTAACGAGTGGGAGGATTATTCCAACTATTTTGGGGAAAGGGGACAGATTTCCAGGAGCTGGGCCACCGCCCACGTTTCAGCCTTTTATGGTCGTCCTCGGAACTGTCATGGCACCTGTGGGTGTGTCATTTAGATGCTAATGTATTACAGTGAGCGTATAATGAGGCTCAAGGTCTACTGGAAGTTGAATCTTCCGCCATCTTGGACCTAGTAAGTTCTAACCAGTTTTTGTGGTATCCTGTTCTTCTTAATGGTTGTGTCGTTCTTTTAATGGTTGTGCCCTGCCCCCTTCCTTTATGTGTCACCCTTAACCTATTTCAAAGCCGACCAGGGCCTTTTCATTAAAAATGATTTTTTTTTTTCTTCCCTGGATTTATCATGACTTTGTTACTGAACAAAATTTGTGTGCCTGATGCACACTGACGCCAAATAAACTGAAACATCAGAGTTTGGAGCAGAGAAACATTTATTGCAGGGTCAAGCAAAGAGAATGGGTAGCCTATGCTCAGAAACCCTGAGCTCCTCAATGATTTAGGAGGAAAAGTTGTTTTGTCTTTTTTGGTTTTCTGTTTTTTTCTGGGGGGGGATGTTTTCATAGGCAAAATTTGGGGTGAGGGCTGCAGGGTGTGTGACTTTCTTCTGATTGGTTGGTGCTGAGGAAACTGGGCAGTATTCCAGGAATCTTGCGCTCAGCATGAACTTACTATCCTCCACCTGGGTTGGGGCCTTAGTTCCAGCGGAAGACCTCAAAGATATTGTTATGTGTATTCCTTGAGGAGGAACTAGGACCCTGCCCCAACACTGCACTATTGTTTATTGACAGCTCCTTCCTTGTTCCGGCATTATTTTTCCTTCCCTTGATTAGCAGCTGTTTGGATCTGCCCTTTTGACTCAGGGAAGGTCAAGGAGGCTGAATGAAGCCTATTTCCCGAGGGCCCCACAGGGTCCTGCTCAGTTTCAACTTCACCTTTGCTATCCAGAGCCTGAAACTCAGCCAGGGTTGTGGTTCTGTCTTCTTCAGCCACATCCTGTGACCCAAACATGGGTGGGGGAGGGGGTGTGGAGCACATGGGCTAGAGCACTGATATCACCTGGAGGGCCCTTTCTCTAGGTCGAAGGAGATCAGCTCAGGTTTAGGGAGAAAGAGGCTGTCTGGCTTCAGACAATCTTTTGTCTCAGACTTCTCTTTCCCAAGTGACCATGAAAAGTTGCAAAAAAGGAATTTGCTTCCCTCTGCCACTTAAAACCCAGCTCAGAAAAATCTTACCTTCACCCCAAAGAGTAACAAAACCAAAAATCATGTGTTCCATATTCTCAGATTGTCCGTCCTAGTGGGAGAGTGACTGCATTTATTACGCTAATCACAAAAACAGACACCTCAAGTTAATGATTTTAGCACTTTTCTCTGTAAGGGAAGATGCAAGAATCTGGGCTCATTGAATTTATTCCTTAGATAAGCATCTTAACTATATAGGGCCAGTATCCAAAGCACCTAATGCTTCCTGTTTTTCTCTAACCTTGGCATGCGGGAGTCTAGCTCCCCAACCAGGGATCGAACCTACACCCCCTGTGTTGGAAGTGCGGAGTCTTAACCACTGGACTGCCAGGGAAGTCCCTGTTTTTCTCTATCCTGTATTCCCCTCAGGGCGCACAAGTCGGGGAGGGAGGGGTGGCCGATGGCTTGATCCTTGTTTACTGGAATGGCAGGCAACATTCCCTGTCCACAGTGGACAACCAGTTGGTGTCAGATAATAGGCATTATGATGGCAGCAGGCTCTTCTCAGCACCTGGAAAAGCTGGTTTCCAAGCTCCTGCTCCAATAGGAGTCCAGTCTCTCTTGGGAGGGCAGAATTGACAGGGTGCACCTTATACCGGCACGTTATCAATATCCCATTTTGATTCAGATACTGAGCTGACAATGTAAACAGGTAAACACAATGTGGTCTCAGTTCTTGGTGGGTGATTAGCAGTGGAGAAAACATTGCGAGAATATACCAGGTATCTGTCCACCCTCTCCTTCCCAACTACAATGTGGGTCTATGCCTACCCTCTCCGAACCCCAAGACTGCCCACCTGCCTAGCACCTTCTCAAAGGACAGAGAGTGTGCCTGAGCCAAAGTTCTCTGCTGTCACCAAAGGCAGATACATGAAAATCTCCACAGGTACAGGAGACAGCCTTAAGGATGCTGAGGCCCCTGGATCTCTCATCTCAGTGGCCATTTTTGCTGGTGCACCTGGTTCTCCTTCTATAAATTTGGTGAATGCACATCTGTTAGACTTTGGGCTTCTTGAGTAGATGGTTTAAGAAAGTTGCTAGTGGGCTTCCCGGGTGGCGCAGTGGTTGAGAGTCTGCCTGCCGATGCAGGGGACATGGGTTCGTGACCCCGTCCGCAAAGATCCCACATGCTGCGGAGCGGCTGGGCCCATGAGCCATGGCCACTGAGCCTGTGCGTCCGGAGCCTGCGCTCCACAACGGGAGACGCCACAACAATGAGAGGCCCGCGTATCGCAAAAAAAAAAAAAAAAAAAGCAAAAAATAAAGTTCCTAGTGAAATTTTTAGATCACGACCACAGAATATCATCTGGACATCAGCCAAGCCATTTTAGAAAAATATGAGTTGTAAAAAAGGAGACCAAGATAAATTTGGTCCAGCCACTCTTAGCAACCCCACCCCTTACCTGCAACTTGACGAGTCATTGTTTGCTGAAGATGCTGTGTTGATATGATTTCAATATGAGCTTATACTCTTTTCCACTCCAAATCTTCTTTTCCAAAATATTTACTCAGAGAAACACTTAAAAATATCTAGGACTTCCCTGGTGGCACAGTGGTTAAGAATCTGCCTGTCAGTGCAGGGGACACGGGTTCGAGCCCTGGTCTGGGAAGATCCCACGTGCCGCAGAGCAACTAAGCCCGTGTGCCACAACTACTGAGCCTGTGCTCTAGAGGCCGCGAGCCACAACTACTGAGGCCCGCACACCTACAGCCCATGCTCTGCAACAAGAGAAGCCACCACAATGAGAAGCCCAGGCACCGCAACGAAGAGTAGCCCCCACTCACTGAAAGTAGAGAAAGCCCGTGTGGAGCAACGAAGACCCAACACACCCTAAAATAAATAAATTTATTTTTTTAAAAATCTAGAAATCACTCTGAATTTACCTTCAGTGGGTTGGAAGCAGGCCCCCATCTCTTCTCAGAGCACACAGACACTTTCAAAGGTGATACAGCTTGATTTGTGTGGGACTGATTTACCCCAACTATTAAGTCTGCACCTTTTCTGACCTGCAACGTTTTCAGGGCAGGTATCCTGGCCCCTTTACATTTTAACAAGATGTAGCAAGACCTGTGCATAATAGGCTAGTACAGACATGACTTGTACCAAACCGTTTTTTAGCGGGTGATGGGAAAAGGGCAATTCCCTGCCAATTATTTGTGTGCTGAGGAGACAGCCCTTTGTCTTGGGGGGGTTACCAATCTGCTTGTGATCTCCTTGGCTATAGCCAAGATACGCGAGTGAAGACTGGCCCTTCCCCATTAATCTGTGAACCTGCTCTTCCATTTCTTAAGAGAGTTCTGCATCTTATGGGGAACTGATAATACTGCAGTGTACTTTGGTGATTATATGCACATTAATCATGGTGCTCTCATTGTTGGCTATGGTTTAGAGGGAGGATAAAACTCCTAATCTGTAATGGGATGGTCAAAAGGCATGGATGGAACCCCAGGGCTTTGCCCTTGATGAACTTATGATCCCTAATATCCAACCTGCAGGTGCTGGGTGCCTTAGATGTGGGGCAGGGCTGCAGGAGAGCCTGGTCATCCAGTCTTCCTCCCAATGCTCCTTTGCCGGCTAAGCTGCCTTCTTATGCATGTTACCTAATCTGTAGACTTGTTTGCATTGGAGGACTGGTAGGCACTGACCATTCCTTATAAGACAAAACAGTATCAACTTTTGTTACTAATAGAAAATGCACCTGGGTTTATTTGATGGAACTGGGGAGTTGACAAAAATGTCATCAAATTCCCTCTATTATGCTGCAAGCAGAAGTGTTTGTGCCTGATCAAAACTCTGCTTTTGGTAGAGAAGGGAAACTATCTCATAGGGGAAAAGCAACCAGGACCAGTCTCCAAGTCCAAGGTAGGCACAGACTTGTGCCTTCTCTTCCACTTGTGCCATGATTTGACTTAAGAATAGCAAGGGACCTTCCCACCACTGGCTTTCTTTGTTTTTCCCAGCTGTGGCAAGAGGTCAGGAGACGGAGTCTATATGAAAATGGCAGAGGTTGGGTGAAACAGCTATGGTGTTACCAGGAGTTCATCCCGTCCCTGGTGTAAAGAGAAGCAGCTACCTCCTCTCTCCTCTAGAGAAGTCAGATCAGGTGACCAGAACTATCTGAGGCCCAGAAGTTTCACAAGGTGATGCCTGACATCCAGGCGGCCATTTTCAGCATCATCCCACCTCAACTTCTCTTTGTCAGGCCAGCTGACTGTCTCTCTCAGCTGTGCTACTTGTTAACTTTTTAAACTAAAACGAAAAGTCAAACGCAAATATTAATTCAGTGAGTCGAATTTTATTATGCACCTGTGAATTTATGGGAACAATGCCAAGGGATCAGATGAACAGGGAGGACAGATGTTCTTCAGATGTGGGCTCTCTGAACATCCACGGCAAGGTAGAAACATAGCTCCCCTGTCTGCCCAGCCACCCAGGGAGGGTGGGAAAAGGGAAGAAGTCAGTCAGTTCTCCTATCGTCTGGAGGAGCTTTCTCCAGAGCAGGTAACCGCACTGGTCCTTCTGCATGGGAAGAACCTGGGATTTGAGTTGCATCACCCAGTAGGGTTTCTGAATCCAGGGGGAAGGTAACCTTCTGATTAGCTAAGTACCTTGGTCAGGTTTGTAAGTGAATGGGGGACTCCCTCACAATATTTGGTGGGTACTGAACAGATGCACAGTGTCCCCAAAGGTTTCAATTCTGTCACATTCCCTTTCTTTCTTACTTAAGATTTTCAGATAAAATACACTAAGTAGAATAGTGCTCCTCTTGGGATCATAACCTCCCGTCTTAATGGAATCCTTGGGCAAGAGTGCACAGGTGGGTGGGGTAAATGTACACGGAATCTGGGTTCTATTTGGAATTATCCCCTCCCTTGGCCTTCAAGATTCGTATTTTTCCCTTTTCCTGGCAGATCAATCCAAGAGGCAAACTATGTAGAAAACAAAGAGCCTCAATAGTTTATTTCTTGTTCAGGGTTATGACCAAATTATTTTATTGCATTTACTGTTCCTGGGTACGTAGATGAATCTACACAGGCACAGTAATCATAACTATAAAACCTTGTAACTCTTTCACTGAGTTTGTGGCAGCAGTGTCTCTCAACGTGACAATGAAGTGGCTCACAAGGAACAAAGGGCCTTGAATTCATTTGCCCAGCCTTACTGCCTGCTAATGGGACCTGACATACAAATACGTAACGCATGCCTCGTGGCTGGCTTTCTGATTTAGTCACTGATACTCTATAGCCTCTGTGCTTTCTCATCATTGAGCTGAGCCAACCTGGCCAGTCTGCCAGGAACAAGACCATGGTTTTCATTGCTTGCGGTTTCACTACCAGTGGTCACTCCCAGCCCGGAACCCCAGGCAATGAAATTTAAAGGCTATATGCAGAGGACATCCACCCTGGGAGCAGAAGCTTGGATCTGAATCCTGCTTCCAATAGAACTGAGAGTAAGTTAACCCAAGTTTGTATTGACTCACCTGTGAATCAGCAATGACAGCAGAACCTCAGGATTATATAGTTTTATGGGTTAAACTGTGTCTCCCCATCCCCCCCAAATTCATGTTGAAGTCCTAACCCCAGTACCTCAGAATGTGACCTTATTTGGAAATAGGGTCATCGCAGATACAATTAGTTAAGATGGGAACATACTGGAAACAGCAGGGTAGGCCCTAATCCAATATGACTAGTGTCTTTATAAAAAGGGAAAATTTGGAGACAGACACATACACAGGAACACCATGTAAAGATGAAGGTAGAGATGGGGTGAGGCTTCAACAAGACAAAGAACATCAACAACTGGCAGTAACCATTGAAGCAAAAGGAGAGGCATGGAGCAGATCCTTCCTTTACAAGAAACCAACCCTGCTGACACCCTGATCTTGGACTTCTGGCCTCCAGAGCTGAGACGATGAATTTCTGTTGTTCTAAGCCATCCAGTTTTTGGTACTTTGTTACAGCAGCCCTAAGGAACTAATACAGCTGGCACACTAAGTTAATATATATGTAGAGAATGACTTCACCAAAGGTTCTGTTGTTTCCCCTGCTCAGCTCACCAAGCCAAAGAACCTCTCATTCACTGGAGCTGAGCTCCCCTTTCCTAGACACGACCCAATGGGAAAGGAAACTTAAGTGCCTTTCAAATGATGATGACTTCACTTCTAACCCACAAGCATACACCAAGGACCTTCAGGGTACAAAGAAAGGACACTTTGGGGAGTGCGTGCCAACATAAAATTTAAAATGCGGGCTTTCCCTTAAATGAGCTCACAATCCCTAATAACCAGCCACCATCACAAATAAAAGGTTTCCATTTGGCAAGAAGCTATAAAGCCCCCCACCAAGGTTTCTGAGCCTGAAAGGGCCATCTCATAATTGTGAGGTGCTCTTGTGGACCAGATGGTGACCAGGACTCAGACTTCTGATGACATGACATGGTCTGGTGTGCCTGGCCCGACTGCCCTTGTGCCCACGGGTCCCACCCCGCCTTCCTACCTTCCTCCTAACCCATCACCTCATCTGCAGCTTCTTGCTGTCAGGCAGAAAGCAGTTACCTCCAGACCTCAGGGTGGGGTGGGAATTCAGACAGCACAGGATGGGAGTATACTGAGAGTTAGTTGGTAAGGGACAGACCCCACCCCCACAAGGGGTCACTGCAGTAGGGGGCGCCCCAGTCCCTCCACCGCTTGGGAAGCACTGGACAGGGTTCTCCTAGACCCGAAAACACTGGGCAAGTCAAAGCTGGTGGTGACACGCCCTCCCAGCTTCTGGCACAGCAGAGACAGAACAAATGCTCAACTGGCCATGATCTCATTTCTACCTGAGAGTAAAGGTCAGGAGGATGTGGTCTCTGTCCTGGGGAGGAGTCTGGAACCGAGCATGAGCGGGATGTGCTCTACCCAGGCTGGAGCTGCACCCAACAACGTGTGCGCCCTTGACTCAGTAGGAGTTCAGCGCCTGCTTGGACCGGCGCTTCATGTGCAGGCGCTGGTGGCGGAGGAGGTCAGAGTTCTGGGAAAAGCTTTTGACGCAGTACCGGCACTGAAAGGGCCGGGACTTGTCCACGTGAGTGCTACTGCGGTGCCGGGCCAGCTGGTCGGGACGCTGGAACACTTTCCCGCAGTCACAGCACTGGAAGCGCAGCTTGGCCTTGCCCTTTGCCAGTAGGGCGTCGGAATCCCCGCCCATGGTCCCCGATGCCTCCTGCTCTCTCTTCTTCAGTAGCTCGAGTCTGTCTGGCTGCAAGTGTATCCGCCTGTGGGAGAGCAGGTGGGAGTTGAGGCGGAAGCTCTTCCCACAGGCTCCGCACCTAAAAGGTTTCTGGACCTCGTGGGTCTCCAGGTGCCCATCTAGGTCCTCGCTGTCACTGAACAGCTCCCCGCACACCGAGCACTCGTGTGGCTTCTGCTCCCTGCGACTCCGCAGGTGCCGGATGAAGTTGACCCTCCAGCGGAAGATTTTGCCACAGTTCGGGCACACATAGGACTTTTTGGAGGTCTGCACCTCACCCCCTGACTCAGGGCCGCTCCGGTGGGAGGGAGGGAGGCTGTGCTGCTTCTCCGTGGGGCTCTGCAGCTCGTCTGTGCAGTAGGGGCCGAGCTGGGAGTCCTCGTCCCCAGAGCTGGAAAGAACAATCTCGATGGTCACCTCCTCATCCAGGCTGTTGTCGGGAAATGGTGCATCACCTCCGGCTACCAGAAAGCAACATGGAGGTCAGTGGTGCTGCCCAGGCCACACTCTAGCCCCTACGAACCCTACCCAGGAGGGTTCAGCGTGGGTCCAGGAACCCACATTTTGCAAGGATACACCTCTGGTGTATCTAGTGGCAAGGAAACCCTTAGCCACACTGTGCCAACATATCCTCGGTACCTCTTTCTCCTCTCTCCCTCTTCCCTACCTTTTTCTCCTAAGCCCCCAGACCCAATCTTTTTTTTTTTTTTTTTTTCTAGCCACTGAGACCCCTCCAAGCTCTAAGAGTTGGCATGTAAATCTTGAGCATTTACACATCACTTAACTTTGACTTCCTTAACCAGGCATGGGGAAAAATTTGTCAGGGTACATTAAAAGCCTTGAGAGAGAGGAAGACACTATATTCTATAAACAGACTGCCAGGAAGCTGCCAGCTACCATACTCTGAGCACTTCAATGCCCCAGGGATTGTACAAGACTTCTGACGTGCCCAGTCCCATTTGCTCCTGGACACACCCAGTGATACCTTATTTGCCACATTATAAACATAGGCAAACTCGGGGGATGTGCCCAAGGGCTCAGGGCTGAAGGGGAGTTGAGCCCTGCTGTGATATCAGAGCTGTTCAATGGCCCCAGACTGCCCAAGATCATCTCTCCCTCTCAGTGTCATATCAGAGGCCCACCAACAGCCACTAGTGGTGATGTGTAGAGATGTCCTGGACTTTATAAACTGACTAGAAGAAGCTCGTTCAATGGATCCCAAGCCCGTGATGTTGGAAAGCTGTACCGTGGGGAGGAAGTGGGTGGGCACTGGGGAACCTGGTATGAAGTCCTGGCCTGCAGCCCAGAGCCCACTGCGCAGCTCTCCTCAGGACTGTTTCCTCACTTTTGTGAAAATGCGGGGCTCAGGTCTAAAACGGGTGGGGGGGGCAGTGGTGCCAGGCCCTTCAAGATATTAGTAGGAATATGGTTATTCTGGACTTAATTGCTGGAGAGAGAGTTCTGGCAGCTTAGGGAAAGTTAGAGCAGGTGAAACCGGACAGAGCATAGCAGGAAGACCCAAAGCCACAGAGAGCAGGAGAGACAATGGGAGGGGCAGAGTCCATGGGGGTATCTGTCCATACATCATAAGACAAGTGTGAGGGGGTCTGGGTAGAATGTGAGACTGGGGAGCAGGAAGGGAAGACTTGAAGATTTAGAAAAATTTCAGTCTACCTATACTGCAAAAAATGAGAAAGTATATTCTGGGGAGAACACCAAGGGTGTGGCAGGACAACCTTGGATCCAATCAACCTTCTCTGGAAGCCAGGAATGGAGGTGAGATAATCCAGGAGTGGTCTGTAGAACCCTCTCGTCTGATGGTCTGAACTACTGTAAATTGCATGCGAGGCCTACAGTGTTTCTAAGAACAATTACATGAGCCGAAACACTGCCATCTTGGAATAAAAAGGAAGGAGATAGGATGAACTGAAGGAAGGCTCTCAGACTTCTAGAACAAACTAACAGAGCTATCTGGCTGCAAACATGCATCAGCCTTGAAGGAAAAGGAAGACCAGGCCCAAAGGCAGTTCAGAGGTTGACAGGACCGCCACTGCATCCACAGGCCCAGAGTGTGGACACAGCACTGAGAGCCAAAGATGGATCTCAAGCCCTCAAATCTAACGGAATTTGCCCTGCTAGGATTCAGACTCGCTTGGGAGCCATCAGCCTTTCTCCTTTTCAATCTCTCCCTTTTGGAATGAAGAGTGTCTACTCTCTGCCTGCCTTACCATTGCATTTTGGAAGCACATAACTTGACGTCTGGATTCACAGATTCACAGCTGGAAGTGAGTACACCTTGAATTTCACCCAAACCTGATTTAGATTAAATCTCGATGATGCTGGAGTACGTTAAGGAGTGTTGGGATAGGGTGAATGTATTCTGCATATGAGAAGCATGAATCATGGGGGAACAGAGGGTGAAGTGTTATAGGCTGAACTGCATCCTCTTCCTCTTAAAAATACGTTATGTTGAAGTCTTAACCCCTAGCACCTCAGAATGTGACTATATTTGGAGATAAGGTCTTTCAAGAGGTAATTAAGTAGGGGCTTCCCTGGTGGCACAGTGGTTAAGAATCTGCCTGCCAATGCGGGGGACACGGGATCTAGCCCTGGTCTGGGAAGATGCCACATGCCACGGAGCAACTAAGCCCGTGTGTCACAACTACCGAGCCTGCGCTCTAGATCCTGTGAGCCACAACTACTGGGCCCGCATGCTGCAACAAAGAGTAGCCCCCGCTCTCAGCAAGTAGAGAAAGCCCGCATGCAGCAGCGAAGACCCAATGCAGCCAAATATTAAATAAATGAATAAATAATTTTTTTTAACAAGAGGTAATTAAGTTAAAATGAAGTCAACAGGGCAGGACCTAATCCAACAGGTATCCTTGTAAGAAGAGGAGGTTAGGACACAGACATGCAGAGAGATGAGCACACGAAAACACAGGGAGAAGACAGCTATCTACAAGCCAAGAAGAGAGGCCTCAGGAGAAACCTACTCTACTGAAACCTTGATCTCAATCTTCTAAGCTGCCAGAATGTTGAGAAAATCAATTTCTGTTGTTCGAGCCTCCCAGTCTGTGGTACTTTATTACAGCTGTCCTAGGAGATTAATACAGTGCATATAGGATGACATCCCCTTAAATCAGATGAAGTGACCAAAAATAGATGCACAGTTTCTAAAAAGGGGGAAATAAATCAACAATAGTGCTGTGCGCCATTGACACAACAGTGTAAAGAATTCCTAGCAGATGAGATGAAACTCATAATAGATGTGTTGCCCAAAACACCACAGAGAAAGAGTAACACCAGGGCTGTCTCAGCTCAGCACTGATGAGTTCAAGGGGTGTGGCGGGTGGAGAGAAGGGCAGAGGGAGGCTGAATTGGCTGTGAGGATAATGGTAGAGAAAACAGGGAAGTTATTGGTGTAAGTGCTTTTACACATATTAAATCATATAATCCTCAACAGTAATAACTCCACAAGGTAGCTATGAGTATTATCTCTGTCTTACAGGAGAAAAATTTAAAACCAAGAGATAAAGTAGATCAAGGTTCAGGGGAATTGAGCTCAACTGGGGGTAGGGGGGGTGGGTGCTGCATACCAAAGCCTCTGGCTATGCTGTTCCATGGCCAGGGAACAACCAGGCTGCCGTGTGTTTTCAGGGGGAAAAAGCCCATGACCAGGTTGATGGCTAACTCCTCAAGAAGGGCAATCTGTAGCCTGGGAATGAATCATTCCCTGTCAGCTGGCGGTGCTAAGGAGAGAGGCAGGGAGGACAGGAAGCTAGATTTTTAAAAATAAATAAATAAACGCATTATAACTAATATATTCTTATAATGTTAGGATGGGGAGGCTTTCTTAAGACACAAAATCAAAAAAGAGGTGAATAACTGCACTTACATATTAAAAACGTTTTTAGAAAACCATTTATGTCCTAAAAGACACATAAACAAAGTTAAAAAAAACAGGAGGAATTATGTACAAATACTAAGAGGCAACAGATTGAGACCCACAATTTTGAGTTTCTACTAATTCATGGAAAAGGCAAGCGAATGTGGAATTAAGAGCACAGGCCTGGAGCCCTATAACATGGGTTCAGATCCTCAGTCTGACACTCACAGCCTGGGCAAGAGACTTCAGCTTGGGGGTCCCAGCTGCAGAATGGAGACATCAGAGTACCTGTTATGGGCCAAGAGTTTGTGTCCCCCCCAGAATTTGTATGTCGAAGCGCTAACTCCCAATGTGATGGTATGGGAGGTGGGGCCTTTGGAAGGTAATTAGGTTTATATGAGGTCTTGAAGGTGGGAGCTTTGTGATGGGATTAGTACCTGAGCTCGGTCTCCATGAGCATGCACCGAGGAAAGGTCATACAAGCACACAGGGAGAAGGCAGTCAACTACAACCCAGGAAGAGAGCCCTCACCATACAATGAATCTGCTGTTGACTTGATCTCAGGCTTCTCAATCTCCAGAACTGTGAGAAATAAATTTCTATTGTTTAACAGAAAATACCTCTATGGTATTTTGCTATAGTAGCCTGTGCTGGCTGAGACAGTATCTATCTCAGAAGGTGAGGTAAGGATATAATGCACAAATCATGTAAAGACCTTACTCTGGTGCGGTGCTTTGGACATAAAGACACAGAGCTTACCAAATGTGAAGGGCGAAGGGGCAAAAAAGAAAAAAAGGACTAAAGAATATTAACTAGGCAATTCACAGAGAAAACACAATAAACAAGAAAAGATATTCTGGGCTTCCTGGTGGCGCAGTGGTTAAGAATCCACCTGCCAATGCAGGGGACATGGGTTCGAGCCCTGGTCCGGGAAGATCCCACATGCCACTGAGCAACTAAGCCCGTGAGCCACAACTACTGAGCCTGCGCTCTAGAGCCTGCATGCCGCAACTACTGAAGCCTGCGCGCCGAAAGTCCGTGCTCTGCAACAAGAGAAGCCGCTGCAGTGGGAAGCCGGCGCACCACAATGAAGAGTAGCCCCCGGTCACCTCACCTAGAGAAAGCCCGCGCGCAGCAACGAAGATCCAACGCAGTTCCCCCGCCCAGCAAAAAAAATAAAATAAATAAATTAAAAAAAATGATATTCCACCGCAGTGGCAGCTTTATAATGTGCTGGTTGGACTGAAATGAATGGAACCAGTTGGGAGGGTCCCTCATGAGCATGGATGTGGGGATGTGGACCCTTCACCTGCTGTCAGAAGTGTGGGAAAGGCTACCAAAATAAAAACGGTGCCTATTCTTTGCAATCTATCATCTCTCACTGATCTCAGATAGCAACCCTTAGCTTCTTGCCACTTCAAAGTATATTCTGTGTCAGAGCCCAGCAAAGGGAGAGTGGACCTAAAAAACTCCCCTGGGGATTAATGACTATCCACATTTAATAAGGATGCTGCCAGGGCTGAGACATGCTGTGGGCAGGAAGAAGCTGACGAGGATTCAAAATGTATCTCGAGGGACTTCCCTGGCGGTCTGGTGGTTAAGACTTCGCCTTCCAAGGCAGGGGGTGCAGGTTCACTCCCTGGTCGGGGAGCTAAGGTCCCACATGCCTCGTGGCCAAAAAAACAAAACATAAAACAAAATGTATCTCGAGAATCAAGCTTTCATCAGGCAGAACTGAGAATGGGCTACACATGAATAATCATCCTCAGCATACAGAAGCAAGCTCCTTAGAAAACCAGGGGTGAGCATCAAAGCTTGTGGGGATGGAGTACTGTCCATCTAGATCTACTGTAGATTTACATAAACATAAAATCCCTTTTGTCTACATAGGATAGGGGGCGAACACAAATGGTCGTGAACCCTGCACAGTGGTAGGTGGAAATACCAAAATATCATGCAAATCTTGTTTCCAAAAGGCATCACAGATTGTGCATGAGTCAGTCTTGATAGCTGCAAAAAGTCCTCCATGACACAGTGGGTTTAAGTAAGGACCGGAGACTTGGGTGTGATATTTGGAAGAATGGCTGAACACTGACGACATTAAATATGGCGGGATTTCAGTCTTCGCCTCTGGAGGTGGCAACTTTTACCAGCATTACTTGGAGTCTAAATGCTGCCGAGGGCAGTTGGAGCACATTCTCCAGAGGTCCCCCTTTCGGCATTCTGTAAACCTGTTCTTTAATTCCAACACTTTGTCCAGGGAGTCTGGTCCTCCTTGCTCAGGGAAGAAATACACAAACTAGGTGGTCAACAGCACTACATCAGCACCCTGACTCAACCCACAAGAGAAAGGAAAGGAGAGGAGGGTCTCAGATTGCGAGTGAGCTGGAAGAGAACCTAGCAAAACAAAACTAGGGCAGGCAGTTGGCAAGGAACTGTCAGCAGGAATTTCAGAAAGTTCAATTCCTGAACCTACCACCAGCACAAATGTATACACACACACAACACGCATGCACGCACACACACACCACGCACACATACATTCACACACAGACATTATACACACATGCACGCACCACACACATACCACGTACATAAATACCACTCACACGTGTATGCCCACACACATGCAGACATGCTCACCACACAATGCCACATAACATACACACCACAAACGTACGCTCACACACGCAACACACCAGACACACTATACATACATCACACATGCCATCACCACATGCCATATCACAGCCCCACGCTACATGCACACACAAGCTCACATACACACCACACACCATATGCACACTCAAGCCACACATCACACACCCAGGGGCACACTCCCCCACACCCTCTCAGGCATTCCTTTACCTGGGCAGGTGCTTTGAGGGAGCACTGTCTGCTGGCAGATTTGGAACTCTGGCACCTGCGGCTCATCCCGTTTTCTTCTTTCTTCTATCTGGAATGGCTGGAGACTTGGAAAGTCTTTCCAGAGAAGAAAATGAAAACATTGATTTTCCCTCTGCAGCTGCAGCACCACCTGGGGGTTGCATCTTAACAGATGCCAGGCTGTGATCCAACAGTAGGCCTAGGCTCCCTCTCAGGGCAGCCACTCAGTAAATGTCTGTTGAGCAAATGAATCTGCAGGCAAAATGGGCCAACACCACGAACGTGGGTTTTGAAGCTAGATAGAAGGAATGTGGATCCTGGTTCTGCCCCTTCCACTTGACTGTGGACAAGTAACTGCCATCCCTGCTGTCATTTCCATTTTCTGTGGTGGGATTTCCAGTACTCCACGCAGACGCTGCATAAATGCAGCCTGGACAGGGCCTGCTGGGGTAGAGATGGGATGGGAAGCTAGCCACACCAGAGGCCCTGGATGCTTGTTCCAGGTGGGGACAGTGAGTGAAATATGGATCTGCTCTGTGCCAGCTTTAGGTCCCAAAGGGGAAGGGGTCAAGGGTCTGCTGATGACACTGTACAGAACTTTTTCCCCTGAAGGAGCAGACATCTTGAGGCATTACAGCACAGTGGTTACAAACACAAGCTCTGGTGACACAGAAAGCTGGGGGTGGGGAGGGGGCTGGGAAATGCTGCTGCTGAACTGTGTCATGTCAACCAAGCCCCAGCACCACCCCCTGCCTCACTTTCCTCACACTACCTGCAGTATGTGGCTGGATGGAGCAGACAGGTGAAGCGGCCAGAGGCACTGTGCCCAGTGCCCAGCCAAGAGGTGGCACACCCTCCTCCTCCCCTACCTGACCTTTGGAGAGCATGTGACCTCACTGGTAGAGGGGCCACTGGGTTGTCAGCACAAGCCAGGTGTCAGTATAGCAGAGGAGAAAGATATTCCTATTACATCCTAGTTCCTGGTTGCTGAAGTGCAATCCCCACACCTGGCAAAATTAAAATCCCCATATTCTTTCTGTAAGGAATGAGGGACGAGGCAGGACTTGTCCTACCAAGACATGGTCCAGTGGTGACAGAGGGCTGCAGAAAATTGGCAGAGGGAGCAGGTCTGCCTCTGGCTGGCAGCGGCCTTCCATCCCGCTCTATTCACCAAGTTCTGCTATCACTACTCACCTGAGTAGGAGACCTGGGACACATCCTTCCCCTGGAGGTCCTGCAACTCTGGAACAAGTGGCTCATTCTCCTCTCCTTGGGAGAGATCCAGCTGGGCAGCTGGGTCATCTATTCACAGAAAAGGGAAGGATACACATTCATCAGTGATCTGCTCCCACAGGAAACCAGGGTGGGAGGAGAGAGAAGTTGCCTGTCCCAGGCAACTCTGGGACAGGTAGAGAAGAGAGAAGTTGGAGGGACACATGACAGGCCATGACACCAACAGGGGCCACACAGGGCCACAGAGAAGTGGAAAGACCGGAGCAAGCAGGGAGAGGGAGGGGGAGGGAGGACACTAAAGGGGAAGCTGTGGGCCTGGGGCAACTCTTTCAGGCCTATCAAGTTAGAAAAACAGCAATGAAGAGATCCGTAGGACAAGAATGATAGAAGAAAAGCAAATGAAAGGGATACAAGTTATATTTGGTTTTGTATGCAAAACAGCCAGCTGACAAGCCTAACTTACGTGTCATAACAGCAGGCAATGAATGGTCAACCTGCAAAGTGGCCTTGGGGCCACTGTGTACAGGTGACCTCCCATCAGGGTTTGGGGGTGAACAGTGAGATCAGATATGGGCCCCCTAGATCCCTGGTCTCAGGAGAGAGGACAGTTAAGTCTTACCTGGAGGCAGTGAGACGCCGCAGTCCTCCCCAATGATGAACTCTCCGTAGAAGCCAGTCTGGGCAGGGTCTAGAAGGGACCAGTCCTCTTCTGAGAAGCAGAAGATCATATCCTTGAAAGAAGAAACCCGGTTCTGAAACCACAGAACAGGTACACCTCAATCCAGGGACAAGCTAGGGGAGGGATGCTACAAACAAGTGGGAAGGAAGATGGGGCTGAGGCAGGGCCCCCAGCAACGTGTACAGATGGGAGAAAGAAAAAGCAGACAGGCTGCTCCACAGCTCACACTGATTCCCTAGTTCTAGCCTGAGATCCACCTGGATGCATCTGGTTTGGCAGAATCCGAACAGTGGATGCCTCACAGGATGGCCAAGGATGTACAGAACAGGCCTTCCTACACAGTGCTGGAGAGGCTGCAACCCACAACTCCCAGGCAGGCAAATGTCCACCAGATTACCCACGTGTTCACCCTTTGATGCAGAGATTCCATTTCTACAGTTCATTTTGCACATGTGCAGCATGAGGTCTGTATGAGCTCCTTCGCTGCAGCACTGATGATGATAGATAATAGTTAAAGCTGAAAACAAGGTCTATGCTCATCAACAAAGAACTATTTAAGTAAGCTACAGGCCATCCTACAAGGCCTGATCACACCCCCATTAGAAAGAATAAGGGCTTCTCCGTACCGCGTAGGAAGCCCTCCAAGGTGTACTGTTACATGAAAAAAAAAGCACCCGGCCAGAGGTTGTCTAGATTGTCCCTGTCTGCCAAGCACCTAAAAGTCTTGACAGTCGGCTGCTTCTGCAAAAGGTGCTAGGACCCCCAGGGTTACGTGCAGGAGGGAGACTTTTCTTACACTTTGTGTTATAAACCATGAGAATGTGTCAAAAATTAATTTTAATTTCTGAAATGATGGCATATCCACGTAATATCGGGAGTCCACAAAAATAAAGAAGTCATTTACAAAATCGAAATGTAATTCTTAGCCAGTTAGAGCGTGAAGCTAGGTTCTCAAATTTCCTCTAAATACTAATATGACAATTGGTGGTATATGTAAATGTCATTGAAAAATTATTTGTTTTGTTTGTAATAATCTGGAAACTTGATCATTTGATAGAATATTTGGGAGAAGTAAAATGTGAAAAGATGGGGCTTCCCCAGTGGTGCAGTGGTTGGGAGTCCGCCTGCCGACGCAGGGGAAACGGGTTCGTGCCCCGGTCCGGGAAGATCCCACATGCCGCGGAGCAGCTGGGCCCGTGAGCCATGGCTGCTGAGCCTGCACGTCCAGAGCCTGTGCTCTGCAACGGGAGAGGCCACAACAGTGAGAGGCCCACGTACCACAAAAAAAAAAAAAAAAAAAAGTGAAAAGATGAACAACTACTGGTCTAATTGACATTTCTGTTTGTACCTTCTAATCCCAGAAGAACAGAAATACATACATGTATTATTTCTACTAAGCATGTCATTATATATTGGCTTAACAAGCACAGGTTTTCTGCAAAGTGTTTCAATCACAAAGCATTTAAAATAAAATTCCATTTGGGTTTTTTATTTTTTAAAAGCCCTTTACACAGTTAATTGAAAAGGACTTCAAAATAAAATTTGGGGGTAAAAATGCAACCCACAGTACTTCTGTTTAATATACTAACATCTGTTTTGTTTTGTTTTTTTTTTAAAAAAAAGAAAGAGAATTCACAATATTTTAAACACATGTCCTTGCATCTAAATCTCTGGAATACTACCAGTTACTGCCATACGGTTGCCCGGGGGCCAGGTGCCAGGTGCGGGGGTTGGTGGGTAGATGGGTGGGTGGGGACCTGGGTAAGGAGAATTTTCAATGCATCTCCTCTGGTACCTCTGGACCCTTCCTTCCCCACATATGCGCTTTTTAATTTTTAAAATTAAACCTAGAGAGTAATACAATGAACATGAAGGATACACCACTGTTCAACTAGAGTCAATAAATGAACATTTGGCCCTTTTGTCACATTTCCCCCTCTCACATATATGGTGATTGGGTATGTTCACTTGTTCTCCTGGATATCTGGGGAGTTGCAGGTATCACAGGTCGTTACCCCAACATGTGACAGAGTGTATCTCCTAAGAAAGATGTTACTCTCCTACATCTGCACAATTCTTTTAGCACAGTGGCTCTCAACCAAGTGGATCGATTCTGCACCCAGAGGATATCGGGCAATGTCTGGAGACATTTTTGTCACCACTGAGGGGTGGGCACTACTGGCATCGAGCGGGTGGAGGACAAGGATGCTGCTCAACACACCCTATGGCCCAACTCGACAAAGAACTACCCAGCCAAAATGTCAACAGAGCCATGGTCAAGAAGCTGCTCTACAAGGCAAAAAATATACAAATCAATTTTCACTGCAAAGTAAAGGGGCTGTTACAGTGGAGGATTCCTGGACTGAATGTCAATATTATGACATAGTATGAGTGTGTTTCGTGTTTGGTAATTGCAATCGTTGTTGCTTTTGTTGTGGTCATCCATTTACAATGCCTGGTGTCAGTTTATTTACCTCTTGTAAAAATAAAATACAGTGTGTGTGTGTGTGTGAAAAAAAAATAGTACTGCTAACTGATAATAATAGTACTGCTAAAAATAGATAGATAGATGGTATTATTGTGAGGGCTAAGAGATAATGTACGTTGAATGCCCAACACAATACCTGGCACAGAACAGATTTCAATAAATGCTTCTTAAATGAATAAATAAATGAATATATTAAAAAAGAAAAAAGAAAGTGCTCTACAACCGAGAAATTTAATATTGGTTCAGTAATATCACCTAGTGTCTTCTGAATTATGAAATAGCATTACCTTTTCAAGGAAAAATATCTTGAAGAGTTTCACAGGTGACTGTGACAAGAGGTCAAGATTGGGAATTGCTGGGTTAAAGCTTTCTAATGGGCCCCTAGAAATCTTGCTAAACATACATTGTCTTAAAATGTCAGTCATCTGGGATATAAATAAAATTCAACAGTCATATGTTTATGTTACCACAGGCATATGTTTACAATTATTTATACTTTTTTTTGCCCAAGTCCATTCGATCAGAAAAGATTAAAAGTGTGATACTCCCCTGGGTACTTAGGGATGTAGGAAAACAGGCCTTTATACACGGTTGGAAATAACTGCACATTTCTGAACAATATTTGGGAGAATGTAGCAGAAGCATACACTGTGATCCAGTAATTCTATTTCTAGGAAATGTTCCTAAGGAAATCATTAGAGATGTATGCAAAAATGTGTGTAAAGAACGTAGAACACAATGTTTTGCAGAATCACATGTGAGGTTTCTTTTCTTCTTTATGCTTTTCTCTAGTGTCTGAAGACCTACCTAAGCACGTATCATTTATATATATATATATATATATATATATAGTGTGTGTGTGTGTGGGGGGGTACACGGGCCTCTCACTGTTGTGGCCTCTCCCGTTGCGGAGCACAGGCTCCAGACGCGCAGGCTCAGTGGCCACGGCTCACAGGCCCAGCTGCTCTACGGCATGTGGGATCCTCCCGGACTGGGGCACGAACCCGTGTCCCCTGCATCGGCGGGTGGACTCTCAACCACTGCGCCACCAGGGAAGCCCTATATTTTAATATTATTAAAAACTGGGGAATTCCCTGGCGGTCCAGTGGTTAGGACCTCAGCGCTTTCACTGCGGTGGCCCAGATTCAATCCCTGGTAGAGGAACTAAGATCCTGCAAGCTGAGTGGTATGGCCAAAAAAACAACCAAAAAAACCTGAAATAAAATACCCATGTACCTGCTAGTAAGATGTATAAACTATTAATAGGTAAGAGTCTTTGCTTCAGGTTTTCTTTGAAAGGGTGTGGTGGGATTATGGTATCCTCTGAGCTTCTCCCGACCCCAGTCCCACTCCCAGACCTTCCTAGAGGGAAGCTGCACTCTGGATTTGGTGTTTAATATTCTATGCATGGCTTTTAAACTCCCACTACATCCAAATATAGCCTGAAATGACAGCACTGTTTTGTAAGTATTTAAATGTTAAACTTGCCTTATATGCACCATTCTAGTTAAGATTTATTCACGTTGATATACGTAAGTCTAGTTCACTGACTTTAATGTATACAATTTCATAGAATTATTCTTCTGTCATAATGTTTAGGTCTTTCACAGCTCAGTGAACTCTCTCTTCTGTCACCTCATCCATGTGTAACAGTGCCTCCAGAGTAGATGTGTAGAGGGAACATCGGGAACATACATCTTGACCGACAGTAATATTTCCACATCTTTCTTCAAGTGGAGTACCTAAAGTACACTCCCACTGGCAATACGTTGGCATGCCTATTTCCATACACCTTTGCCAACAACACTGGGTACTGTCAAATATCGAAGATTCTAGCAACACTGTGGGTATGAAGCAATCACAGGAGCGTAACTCCCTTTACCTCGATGAACATCTCTTCATGAATTTATTGGCCACTTGGGTTTTGTCTTAAGATACTCGCTTATTTTCTTTGCCTATTTTTCTATTTTCTAATGAGTTGCTCTTCCTATTTTTTTTAAACCAGCTTGTTATCCACTGTGGATATACTTCACTATCATAAAAGAAAGGATAACACTATTTTAACTTTTAAAAAATCTAAGTGTTTCAATCACTTTATGGTGATATGAGTAATCAGTAATATTAATGACATATAAAGAACTGCAAGAAAATGTTTAACAAATTAGTAAGGTGACCATTTTAGAAAAGAGCTTCAAAATCAGAAATGTGGCTTTGGAACAAAAACAGGCCAACATAGAAGAGAAGAAAAAGTCCAGAAACAAAATTTGGTATACCTAAAACTTTAATCTACAAGAAAAAAACAGAACCCTAATCAATGGGGAAACAGAAAAATGACTTTCTTTCATCTGATGTGCCTGATACAGTTGGCTAACTACTTAGAAATAAAACTAGATTCTGATCCTTGATTATAAAGAATATAAAAATAAAAAACTTGAAGCCTACCCACCCCTGCAAAGGCTTTCAGGCACTAAAAATAGAGACGCCATATGAAGAAGTAATTGGCAGATACTCCACATAAAAATTATAAATATCCACAGTAATGAAAAAGCATGAATGAAATTAAAAGACAAATGACAAACTGGGAATAAAGGCACACCATTTATGAAAGGCAAAGAGTACTTTAAATATATGGAGCCCTTACACCACAATTGGAAAAGCTTTCCATCCCAATAAAAAAAGGTGAGGAAACCAAGAAAGTAAATATTTTAAAACATATGAAAAAAAGTTCACCTTTACTAGTACATGAAAAAGTGTATATAAAAGACTATTATCAATCTTCACTTTGGAGACTTCCCCTGGTGGTGCAGTGGTTGAGAATCCACCTGCCAATGCAGGGACATGGGTTCTAGCCCTGGTCCAGGACGATCCCACATGCCGCGGAGCAGCTAAGCCCGTGCGCCACAACTACTAAGCCTGCGCTCTAGAGCCCGTGAACCACAACCACTGAGCCCACGCACTAGGGCCTGTGCTCTGCAACAAAGAGAAGCCACTGCAATGAGAAGCCCGTGTACCACAACAAAGAGTAGCCCCCACTCGCCACAACTAGAGAAAGCCTGTGCACAGCAATGAAGACCCAACGCAGCCAAAAATAAATTTATATATAAAAAAAAATCTTCACTTTGATAAAGTTTCAAAAAGAAAGGTGATGAATTTCACCTGAGCCTAGAGGCCAAAATTCTTACACTCCAATCATAGAAATCCTCTGGAATCTTCAAAAAAGCTTCTATACTAATAAGTAAAATTAACAAGGTTGCTGGTTAGAAGGTCAGTATACAAAAATCAGTTGTATTTCTATATATGAACAAGTGGAAGATGAAATATTAAAAAACCATACCACTTACAATAGCATCAAAAGTCATGAAATTCTTAAGGAAAATGTTTACCAAATATGTACCCCATCCAAACACTGAAAAACTAAGTAAATGGAAGGATTTAACATGTTCCTAGATGGGAAGACTTCAAAATGTTAAGATGGCAATTTGCCCCACAATGATCTATAAATTCAGTTCAATTCCACATAAAAACTCCAGGAGACTTTATTTATTTATTTTTAATTGATGTGTTGATTCTAAAATTTATAAGGACATACAAAGCACTTAGAGTAGCCAAAAGAACTTTGAAAAACAAAAGTCAAATTGGAGGACTCACTACCAATTGCAAAACTAAGTATAAAGTTATAGTGTTCTTGGCATAAAGGATCAAAACATAAATCAGGGTACCAGGTAGAGCCCAGATGTCCAGACATATGTGGACAACCAATTTTTGACAAAGGTGCCAAGGCAATTCAATAGGAGAAAGGGAAATCTTTTCAGTGAATGGTGATAAACAACTAAATATCAACATAAAAAAAAAAAACCCTACACCCCATACCATACACAAAGTATAATTTTAAAAGGAACCAAAGGGGCACAGTGGTTAAGAATCCGCCTGCCAATGCAGGGGACACAGGTTCGATCCCTGGTCAGGGAAGATCCCACATGCCGCAGAGCAACTAAGCCCATGCACCTAGAGCCCGTGCTCCACAACAGGAGAAGCCACAACTCGCTGCAACTAGAGAAAGCCCATACACAGCAACAAAGACCCAACGCAGTCAAAAAAAAAAAAAAAAGAACCAAAGGGACTTTCCTGGCAGTCCAGTGGTTAAGACCCCGTGCTTCCACTGCAGGGGCACGGGTTCGATCCCTGGTTGCTACGCAGCACAACCGAAAAAAACAAAAAAGAACCAAAGACCTAAATGTAAAACCTAGAACTATAAAACACACAGTAGGAAAATCTTTGTTGCCTTGAGGTAGACAAAGATTTGTTAGACAGGACACAAAAAGCATTAAATGATAAAAGAAAAAATTGATAAATTCAATCTCATTAAAATTGAAGATATCTAATCTTCAAAAGACATCATTAAAACAATGAAAAGGCAAGCTGTAGACTGGTAGAAAATATTCCTAATACATATATCTGACAAAGGACTTTATTCGGAATATATATGTCTTAAAACACAATAAGATAAGCAACCCAAAAAGCAGGGAAAATGTTGGACACCTCACAAAAGATGTAGAAATGATCCACAAGCACATAAAAAGATACCCAACTTCATTAGTCAACAGACAAATGCAAATCAAAACCATATTGAGATATCCACCTCAATAGCCAAAATATGTTTTTTAAAATAACAACGTCAGGATATGGTGAAGATGTGTAAAAACTGAAACTTTCATTCATTGCAGGTAGGAGTCTAAGTGGTTAAATCATTATAGAAAACAGCCAATTCTCCTATAATTAATTATATACACTTCCCCATGACAATTTCACTCCTAGGTAATTGCCCAAGAGAAAGGAAAACATACATCCACAAAAAGACTTGTATATGAATGCTCATACAAGCTTCATTCATAACCGCCAAAAGTGGAAGTGACCCAAATATTCACCAACAGGTGTGTGTGTGTGTGTGTGTGTGTGTTTTGGCTGCCCTGTGCGACTTACGGGATTTTAGCTCCCTGACCAGGGATTGAAGCCAGCCCTCGGCAGTGAGAGCATGGAGCCCTAACCACTGGACTACCAGGGAACTGCCCTGGATAAACCAACTGTGACGTAGTTATACAATGGAATACTACTCAGCAATAAAAAGGGACAAACTACTGATAC
This sequence comes from Lipotes vexillifer, assembly GCF_000442215.2. NCBI lineage: Eukaryota > Metazoa > Chordata > Mammalia > Artiodactyla > Lipotidae > Lipotes > Lipotes vexillifer. The sequence continues at coordinate 146,432 of NW_006788006.1, read as the reverse complement.
TGGGCTGAGTAAGAGAAGCCTGACACCAAGGACCACATACTATATGATCCCACTTATGTAAAATTGTAAAACAAGAAGAACAAATCTATTGTGACAAAAAGGAGATCAGTGCTGACCTGGGCAGGAGAGCAAAGCTTTATTGCAAAAGGGCACAAGGGAACTTCTGGGGTGATGGAGATGTTTTGTATCTTGACTGGGTAATGGTTACATGTGTAGACACTTGTCAAAACTCTCTAAACTTTGCACTTAAAATAGGTATATGCAAATTATAGCTCAAAAAAAAAAGATTAAAAGAAGTAAAAATATAGAGGCCATTTTCGGTCATCATTATGGTAAAGATTAAAAACAAAATTTTAATATAAAAAATAAACAAATATGGAACAATTATACATAACTTATATATGTCGTATTAAAATACCACCCGAGAGGGACTTCCCTGGTGGTGCAGTGGTTAAGAATCTGCCTACCAATGCAGGGGACACGGATTCGAGCCCTGGTCCGGGAAGATCCCACGTGCCGTGGAGCAACTAAGCCCGTGTGCCACAACTACTGAGCCCACGTGCCACAACTACTGAGCCCACGTGCCACAACTACTGAAGCCTGCATGCCAAGAGCCCATGATCCTCAACAAGAGAAGCCACTGCAATGAGAAGCCCGCACACCACAACAAAGAGTAGCCCCCGCTCGCTGCAACTAGAGAATGCCCTCGTGCAGCAACGAAGACCCAACACAGCCAAAAATAAATAAATTTATTTTAAAAAGAAAAACAAAAAAAAAAACCCACCTGAGACCCTTACCCAAGAGATCAGGGCTTACATGACCCATATGAGGAACACCACTTCAGGGCCCTCGACGTGACACATGGGGAAAGACAACCCAGCCTGGCACTCTCACCAAAACGTGTAACCTGAATCTCCTCGTGAGTTAGAACCTATCTGAGCAGAGTCTGCCATTACAACTAATCTTCACTCTTCAGAACTATTGATGCCGTGACAAACACTGCAACTCCAAGGAGAAAATGTTGCACATAGGACAACTAATAATTGGGAAGCATGATGCTCTATGACTATTATTTTAATGTTGAATTTCCAGAATGTAGTAACTGTATTATGGTTTTGTAAGCAAATGCCCTTGCTTTTAGGAAATATGCTCCCTCGGCATGAACAAAGGGATAAAAGGGGAAGAATGTCTACATATAACTCCCTAAAGATTCAGGAAAAAAA
>NW_006788006.1:125719-145163 GCF_000442215.2 Lipotes vexillifer | reverse complement strand
AAAAAAAGGGGGGGGGGGGGGGCGTTGGGGCTGAGACGGAGACAGAGTAAGAGAGAGAGAGGGAGGAGGGGGAGAGAGAGAGATAGTGACAGAGAATGGGGGAATTAAAGTGAAGAGTATTTGCAAGTCTTTTCTATTCTGGCAGTCTCCCCCAAGCTTGATATTAATGCGAAAGCAAAAGTTAAAAATAAAAATAAATATAATATTTTAAAAATTTCTAAAGATGAATCTGTTTGGAACTGGTCTTCTCAAATTTGGATGTACATATCAATCACCCAAGCATCCTGGTAAAAATGCACATTATGCCCCTGCAGGTCTGGGGTGGAGCCTGAGAGCCTACAGTTATCAGCCCTTAAGTGGCTTTACTGCTAGCCAGAGGCCAGTGTGGGGGAAGCCTGTCCAAGACAAGTTCCACAGAGTGGAAGACAAGCCTCAGGAAGCCACAGGCTCTCCACACAAGGGCTTGCAGCAAAGAACTTGATTTTGGTCTTGAAGGGGGTAAGAATACACCACTCCAAAATATGCCACTTTGGCCTAAGGGCTGTTTTGAGCTGTAGGCAATGGAGAAACAGAAAGACTGCAGAAGTACCCTCCCCCTACTTGCCTAAAGGCAGGGCGCAAATTTTCCTTTGTGAAGGACTCCTCCCCTCCTACCAGGGTGGGCAGTGTGACTCTTAATAACCAGACAGAACTCTAGACTCTTTATCAGCCCAGACAGCATAACAAATTTAACTAAATAACCTTTATCTTCCATTCGTTTCCACATATAGCTACCTTCCCACAATTTACCAGCCCTTGAAGCTCAAAATCCTCTTTGTCTTGTCATTTCTCCATAAATGTACTGACTGTAGTTAAAATGGTATAATTCTCTGGGTCTGAGTGCCTTCTAGTTTTCCTTTCATTTCTGTGAGGCATCCCATAGCCATATAAAATAAATATTTTTCACCTGTTAATCTGTCTTTTACCAGCTCAATTTGCAGTTTCCCAGCCACTGAACCTTAGAGAGTAGAAGAAAAAGTTTTTTTCCTCCCTGACAAGTCTCTTAATGAGAAAAAGAAGGTAACTGCCACTATTGGTGAAATATGAAAGAAGTCAGTGCTCTAAGACAGCACTACAGAGGTGAAGGTTCTGAAGATTCTGAAGAAAAAACTGGCAGTTACGTAATTTTCAAAACATACGGCTGTTTTTCCCCTGTAAGCCTTGGATAGGTGTCTGTGAATCTACCCCAAACTGCAATAGGAACAAAACACGGTGGGCACGGATGTTCACAGCATCATGTAAGCAAACCCAAGTCCCAGGTCCCGGTAAATGGATCAATGATGCTCCAATCACTGACAGCCTGACACAGCCACTTAGCAGGATACCCAGGGAGCTTTTATATCATATGGAGAAATGCTTACGTACACACTGGAGACAAAGCATAAACACAGGACTCAATACAGCATGATCCTAGAAAGGCACAAAACAAAACAGCAGAGAAAAGAAGGAAGTTCATCAAAACACTCAGAGATCTTCTCAGATAACTGGAAACATGTAATATCCTTTCACTTTCTAAATCTTGCCAATTTTTATAACAAGAATGGGTGGGGGAAATAAATATGTCCATTTAAAGTTTCAGAGGAGACTTCTGCCGCCTTCTCGAAGATGGAGCAGACATACATTCCTTTAATTCCCCCCCAATAAGTACAACTAAAACCCCAGGAAATGATATATTAAAAAAACACAGCAAACTCTCTCTGAAAGGTGGAAAGAGGAAGGCACACCAGCTAGGGACCTCAGACACCACAGCGAGGAACAACAGAGTGGAGAGTACCCTGGTTTTTCTTTCTGCCTCATATATCAAAACTTGAAGCTGAAGGAGCAGGTGACCCCAAAATACCAATAGGCACAGATAAAAATACAACCCTAACAAAAGCCTGTTCTCTCAGCCACAGGACCAGGAAAGTAGCTAGACAGACAATAACTGCTCTAGTCCAGCCAAGCACCACAAAAAAACATGGCCCCCAACCTTGCTCATGCTAGCAGAGAATGAGTGGGAGCCTAGACTTCCACCCTCACCAGGCTGCAATGAAGTGCCCCAGCACCCCCACTGGTGGTCTCAGAGAAGGCCAAGGCCAAGCAGAGAGCTGGGACTTCCATCCCTGCTGACTAGTAACAGTCCTTCCCCCACACCACCCCAACACAGACTGTATCAGTGGAGACCACATGGGGAGCTGGAATTCCCAGCCCCCCTCAGAAGCCCAAGACATTTTCAAATAAATCAAAAAAAGGTACATTTGTGGACTTCCCTGGTGGCGCAGTGGTTGAGAATCCACCTGCCAATGCAGGGGACATGGGTTCGATCCCTGGTCCGGGAAGATCCCACATGCCGCGGAGCAACTAAGCCCGTGTGCCACAACTACTGAAGCCCGAATGCCTAGAGCCCGTGCTCTGCAACAAGAGAAGCCACCACAATGAGAAGCCCGCGCACCACAACGAAGAGTAGCCCCCGCTTGAGGCAACTAGAGAAAACCCATGCAGAGCAATGAAGACCCAACGCTGCCAAAAAAAAAAAAAGGTACATTTGCCACCAGCGGACTTATCCTAAAAGAATGGCTAAAGAAAATTCTCTAAACAGAAAGGAAACAATAAAAGAAGGAACTATGGAACATAAGAAAGGAAGAAAGGAAAAAGTTAAGTCAAAATACGAGCAAAGGCGATATGCTGTCCTCCTTTTTAAGTTTTCTAAATAAATATTTGATAGTTGAAGCACCAGTTATAACACTGTCTGACATGGTTCTAAATGTATGTAGAGAAACTATTTAAATCAATTGTATTATAAAAGGAGGAGGGGGAAGGGATGTAAAGTTATGTATATTTAATACCTAGAGCAACTGAGACAGGAAGGAAGGGGGAAGGGCACAACCATTAAAAAAATGACACAACCATTAAGAACAGGATACCACAAAAACCGGTTAGAACCTACTAGGCCCAAGATGGTGGAAGATCTGACTTCCAGTGGACCTTGAGCCTCATTATATGCTCCTTGTAATACATCAGCATATGCTAAATGACACACCCACAGGCACAGATCAGTTCTGAGGCCAACCATAAAAGGCCAAAATACTGGGCAGTAGCGCAATTCCTGGGAATCTCTGTCCCTTCCCCAAAATAACTGGAATAATCCTCCCACTCCTTAGCCTGTGAAATTACCCAGCCCATAAAAACTAACCACCCCATATTTCGGTGCCACCTCTTGCCTTCTGAGAAGGCCTACACTGTCTGCGGAGTGTGTATCTCTCTAAATAAACCGCTTTCACACTACTATGGCTCACTCTTAAATTCTTTCCTGTGCGAAGCCAAGGACCCTCACTTACTGGCTGTCCGAGGAACTCCCCCAAGACCTGGGACATGACCATCCTCTTGTGCCCCATTTTTCCTGCAATACAATCACTAAAAAGCTATATTGACAAAGGTTCTTTGCTTGACCAAACTTTAGTCAGGCTCCTGAACCTTCCCCTGGGTCCATCTGTGCACTTCCTTGTAAAACTCAATTTTAGCATAAGTCGGTTTAACCAGAACGTCCTGTCTTCCACATCTGATTGGCTTCCTCATCCTAGGTGATGTCTGGTCACGCTGGCCTGTCTGCAGCAAGAATCCTGTTAGGTTGGTCTAGCTGTTAGGGTCTATCACAGACCCTGCTGATAACAGAAAGGATGATAAAGGAATACTACAAATCACTCCACACATACAAATTTTAACAACTTAGATGAAATGAAACAATTCTTTGAAAAATACATACTATCACAACTCATCCACTATGAAACAGATAGTATGAATAGCCCTATAACCACTAAGGAAGTTTAATATATAATTAAAATACCACACACAACCCACCCCACCCCCAAACCTTCAGGTTCTTATGGTTTCACTAGAGTATCCTACCAAATGTTCAAAGAATGAACACTAATTCTATACAATCTCTTTTAGAAAACAAGAAGAGGGGACACTTCCCAATTCATCTTCTGAAGCTAGTATTACCCTGAACAAAACTAGGCAAAGACAGTAAAGAAAACAAACAAACAAAAACCACTGACAGGTAACTTTCATCAACATTGATATAAAAATCCTTTACAACCAGCGCGCAAAGCCATGGGGTGGGGGGCGGGGAAGGGGGAGCGGCGCTGACGTACAGGTAACTGCGCCCCCGCCCGGCATGCGGTGCCCCCTGTCCGCTGCCGCTTTTGCTGCTTCACAGCAAGCACATGGGAAATACGGGCAGGGCGAGCTCCAGTCCCCCGCCCGCGCTCCTGCCAGGTCTCCGCGTGAGTCTCTGGCATCCTGCCGCAGCCGGGCCAGCTCGGGACGCCCCGTGGTTCCGGGGGCTCTTAGGGGCCTTGCGAACCCGGCGGGCCGAGGCCCGTCTTCCCCTGGGCCCGGCTGTTCCTATTGGCTGCAGACGCAGACCTTAAGCTCGAGGACGCTGGTGTCCAGTTTCCCTTGACCTTGAGGGCCCGGGAAGGTCGTACGAGCCATGGCTATGACAGTCAGATTGCCCAGCAGCGTTTTAAGAAAGCCAGATGCCTGGATTGGGCTCTGCGGAGCGCTACGAGGGTAACCTTCACATAAACACTGTGCTTCCTGGAATCGATACTTATATTTGTCTAGTACCAAGTTAAATGCTTCAAATTATAAAACATTTTTCCATAACATTTTCTCACTGAGACTCTCAGGGCTTTTAATATCTCAAGAATATATTTTCCCATTTTCCATAAGACTCAAAAGTAATGTAAGCGGAGTTCCCTGGTGGCACAGTGGTTGAGAGTCCGCGTGACGATGCAGGGGACGCGGGTTCGTGCCCCGGTCTGGGAAGATCCCACATGCCGCGGAGCGGCTGGGCCCGTGAGCCATGGCCGCTGAGCCTGCGCGTCCGGAGCCTGTGCTCCACAACGGGAGAGGCCACAACAGTGAGAGGCCCGCGTACCGCAAAAAAAAAAAAAGTAATGTAAGCTCTAAAAAATCCACTAAAAAGACTCTGCAAAAAGTGGAAGATGAAGGGGACTCTGATGAAGAGAGTGAGCATCATGAGTGAGCAAGAAGAGGAGCCAGAGGACAACCCCAGTGCGGTCAGAGACCATAAGGACCTGGACAAAGTAGTGCAGTCTTTCCGATATGATGTTATCCTGAAGACGGGCCTAGATATCCGGAGAAACAAAGTGGAAGATGCATTCTACAAAGGTGAACTCAGGCTGAACGGGGAAAAATTATGGAAGAAAAGCAGAACGGTGAAGTGGGAGATACATTGGATCTTCTAATTGGAGAGGATAGAGAAGCAGAAACAGAGATAGTGATGAGGATTCTCCTGAAAAAAGTGTTTGAAGAGAAGACCAGCAGTGAGAAATACGGAGTGGTGTTACGGCGGTGGAAAAAGTTAAAATTGCCTTAAAAAAGTACGCTCAGGGCTTCCCCGGTGGCGCAGTGGTTGAGAGTCTGCCTGCCAATGCAGGGGACATGGGTTCGAGCCCCGGTCTGGGAAGATCCCACATGCTGCGGAGCAACTAGCCCCGTGAGCCACAATTACTGAGCCTGCGCGTCTGGATCCTGTGCTCTGCAACAAGAGGCCGCGATAGTGAGAGGCCCGCGCACCGCGATGAGGAGTGGCCCCCACTTGCCCCACATGCCGTGGAGGGGCTGGGCCCGTGAGCCATGACCGCTGGGCCTACGCGTCCGGAGCCTGTGCTCTGTGACGGGGGAGGCCGCGGCAGTGGGAGGCCCACTAATTTTAAAAAAAAAAAAAAAAAAAAAAAAAAAAAATCCTTAACAAAATAATAGCTAATAAAATTCAGCAATATATAAACAGAATTTTATACCATGACAAGAAGGCGTTTATTCCAGGGAAGCAAGGCTGGTTCAATATTCAGAAGTCAATCAATAAATCCATAATATTAACAGCCTAAAGAAAATTCACATGATCATATCAACTGAAGTAGAAAAGGTTTTGACAAATTCAACAATCACACATAATAAAAACTCCAGAAAAATAGGAATTAAGAAACTTACTCAACTTGATAATTTATTTAAAATTTACAGCTAACATTATACTTAATTGTGACAGACTGAATGCATTCCCCCTGATTTCGGGAACAAGGCAAGGATGGATGTCTGTCCCCGCTGCTGCTATTCAACATTGTGCTGGGAGTTCTAGCCAGTGGAATGAGGCAAGAAAAGGAAATAAAAGCATAAAAACTGGAAAGAAAGAAAGAAAACTGCCTTTATTTGCAGATGACACAATTGTCTACACAGAAAATCCAGGAACTGTTTAAAATAAAATAAAAAGCCCAAACCCTCCTTAAACTGATGTATGAATCCTGCAAGGTCACAGAATAGAAAATAAACATTCAAAAATCAATTGTGTTTATTATACTATAAATGGATGTGTTATCATCAAAATTAAAAATAAAAATTGTAATTCCTCAAAAAATGAAGTACCTACATATAAATCTAACAAAACACATACAAAACGTATATGCTAAGAACTACATAACAGTGATGAAAGAAATCAAAAAAATTAAGTAAATGGAGAAGCATTCTGCATTCACAGATTGAAAGATTCAGATGATAAAAATGTCAATGCTCCCCAAATTGATATACAGGTTTAACAAAATTCCTATCAAAATCTCAGTTATACCCTTTATAGATATGGACAAGATTATTCTAAAATTCACAGAGGAAGGCAAAGGGACTAAATAGCTAAAATAATTTTGAGAAAAAAAAATAAAAAAGGAGGAATCAATCTACCTAATTTCAAGACTTAGTATAAGGTACAGTAATCAAAATTATGTACTATTAGAGAGAGAGACAGATCAACGGAACAGAACAGAGAACCTGGGAAAAGACCCACACAAATATGCTCAATGGATTTTTGATAAAGGAGCAAAAGCAATTCAGAAAAGACAACGTTTTCAACAAATGGTGCTGGAGCAACTGGACGTCCACCGGCAAAAAACATGAATCTTGACCTAAGTCGCACACCCTATACAAAACTTAGAGATCATGGACTTAAATGTAAATGGATCACAGATCACGGATTAAATGTATCATGGACTTAAACGTAAAATGCGTACGTAACTATATAACTTTTAGGAAAAAACAGGAGAAAATCTTTGGGATCTAAGACTAAGCAAAGAGTTCTTAGACTTTACACCAAAAGCATGATCCTTAAAAGGAAAAACTCACAATCTGGACTTAATCCAAATTTAATACTTTTGCTCTGCTAAAAACTCTGTTAAAGGGGTGGAAAGACAAGTTCCAGAGTGAGAGGATATATTTGTAAAACACATATCCAACAAAGGACAAGTATCTAGAGTACATACTGAGCTCTTGAAACAACAGAGAAAAAGTAAATGGTCCAATTAGATCACAGGCAAAAGTCATGAAGAAACATTTCACATAAGAGAATATTCGCATGGCAGCTAAGCACCTGAAAAGATGTACAACGTTATTAGTCACTAGGGAAATGCAAATTTAAACCATAATGAGATATCACTTATCAGAATGGCTAAAATTAAAAAAGTGACAACAAATGGTGGGAGGATGTGAAAAATGTAGATCAGTCATACATTGTTCATAGGAATGCAAAATGGTACAGTCACTCTGGAAAAGGATGTAGTAGTTCCCTGAAAAACTAAATATGCACTTGCCATTCAACCCAACAACTGAATGCCTGTGCATTTACTCCAAAGAAATGAAGACCGATGTTCACACAAAACCTGTACACAAATGTTTACAGCAGCTTTATGCAAAATGGCCCCAAACTGGAAACAACCTAGATATCCTTCAATGGGTAACGGGTTAAACAAACTGTGGTATATACAAACCAAGGAATTCTACTCAGCACTAAAAAAGGAATGGACTACTGATACATGTAAAACCCTGGCTGAAGCTCCACAGAATTATGCTGATAAATCCATTTATATAATTTTTTTGAAATGACAACATTACAGAGATGTAAAACAGATTAGTGGTTGTCAGAGAAGGATGAGAGCATGGGGTAAAAGAGAAGTGGGTTTGGCTGTAAAAGGCAACATGAAGGATCCTCCAGTGAAGCAAATGATCTGTATCCTAAAAGTATCAATGTCAATATGCTAGTTGTGATACTGTATTATATTTTTACAAGATGTTACCATTTAGTGTAAAAGTACAAGGGATCTCTTGTTATTTCTTACAACTACATGTGAATCTACAATTGTGTAAAAAAATAAAAAATATATAAACTTTATGTGCACCCATGATCATAGCAGCATTATTTATAATAAAAGGTGTGTCCATCAATGAATGAACAGATAAACCAAATGCATTACATACATACCATGGAATATTATTCGGCCTTAAAAAGGAAGGAGATTCTGACACATGTTACGTCATGGATGAACCTTGAGGACATTACGCTAAATGAAATAAGTCAGTCAGAAAAAGACAAATACCGTGGGATTCCACTTTTATGAGCTATCCAGCGTAGTCAAATCATAGAAAAAGTAGAATGGTGGTTTCAAGGGGCTGGGGGTATGAGGGAATGGAGGGAATTAATTACTTAATTTGTGAGGAATTTCACCTTGGCAAAATGAAAAAATACTGGAGATTGGCTACACAACAATGTGAATATGTTTAACATGACTGAACACTTAAAAACACTACTGTACATTAGAAATGGTTAAGATACTAAATTTTATGTTATGCACATTCTACCACAAATGAATTTTTTTTAAAAACTAAAAAAAAAAAAGACCTTCACAATGGTGATTTCTAGTGCACTAGGCAGAAACTATCCTCAATAGAGTGATAAAACAGCACTGATTTATCAAAATCTACATTTTCCTTTCACAAGATGAATACCAAAGCTCATTGGATATTAAATTCACAGTATCTCCTTGTGTGTCATACTGGTCAAAGGTATCAAGTTTTAATAAGAAATATGAGTTTCATCTCCTTTGAGTCATTTGTGTTCAACAACTATCACAGTACATAGAGGATGCTAAAACACGTGTGCTGAGCACTAGGGCCCATGAGTACAGCACTGAGGGAATAGAGACACCCCATCCCATGTACCCTGGTTAATCCTTCCTATCCTGAGCCCTCTCCACTCCCCAAGTTTAAAGTCTTATCGAATGCACTGCGCGGACAGCAAACTTGAGATGTGTTTCCTGTGCATCTACTGTCCTTCAGTTTTCAAGCTGCCAGGGAACCAGAAACAAAACAAAGTCCATACCTTCACACAGCCCATTCTTGTGGGAGGAGATGACTCTGTGGTACAGTCACTAAATTTTATGCCAGCCAATGGAAAGCATTAGAAATAAAAATGAAGGGGTATGGTGGGAAACCAAGGCCAAAGGCAGAAACTGGGCTGAAAAGAGGTGGGTGAGAGCACCTGCCAGACCAACACCAGCCCCTATCCTGTGAGGACACCTGAGAAAGTAAGCCTCGTGAGGGAACATGGAAGGGGAAAATGCAGAGGAGATTCCCTAACAACTCACTGCACGGTTGTGTGACGGTGCTGAAATAATCTGTGCTTTTTTCCTCCATTTCCTAATATTTCTGAAACAGCTACTACCGTGATTATTATTAAATAAAAAAAATACCCTATGAAGTAAAAGAGTGAAGAGGTCTCTTTTTTCACAGGAAAGGAACTCTAAGATGCCAAGAGGACAACAGACAAGGACTCCAGGGCATTTGTTTTCCACCATCTTTGTCTGCACAAAGGCTCCCGAAGGTGACAAACAGCCAGTATGGTGAACAGCCAGGACTAAACAGGCAGGGCGGATGCAAAAGAGCATCTTACAAACTCATGCCCTTCCTGTATTAGTTTTTCTCTGCTAGGGCTGAACAACCTGTGGGGCAGACAGCAAGCTGGCTGGGGTCCTGGAAAAGCTGCCATGCAGCTTGGAGAGAGGCAAATATGGGGTTCTCAAAGACCCTTGAAGAAATTACTCACCGGGGGCAGCTGGAGGGCAGTCACCTGCTGTGCGTCCCTCAAACTCGCTTCCTGAAGAAGGGAAGTGTCTTGCAGGACTGAAAGAGATCAGAAATGGATAGCTCATAAAATCCTGGGTCTCTTTTTTCACCTATAGAAAGAGGATTACCAGATGATGCACATAAAAAGCACCTGCGGGACTGCCCTGGTGGCACAGTGGTTAAGAATCTGCCTGCCAATGCAGGGGACACGGGTTTGATCCCTGGTCCAGGAAGATCCCACATGCTGCGGCGTAACTAAGCCCGCACACTGCAACTACTGAGCCTGCACTCTATAGCCCACAAGCCACAACTACTGAAGCCCGCGCACCTAGAGCCTGTGCTCCACAACAAGAGAAGCCACCGCAAATCACAATGAAGAGTAGGCCCTGCTCGCTGCAACTAGAGAAAGACCACATGCAACAACAAAGACCTAACATAGCCAATAAATAAATAAGTAAGTTAAAAAAAAAAAAAGCACTTGCAAAATAAGGATTTCTGTCACTTTACTTTCAGACATGTCAGTGGGGGCAGTAACGGGGAATGCCTGGGGTCCAGTTGGCTCTGCCACCAACTAGCTATGTGACTCCCTGAAGGTCCAGGGACCTCAGCTGTATCATCCACAATACAAGGGAAATGAAGGTTAGAGGTCCATGGTGTAAAAGGGGTCAGTAAGAGCTGTTAGCAATTAAGATTATTGTGGGACTCCAGTGTCATATAAATTTATACATTTATAAGTTTATAAATTGCAAAGCTCTTTAAGACTATTATCTCTGTCAAAGGCTCCTGGAAGAGCACCTCCCACAGTGCCCAACCACCATCACTCAAAATGTGTACACACTGTAGTACTGGGATCATCTCACTCTCCCTTATCTTGAGCTACCAAGGGCTTCTGCTACATTCTTATATGATTTCTCTCCCCTGACCAGCACATGCCCAGGCTTCTGCAAGAAGTGAGCCACATACCTGGCCTATGGTGCAGCCATGTCAAAATGAGCTGTTTCACAAAAGGTACTCCTTTCACAGAATAAGCTGCACTATCATCTCTCAGTTTGGAGAAAATCTGGGAGGTTAACCGCAGCTCATAATGTGAGATCAGTGTCGAAGCTAACATTAGAAGCCAGTGTTCCTCACCTTTCACACCTGGGACATAGAGCTTTCGGCAAACAGCAGGGGCAGGTGTGGCTATTTGGAACAACAGCCTGAGACAGGAGCCAGCTCAGACCAGCAGTGACACTTGGGTGGGGGTGTGTGAGGAGAATTCCCCACGGAAGGCAGCCTCTTCACTCCGCTGCCAGAAGCTCAGGCTAGGTGGGCATGGATTTGAGGAAGGCATGTTTTAATTCTGCTTTCATACCTACCACCTTCTGGGGTATAAGACACAGCCCTACCCTATCTTTCACCACGATAAATGAGCACATCGATGCTTTAAAGATTACTCTGGACAGCTTTCAGCCTCCAAACAAAATCTATATTTTGGGGAAAAGCTTCAAGATTAGGAACTATATGGCTTTTACTGGAAGTGCTTCCCAATGATAAATCACCTGAACATTTAAGGTGTTCTTAATAGCTAACTCTCATCATGCCTACTTTGTCCATTCATTATTGCTCAAGGAAATGGAAGCGCTGACGCTTTTGACCCAAAGCCCATCCATGGTAGCTGGATTATCTCAGAACTTCACCCAGGAGTGAGTAGGCTGCTACAGTTCCTGAAGCACCTCCTCCTCCTGAGGGTCCTATCACGGCCATCATCAACTGCATAACCCAGGCTGCTTGCACATGTATTGTTTATTTGGGCAAATGGTTGTTTCTCATGCCTGTGGTTATGGGCTGAACCACATCCCTGCCAAATTCATATGTTGAAGTCCAACCCCCAGTACCTCAGAATGGGACTAGATTTGGACATAGGGCTTTTCAAGAGATAATTAAGTTACAATGAGGTAACTGGGATGAGCCCTAATCCAATATGCCTGAGGCTCTTATAATAAGAGGAGATTAGGACACAGACACACAGAGGGAAGACCATGTGAGCAAACAGGGAGAAGATGGCTGTCTAGAAGCCAAGGAGAATCAGGTCTTAGGAGAAACCAACTCTGCTGATACCTTGATCTAGGACTTCCAGCTTTCAGAACCGTGAGACAATAAATTTCTGTTGTTTAAGCTGCCCAGTCTGTGGGACTCTATTATGGCAGCCCAAACAAACTAGCACATCTGTCTTGACTTTTAACCAAGGAGAGGCTGGAGCGTTAATTTGATTTGAACAGAAATCAGTATAGTTTCACACATAAAGAAACTTTTAAAAACTGAAAACCTTATTACAATGACAAGGACAACTTCTGTGAATCATAAGAACGCATTCCTGTCTCCTCATACTTTCTTTTTCCATCTATAACTGTAGCACAACTGTAGCACAAGTCTGCCCAAACTAACCCTCACACCCTACAGGTCACTTCCTTCAAGCTGAGAGCACCACTTCTTTCCATGATGATTAATTACTTCAACTAGAAATCATGGCAGGAATTCCCTGGTTGTCCAGTGGTTAGGACTCCATGATTCCACTGCAGGGGGTACGAGTTTGATCCCTGGTCAGGGAACTAAGATCCCACATGCTGCACGGCACAGCAAAAAATAAAAAAATAAAAACAAACAAACAAACAAACAAACAAAAAAACCATGGGCAGCTCAGGCCCCCTGTTCAGTATTTTATGGGTATCTAGGCATACCTCATTTTATTGCACTCTGCAGATATTACTTTTTTAAAAAACTGAAGGTTTGCGGCAACCTTGCATCAAACAAGCCTACTGGCACCATTTTCCCAAAAGAATTTGCTCACTTCATGTTTCTGTGTCACATTTTGATAATTCTTATAACATTTCAAACTTTTCCATTATTGTATTTGTTACGGTGATCTGTGATCAGTGATCTTTAATGTTACTATTGTAATTGTTTTGGGGTGCCGTAAACCATGCCCATATAAGACAACAAACTTAACTGATAAATGTGTTCCAGTGGCTCCCACACTTCTCTCCCTCTCCTCGGGCCTCTCTATTCTGTGAGACACAACAATACTGAAATTAGGCCAATTAATAACCCTACAGTAGCCTCTAAGTGTTCACATGAAAGGAAGAGCCGCACACCTCTCACTTTAAATCAAAAGACAGAAATAATTAAACTTAGTGAGGAAGGCACGTCAAAAGCTGAGATAGGCTGAAAGCTAGGCCTCTTGCACCAAACAGCCAAGCTGCAAATGCAAACATAAAGTTATTGAAAGAAATTAAAAGTGCTACTCCAATGAACACACAAGAAAGCAAGACAGCCTTACTGCTGATATGGTGAAAGTTTTAGTGGTCTGGAGAGATCAAACCAGCCACAACATTCCCTTAAGCGAAAACCTAATCCAGAACAAGACCCTAGTTTTCTTCAATCTATTAAGGCTGAGAGAGTTGAGGAAGCTGAAAAAGAAAAGTTTGAAGCTAGCAGAGGTTGGTTCACGAGGTTTAAGGGAAAAAGCCGGTCTCCATAACATAAAAGTCCAAGGTAAAGCAGCCAGTCATCCAGAAGATTTAGCCAAGATCATTAAATGAAGGTGGCTACACTGCACAACAGACTTTCAGTTTAGACAAAATAGCCTTATACTGGAAGAAGATGCCACCTATAGGACTATCAGAGCTAGAGAGAAGGCAATGCCTGGCTTCAAAGCGTCCGAGGTCAGGCTGACTCTCTTGTTAGGTGCTAATGCATTTGGTGACTATAAGTTGAAACCAGTGCTCATTTACAATTCCAAAACTACTAAAACTTCCCTTAAGAATTATGCTAAATCTACTCTGCCTGTGCTCTATAAATGGAACAAAGCCTAGATGACAGCACATCTGGTTATAACATGGTTTACTGAATATTTTAAGCCCACTGTTAAGATCTACTCCTCAGAAAAAAAGATTCCTTTCAAAATAGTACTGCTTTTTGACTAGTCACCCAAGAGCTCCCTGATGAGATATACGAGATTAACATTGTTTTCATGCCTGCTAACATAACATCCATTCTGAAGCCCACAGGTCGAAGAGTAGTTTCAAGTTTCAAGTCTTATCATTTAAGAAATACATTTCACATGGCAATAGCTGCCATACACAATGATTCTTCTGATGGATCTGGACAAAGTAAACTGAAAACCTCCTGGAAAGGATTCACCGTTCTAGATGCCAGTAAGAACATTCACGGGAATTCCCTGGCAGTCCACTGGTTAGGACTCTGTGCTTTCACTGCCGGGGCCCAGGTTCAATCTCTGGTTGGGGAACTAAGATCCCACAAGCTGCGTGGCACAGCCAGAAAAAAAAGAACATTCATGGGAAGAGATCAACATATCAACATTAACAGAAGTCTGAAAGAAGGTGATACCCATCCTCATGGATAACTTTGAGAGGTTCAAGACTTGAGTGGAGGAAGAAACTGCAGATGTGGTGGAAACAGCAAAGAGAACCAGAATTGGAAGTGGAGCTTGAAGATGTGACTGAATTGCGACAATCTCATGATAAAACTTGAATGGATGAGGAGTCGCTTCTTATGGACGAGTAAAGAAAGTGGTTTCTTCAGATGGAATCTACTCCAGGTGAAGATGCTGTGAAGACTACTGAAATGACAACAAAGGATTTAGAATATTATATGAACTTAGTTGATAAAGCAATGGCAGAGTTTGAGAGGACTGACTCCAATTTTAAAAGGAATAAAGTTCTGTGGGTAAAATGCTATAAAACAGCATTACGTGCTATAGAGAAACTGTTCGTGAAAGGAACGATTCAATCAATGAGGCAAACTTCATTGTGGTCTTATTTTAAGAAATTGCCAGTCACCCCAACCTTCAGCAACCACCATCCTGATCAGTCAGCAGCCATCAGCATGGAGGCAAGACCCTTCACCAGCAAAAAGATTTCATCGTGCTGACGGCTCATGATAGTCCGCAATAAAATATTTTCAATTAAAGTATGTACATTGATTTTTTTAGACATAATGCTATTGGACACTTAATAGACTACAGTGTAAACACAAATTTTATATGTACTGGGAAACCAAAATTTCATGTGACTCACTTTATTGAGATTATCTCCACTGGACAGACCAGGAAACTGAGGCTTGCAGAGTTTAGAAGCATGCCCCGGGTCATACCTGGAGGATTCAAAGCCAAGTGTATCTGCTGCCAAAGCCACCTGACTGTGGCCATTAGTGCATTTTGTACAGATATTCAGACACGTCTAGCCAATATCCATGCTCCAAGTCCTGAAGATATCACCCTATCCCTTAGGAAGCATTTTTATATTTCTTTGCAATATTATAACAATCCTGAGAGCAGAAGTTGTTTGGCTGGGGAAAGAGAGGTTCAGAGAGACAAGAGGACATGGCCATGCTCAGCTCCCCACACAGGCCCTATTGGGACGGTGACAGTGCCCAGCTGTCCCCAGACCAACAAAGCCCAGAGGTGCGCCCTCAAAGAGACAAGATGATGCAGCCTCAAAAACACCTACCCATAGTAGAGGTCCCTCTGGGCAGACCTGGCACCCATAAAGAGGATACTCTCATGAGATTCTGATTGAACTGCTCTAGGGAAGAACCAGACGCTGGAAATGGTTCCAGGCTACTTAGGGGGAAGGAGAGAACTAAAAATGTCAAGAGCTACTTCCAAGTGCACAGGACTAGGTACAAACACCCCTTCCCCACTCCCTTGGGCTCCCTACCTGGGTCCCCGCTGAGCTGGCCCGAGAGTCTGCTTGGAAGCCCGGGGCCCTGAGCCAGGGCCATGGGCTGGGCGTCCTGGCTCTTTGCAAGGTCACTCTGGGGTTCTGCTGGCAGCCGCTCCTGCTCCTGGTCTGGAGGGCTGTCCCCATCGTCAATCACCACGGGGTCTTCACAGTGCTTGAGCTGCAATCCCAGAGAGGGCTTTTCAGAGCTCGGTGGAGAAGTCCCTAGCCAGATGAGGACCAGCAACTGTGCCAGGGACTGGGCAAACCCCTCCCTCCCTGGGCCTGCTGACTGTTGACTCTACCACTAGAAGCTCAGTCCCAGCCTTGTACAGGGCTATAAAGTGGCGGGGGCGGGGGGGTAACATAACCATGCCACCAATTAGGGCCTTTAGGGAATGGAATCTGCTTTTCTAAGAAACCAAACTTCAATGTGGGTATAACCGAAGCACATAGCTCTAGATGGAATTCCTCATCCCTGGCCAGGGGACGTGTGACCCCACCAAACCATCAAAGCACAAGGTGGCCCCCCTTTCCACACCTGCTGCCCAGCCCCACTCTCTCCCTCTCCCTTCCCATCCTCCCAGCCAGCCCAGCCCAGCCCCCTCTGCTCACCCATTGCCAGGGTCTCCCCGGCTCTCGTTCCAGTGCCTCCACAGCAGCCACAGCCTGATCGCCACTCTCAGGTTCCTGGGCCCGCACCCAGCCCTGGATCTCCCGGGGCAGGATGGCCAGAAACTGCTCCAGCACCAGCAGCTCCAGAATTTGCTCTTTGGTGTGCCTTTCAGGCCGCAGCCAGCCCCGGCACAGGTCCCAGAGGCGGTGCAGGGCCTCCCCAGGGCCCGCCGCCTCCTGGTAGCAGAACCGTCGGAAGAGGCGGCGGGAGGACTCGGGGCTGGGAAGCTCACCCTGGGGGCTAGGGTTCTCTCCCGGTGGGCTCCTCATTTTCCTGGGCTCCTCACTTTCCTTCGGAGCCAAGACTCGGGGGCACAGGGCTGTGGGCATGATGGGATTTGATGGGGGTCAGCAGCAGAAGACGACCCTATTTCCAAACAGAAATCACTGGCTTCAATGTTCTGGTCTCCTGCAGTAGTTTTTTGGGGGTGGTGATGGGAAAAGTGAAAAAGCCCACAGAGACCAGCCCTTGGGAGAAGCCCTGGGACATGTGAGAAGTGTCAGTGTGGATGATCCTTACACAAAGGGAGAGAAGGAATGACCCCATTCCCAAAAGCATCATTTTGTGATTCCCCTAACTGGGTGACTGGACAAACAAGGCAGGGAGTCCAGGAGAAAATCAGTGGCATTTCAACGTGGCACTGGCGTTCCAAGCATCCCAGGAGACCAACAGGGCCACATGCAGGAGAGAGATGTAATTAACGCTCTGTGGTACCTTCGGTGTCCAGGTCCTCCTGGAAAGGACCTGAAATGGACGAGCTGAGAAGGCTGCTATCTTGAGGCTTCAGAGCCAAAGTCACCGTCCTTGCCCTTGAGACCTTTACAAAATGAGCTAGAAGGACAAAGACAGACATGCACAGGAAAAGTCTTCAAAGCTGATCCAGGAAATTCATCCTGCTGGTGGCTAGGGCTGACGATCAGTGCTAGACCAACACAGACTGAGAATCAGCCTTGCTCAGTGGAATATGCACTGGGAAGCAGGGAATAAAGCAGACAGCCTAGAAGATCCCCAGACAAGAGATGGAGAAAGTCAAAAGAGGCAGCCACATCCTGAGTTTCCTACAGAAAAATAACATTATGTATTTAAAAACATCAGTGCTTTCAGACGAACCTCCACCCAACTTACTAAAGTCTGAATAGTAAACTTTAGCATATATTTAACAATGTCTGGACCTTCCACCTGGCCTCCACCCATCTTGCCTTCTCTTCTTTTCAAACCACAATGAAGAAAACCACACACACCTCACAGACCTTTCTCAGGCAGAACAGAGGTTGGGCACTCATGGCACAGCCTCCATATCTGTAGGGTGGGGCTCAGGGGCTCCTCCACCTCCCCAGTGAACACATACAGAGCAACATCAGAGAGTAGCGGCCACTACTCAAAACTATGGGACCCAGGGAAAATGAATGGCACGTGGGGTCGCACACAGGCCCCCACCACCACCATAAGGCCTCTGAGATCCTTGGACATGGTCACTTGCCCTCCTCACCAGGTTTATGAGGCTCCCCAGCATGCCAGCACCTTAATCTTAACAGCTCAGTACCCCCACCCCGCAAGGGTTCCATGCAAAACGCAGCCCTCATTCCCATTTCACAGAAAGACAAGTGTTCTTCACAGAAGAACAACAAAGTCACTGAATGGCAATCAAAAAAACCCAAATCTCTATACCTCTTTGCTTTCCAACATAAAAACAAATACAGACTGGCATAAAAGGACTTTGAGGGTATCTGGCTGGACATGCTATAGCTTGCCCCGCCTCCGGATTTCCTCCAGTGTCTGCTCCTGCATCTGACACCCAATCTCAGCCTTACTCACTTGCCACGTTCCATGAACTCAGCCATCACACACGTGCAGGGCCTCTAGGTTCCTCAGGTCTGCACCCAACCTGTGCCCCACCCTCAGTCAGTACTCAGATACCCTCTCTCGGGCATCTGGCTCTAGGCTCTGCCCATCATCCCTAACCAGACAGCCGTGTTCCTGTCACCCTAGCACCTGGCACATAAGAGTCTCAGAAATGATGTGTGATGAATGAATTAACGTTGGTCCCAAGAGGATCCCACAGGGAGGCGGGGCATGCTTAAAGAAGCTCTAGGCGGAGGAACAGAGCTGGATCAGTAGAAAGAAGAGGGGATGGGCATGCCCAGGAAAAAGGGCAAGCCTTTCCTCGCTCCAGATCTCTCTCCCTTTTCCCTCTCTCCCTTTCCCTCCCTACACATACACATATCCACCTCCACTTTACCCAGTTCCCGGCTCCTCACCTCACAGCCTGGAACTCCTTCCCTGCGTCTAACTCAAATCCCTCCTGCGGCGGAAGTCTGCGGCAGCAGCTCCTCATCCTTCCAGCCCGGTCCCCCGGGTGTGCTTCCTGAGGCGGGTTCTCTGCAGAGGCCACTCCGTCCCTGGCTAGCCGAGCCCCCGTCTCCTGCTCATCCAGAAAACCACGGCTCCGCTTAGGAGGGAAGAAATGGTAGCAAATGGAGGCGCCTGATGTTTTTCAGGCAACATTTGTGTTGTCTTATCCCCCTCCCCGGAGACTCACCGCACGGCTCCTGGAAGCGAGGCAGGGCGCGCGGGCCACAGAAGCCTGGGCCGCCTGGGCCGCACTCACCGCCGCGCCGCGTCCCAGTTGGCGGGCCGTGCAGGCCTGACCGCCTCCGGAGCCCGCCGGACACGGAGGAAAGGAAAGGCCGAAGCCCTCCGGCTCCCTCCCCTGGGACACTTCCTGCTCCGCTCTAGGACCGGGGAGGTCTCCGCATCTCAGTGGTTCGCTCCTCCGCCCCCCGGCCGAGGTGTGCGCTGGGGGTGACATCCGACACCCCCGGCCCGGCCCGGCCGGCGCGGCGCGGCGCGCCCCGCCCTGCCACGCCCCGCTCCGCTCCGCTTGCGCCCCGGCCTAGGAGCTTGGCCGGGGGCCTTGTGGGTCAACCACACCGCCTCTGCCCTCCCTCCCCGCGGGCTTGCGCGGGGGGCGCGCGTCGAGGCGGGGCGGGAGGCCGGGTCGTCGAAGGCTCAGCTCGGACCGCGCCTGGAGGCGGGTGGCAGAGCCGGGGTGGGGGGG
>NW_006788006.1:74612-125552 GCF_000442215.2 Lipotes vexillifer | reverse complement strand
GGGGGGGGGGGCGGGGAGGCGGGCAGAGAACACGGTCAGCAGGAGGGCTCGCGCGGGTGCGCCCTGCCGTGGACGGCCGCCGGTGTGGGAAGGTTGGCCTGGGGGCACCTCTCTTCGCTGTTCTACCCCTTCGACTCCCACACGGGCTTGGGGACGCCGGAAGGGACGATCCTGGAGCCGAGGCTGAATGCTGGAATTGGGAGGGGGAGCGGAGGAAGAAGGCTGCCACGCATAGTGGGCCGCTACCTTTCAGAATCCCGGTGTGACCACCCCGCACCCCGCGCCCTGGCAGGTCCAACCCCCTTCCAGCCAAAACCCCTCCTCTAGGTCCGGCCCGGGGCCGCTGAAGAGACGAGGAGGACTGGAGAAAGTAAGAGTCACCTCCCCGATTCGCCATCTATCCGATGCCCAAGGTTTAATCTCCGGCTTTGGGGGGGTTTGCGGACTTTCACAGCGGCCCTTACACGTCCCTTCTGAGCATCAGGAGAAATCTGTGGAGTGCGCAGAGGGACTTTGGTCAATCCCGGCCCCCAGTGGGTGGTCGGAGTGCTTATTGCTCCCTGAAGTGTAGGGTGTAGCTAGCTGTTCACACTGAGGCCGAGGGACAGGTTAAGGGACTTTGACTTGAGGTCGAGGGGCCGTGAGGGGCAAGAAGAATTAGGGCCTCTGGACCTCTAGATAGGGCTCCTTGCCACTGCCCTATGCTGAACATAGCTCAAAGCCTCAGAGGGGTCTTCCTGGGGTCATCCTTAATCTTCCAGTTTCTTGGGTTTGGGAGCAAGCATGTATCGGGTCCCTGAGCAGGGCTGATTCCCACCAACCCTTCTCTTTCTTCATCTGCCTGGCACTGAAGTTGGACTCCCCCACGGAAGAAGGCAAAGAAGTGTCTACATCTACTAGAGGTGATACACTACTGCAGACAAATGATTTTTCTCAGATCAAGTAGGACAATACCAGTTCCCTGAAAGAAAGTGGCCCGGTTGAGCAGGTGGGAAAGAGGTGGATGGACTGGGGAACGGGATTTCTTAGCAGTGTTGCTTTCCTTATTCCTTGGACTTGGGAGCCTTTTGTTTCTTCCTCTCAATTATGAATAATCACTCCTGAGTAGGGGAGTTACTGGGAGTCACCATTTGCCATATGCTTGGATTCTGTGACTTTTGCAGGAGATGGATCAAAGCAAAGGAGTAAAGCTCATTTTTGTATAAAGTGATTGTTCTCCCAAATACAGCCAGATGCAGGCAGGGCCACCCAGAGTTCTTACCTGGAACCTGCAGATACAAGTGGGAACCACCCCCTTCAGACTTAACTTGACTCAGCGTTAACAGGATTCATGTGCACCCCCTTCTCAGGAACACCAGCCAGGCACCATGTCCTGGAGGAGAAGCTGGGGAAGAACCAAGGATTCGCCAAGGCAGGTCCGACTAAGGTACTTTGGCAAATAGCGCAGCCTTGCTCTCAAAGTCCAGATCCTCTGCCTGGGTTCCCAGCCCTGTGACTGGGCAGGGAACTACCTGTTGAGTGTTGGTAATTTGTGCTCACAGTTCTGCCCACTGCAGTTCTAAAGCAGATAAAATGCTGGGCCCACAAATTCCTAGCACACAGCATCAGATCAATCCTCCCTGCCCTGTCCAGTTCCTTCCCCTGACCTGACATCTCCCTGTACACTGTTATCTCTTCGAAGCTTTGTGTTTATTCTGCATTTCACTTAGCACAGGGGTTATGAGTCAGAGCACCTGGGTTAAAACCTGCCTCATCAATTCCTAACCAGGTGATCTCAGGTATACTTAACCTTTCTGCACCTCAGTTTTCTCATCCAGAAAAAGGATGATGCTGTCTACCTCATTAAATACGCGAGGCCATTTGATCGTTCAACAAATGTGTACTGAGTACCTACTAGGCGTTCATTATACTAGGCTCCATTCCAGGTTCTCAGGGTGCATCTGTGAACACAATTGGCTGAGGGGATGGCTGAGAGAGGCAGGGCGGGCAGTTAGCAAAATCAATAACATGATCTGCTATGTTTGATCCATGCTGCAGAGGAAAAAGAAAGTGGAGCAGCATCAGGTAACAGGGGTGCTGGGGATAAGCTGGTGACAGTCACAGTATTAAAGAAGAGGTCAGGACAGGTTCCACTGTGATTGTGACATCTGAGATGAGGGAGTTGATCAAGCCCAAGCCTGGGTGAGATCAGGGTCCCAGGTAGAAGCCACCATGAGAGCAAAGGCCCTAAAGTTGTGGAAGCACACCCAGTGAGGCAGCCAGTGAGCAAGTACAGTAGGGTGTCAGCTCAGGGTGGAGGTGGGCAGGCAACTGGAGGCCATGGGAAGGAGTTTTCCTTGACACGAGATGGGATTGTGACAGATACCACAGTGAAGCAAGAAAGAGAACCCTGAATGTCAATGCTGCTCAAGGACCATCGAGCCATCTCACACTTAATGTATACATTTCATTTGGTTTATATTATGTTGCAGATTGTGTCTATTTTTATGAAAGGCTTGCTGTGTGCCACCATTTGTTTCAACCTTGGGGAGACCATAGTGGACAGAAGATCCTGGCTTTTAGAAGCTGGAAGGGGAATCAGATGGTAGATGGCATGAAAAAAATAAAGCAGGCTAAGAAGGATCCTGCTGGGGCGGTCAGGTAGGACCTTCATGAGAAGGTAACATTTGAGGAGAGAGCAGGTGGAGGGCATACTGAACAGAGGTGTGTGGAAAGAACATTCCAGCAGAGGGAACAGCATGTGCAAAGGCCATAAAGCAGGAGGCTTGTCCTCGCCCCTGGAGAAAAGGGAGGCTGGAATGGAGTGACTGTGGATTTTACACTTAGAGGGTTTCAAGTGAGGGCATGGCCTGATGGGACTTTGATTTTACGTGATCACCGTGCAGATCAGATTGGAGCTGGATGGAGGAGGCAGAGGCCATGTTAGAAGCAGCCACAGAAATGCAGGCAGGACATGGGCCATTCCAGAGTCAGCTGGTGAACAGTGGTGATTTTCCCCATGGTGTGCTGCTGGGTGTCAAAGGAGTGAGAAACGGCTGTAGTTTTGGCCCCAACTGGGTGATTGGAGGGTCTGCCTAGGAGACTGCAAAGCAGGTTTCTGGGAAAGGGTTAGGAGACAAAGATGAGTTTTGGACTTGCTGGGTCTGAAATGCTCAAAAGACAAATAGTTATGACTGTCCAGGGAGAAAGCCAAGGCTGGAGGTGGAAATCTGTTGTCCCAGCACAGAGCAGGAATTGAGACCCTGGGATGGACAAGTGCAGGTTCAGAAGCTGTCTTGGAGAGGGTGGATCTGCCACACCAGCTTTGGAGACTAGGAAGAGAGGAGGGAGATCCAGAGGGGGAGGACAAGAAAAAAGGGGGGAGCGGGGAAAGGGGAAGGAGACGGAGGAGCCACCATGAGCTGGAGAGAGATCTGGGCAGTGCCGAGCCTTGGAATCGGCAAATGTGTTTCAAGAAAGAGGGATATTCCGTGAAGATAAGTGCTGCTGGAAGAACGAATTAGACGAGACACCGATGAGAATACTGACCCTGGTATTTGGTATAGAGGGCCCCTGAGCAGAGCAGAGGTGGTAGAGCTGCTGGGATGGAGTAGTTTGGAGAGAGAAAGGAGGTGAGGAAGTGGAGACAGTTGGGCAAGAAAAAGTGGCAGTTGCCAAGGGAGCATGGGTCCCATCTTAAGGATGGGAGAATTACAGTGTGTGGCTTAAAAGAAGGAGGGGCTGGGCAGGAGCTAAGGGGAGCAGTGAAGGGAGAGGAGAAGGCAAAGTGACCTCTGGGCCCTGAGGCTGACAGGGAGCAGGTGAGTGGAAGTCCATGGTGGACTTCTGAATACTCAGACACTTTGGCAAAATAAGAAACAGGGTGTGATGATGTATTTTATGCATCAACTTGGCAAGGTCAGTGTGCCCAGGTATTTGATAAACACTTGTCTAGATTTGCTGTGAAGATTTTTTTTTTAGATGAGATAAACATTTAAATCAGTAGACTTTGGGGCATCCCTTGTGGCGCAGTGGTTAAGAATCCGCCTGCCAATGCAGGGGACATGGGTTCGAGCCCTGGCCTGGGAAGCTCCCACGTGCCGCAGAGCAGCTAAGCTCGTGCGCCACAACTACTGAGCCCGTGTGCCAAACTGCTGAAGCCCACGCATCTAGAGCCTGTGCTCCGCAACAAGAGAAGCCACCGCAATGAGAAGCCCGTGCACCGTAACGAAGAGTAGCCCCCACTCGCCGCAACTAGAGAAAGCCCGTGTGCAGCAACGAAGACCCAATGCAGCCAAAAATAAATAAATAAATTTATAAATAAATAAATTTATAAATAAATAAATTAGTAGACTTTTAAGTAAAGCAGATTATCCTCCATAATATTGGTGGGCCTCAACCAATCAGTTATTAATGGTAAAGACAGGTTTACACACACACACACACACACACACATCCTATTGGTCTTGTTTTCCTGGAGAACCCTGACTGATCCATGGGGCCCTTGGCTAACAGTGAGGAGCATGAGATGGTAGAGGTGTGAGAGCAGGAAGGAGAACACATGATACGCTCACCTTGCAGAGTGGAAAGTGAATGGGCTGTAGGAAAGGAAACCATAAATTATGCCAAACGTGGAAAGTCAACTGTGCACCATGAAGTACCATGTGTAGCTTTCCTAAAACCTAGTATCTACATACGGAAGGGCAGCAATTACATCTTCCCCTGGGGAGGAGGTCATCATTCCACAGAATATGCTTGTGGATTGATGACAAATACAGGTGTATAAGATGTGCCACCTCGCCGTCTGGTTCCTGGACCAGCCACATCTGCCTTACCTGGGAGCTCATTAGAAATAGAACCCTCAGGCCCCAAATACAGCCTGCATAGTTAGCCAGATACAAGGGGACTCTCTAGCTCTTCGAAGTTTGGGGGTTTTTTGCCACGCCTCATAGCATGTGGGATCTTAGTTCCCCAACCAGGAATCAAACCTACACCCCCTGCAGTGGAAGAGGGGAGTCTTAACTACTGGACCACCAGGGACGTCCAAGCTCTTTGCAGTTTGAGAAGCTCTGTTGTAAAGGGGTCAGCATGGTTCTGGGCATAGTAGATGCTCAATAAACTGTAGCTTAGACTAGCAGTTCTAAGAATAATAGTGCTGAATATTACTGTGAATAGTGCTGAATTACTGAATATTCACAGGCTTCCAGGAAGCAAGGACAGCAGGGCTCTGACCTGGTCCCCAATATCTAGCAGAGGCTATGGCTGATAAAAAGGGCTCAGTGAGAATCCATTGAGTGAAGGAATTTGGCTTAATTAATTTTCTCACAATACAGGCCTCCCAGCTGTCACATGAAGGCTGCTCATCTATTTTCATATTTTGTTTTGTTCCTTTTGCTGAAGTCAAAAAGACTTTGAGAACTACACAAAGGCCAACATAACCAACTACTTAAGGGCTCCAATGAAAGCACCTAAAATGACCCAATTGTTCCCTGGAAAAAGGTGCCATCCCTTTCCTCGAAGTCACATGTGGATGCTGTGGTCAAAGAAACAAAGCCAAAACACCAAACATCAGTTTGGAGGGCTGTTCATGAGCATTGGGGTGTTAATACTGACTCATCCAGACCACCAGGGACCAGCCTGTAGTTTGGCAAATTCAGTTCACTGAAACAACCAGATTTATTGTACTGGTGCCATGAGGGAGGGGGCATAGAGGATGCTGGAGTGAGGCTTGATAAAGGAAGAAGAAAAGGGTCTTCTTAAGGTCTGTTTGCAGCTGAAGGTTGGAGGAGGAGGAGGACGGTGCCAGGGAAGTGGGGTCACTTCTGCTTTGCATGCTATTTAGAGGTGGGCTCAGGAGGGGTGGGGTTAACTGAGGGTCAGGGGTTGTCAGGAGGTGAGGGTAACTTAGCCGTGGAGTCAGAGATGAGTGTAGCAAGCAGATCTGGGGTGTCAGTGGTAAGAAAATAAGAGTCACTCCAAGACGGGTGCATTGTGGCATTTCACAGCTGCTACAAAACCGTAGGGAAGGCACATTTCCTGTGGACACACAGCTGCTTTACTGTGTTTCTTCTTTCCTGCCTGTTCTTTTCTCTCTCCTCGCTGATTTTCACAGTTTTGCCCCTGGACAGGCTTTGACTCTTTTACGGGGGAAACAACCCTGGTCATTCAAGTTACTTAGATTCTAGGAGGCAGTGGGTAAGTTTCTCCACTCATGATAGGATGGTATAATACCTGGCTCACATGGATCAAACAAAATTTTTAACATAAGTACCCCAGCACAGAGCCAGAGATACTTAACAGGTACTTATGCATAATAGTCCTCTTTTCCTCCTGAATTAGCTGCACATGAACTTTTAAACGTTTTAGTGTTCGACACCTCCTATTACAGTGTATCTCAGTTTGCTTTTCTGCTATTGAACACCTGGATGGCACCACATATTTTTGCTCTAGATACAAAGAATTCTGAATTACTCCTTGTTCCTCAAACACTCCAAGTACTTACACTGAATCTTTTAAACATAGCACGATCTATTTCAGGAATTTCTTGACCCTAACTACTGGCTCTCCCAATTTTGCCAGTCTCCCTTCAGCCCCATTCCCTCAAGCTCAGTTTACTTCATGTGTAGATAGGGATGGCAGTGAGGATCCTGTAATGGATAGAAATGTGTCCCACAGCATGGTATATCTAAGTCCTAATCGCTTATTACTGTGAAATTAGCCTTATTTGGAAATAGGGTCTTTGCAGTTGTGAACAAGTTAAAACAAGGTCATACTGAATTAGAGTGAGCCCAAAATCTGATGATGGGTGTCCTTATAAGTAGGCCATGTGAAGATAGACACACAGGATGAGGGCCATGTGACAACAAAGCCAGAGATGGGAGCGGTAGGTCTACAAGGTCAGGAACACCATGGATTGCTCATAATCACCAGCAGCTAGGAGAAGGCAAGGAAGGGTTCTTCCATAGAGCATGGTCTTACTGATGCCTAGTTTTTGCATTCTAGCCTCTAGAACTATGAGAGAATAAATTCCTGTTGTTTCAGGTTAACCCGTTTTTGCAATTTGTTCTGGCAGCCCTAAGAAACTAACACAGGTCTGGATACACCCACCCACACACACCCACTAACTTGGCCTGCAGCATTAGGAAACTTGTTGCAGTCTTACTTCTCTGCTTATTTTATTATTATTTCCAGTTTCTTGTTCCTAGTCTCTTACAGATAAATTTGAGACCATTCAATGAAACATGAAAGTTGTCACCTTTGGCTCTTCCCTGTCTGTTATCTCCCAGATCTAACTGGTTAAAATAGACAAAGTCCCCCATCCATCTTCTCTTTGGCATTCTGGTTGTCTTTGTTGAAGTCATCTCCCTGGAATATTGAGATAATTGCCAACAGATCTGCTGTCCTAATCTCCCTCTTCTTTGAGTTAATTTAATTTAGCATTTACTGGGTATCAACTCAGAGCAGCCCAGCTCAAGGGTGAGCAAGTGGGGCTTATTCTGGAAGACAGGAAAATCTCACTAGTACAACATGAAGGTGAAATAAGCGAATGAATGACCGTGATGCAAAACACTTGCTATTTGGAGGGAGCTGTGTGACAAACCTGCAGATGAGGTAAGAGGTCCTCATACACCAGGCTAAAGAACTTGGATTTCACTCTGTATGCCTTTTTGCCTGCAGCCCAGAGAAAGACGCACAAATCATCATTGACTCTGAAAATTTCTGCTTTACTGTATTCTGCAGGAAAAAGGCTTGGCTGTTGTTGGCAGATTCTCTCCTCAGCCCAACCGTAATCAGGTTTCCCTGATCATTTTTCAACTAGACCTGACTTTTGGGCTTCCATTCTTGTTCTGCACTGTCCAGTTTTAGCAAGAATCCTGCTAAGTCAGTTTTACCAGAAGTCCCCACCCTAGAGATTTCTGATTACCCTTGAGATCCTGATCAGGTTCCTCACCCCCCCCCCCCCCATCCCTCCGGTTCCCCCCCCCCCCCCCCACCATCCCTCAGGTGATATCTGATGACCCTGGCCTACCTTCAGCAAGAATCCCCTCAGGTGAGGTCACTTTAGCCTGAATGCCCCTTTACCCCTAATGTTTCCCCTTAGTAATATTCTATCCACTGACTCTCCCACCCTGCTCCTTGGCAATGAATTCCCACTTTTCCTTGTTGTATTTGGAGTTGAGCCCAATCACTCTCCCCCATTGCAAAACCCTGTTTCAGTGGTCCATACACCTATCCCAATAGTCCCCTGAATAAAGATTGCCTTGAGGCAGGAGATAGATGGGCTCTAGGCTAGACATTTACAACTGGCCTTCTGTTCACACTTCTGGGGGTGAGAAGAAGATGGGCTCCAGGCCAGACATTCATTACCAGCCCCCTGTTTACATTTCCTGAAGCAAGAGACAAACGGGCTCCAGGACTACATATTTATGACCGGACTCCTGTCTATATTTCAAGATCTGCACCTCGATATAAAAACCAGCAAGAGAAATAGGGTAAATAACCGGATATTTGACATTTTTATGGCAGGGACAGGGAGGGGCTAAACCTTCTTAAAAGGTCAAGAGGTCGTAGTACATTTCTCCATCCTTGGGGCAAGGGAAACATTGCACATGCGCAGAAAGGCTCCTGGCGGGTCAAAAAGGAGGGGGCACCACCCCATAATATGTGATGCTAAGGCCGTCCCATAGGCCTCTGGGCTGTAATCCATCTTGAAAAAAAGTTGTGCATGCATGTTGGGGAGGGTCCTAAGGCAGGTCAGGTGTGGAAAAAGAAACCAGATAATTGGTCAAAGGTAAACAAAGACCCGGAAGAACTGCCCTATATAGATGACCTAACCGCCTCTTTACTGCACTCCTCCTCATTAGGCAGGATGCCCACACCCTTTCTCTCGGGGTGTGCATCTCTGCCTTGCTTCTGTCTTAACTAAACACACTTTCTCTGTTTGCTCTCCCACTTGTTGTTGTGCTATGTCTCTAATAATAAACTTTGTACCTGTTTTTATAGTTTTTGCCTCCGTGAGAAATGCATTTTTCACTGGAGGCAAGAGCCAGGGGGTCTGCTGGCTAGGATTCCTGGTTTTCATCCAGGCTACCCAGGTTCAATTCTTGGGCAGGGAATTAAGATCTCGCTTCACGCCACCAGTCACCACTGCATCTCCAAGATCAGCCTTATTGTGCTTTAACTAGTGTCATGAATAATTTTTCTTTAACACTATCATAAGCTGTTATGGGTCTTTTAACAAAATGGAGTGTTGATGAACGGTTCTCATTAGGCTAAGGGGATCTTGACAGGTACTAGAGTTCAGCTGGTATTTTGGGGAAACCCAGGAGAGAGATGTGTGGGCTGCTGGCTTACTGACTTGACAAGAAAGTAGACAGTTAATAGTGAGTACAGGAGTTGAAGGCTGGAAAGTCGGCTGCCCCATAACTGTGATTGAATCCAGTCGCTGAAGGGGGCTCTTGTATGTCTCAGTCACCATTAGGTTGTGGAAAGACATTTCCAGGTAAGAATTCTCTCCCAGATCTGTGGAATGTCTGGGAACCAAAACCTCTTGGTTTGTAGTAGCTTGCTGAGAAAAGGCATCCTAAAGCCTGTGTTGTGGGCTTTGGAAATGAGAAAGGTCTGGCTCCTAAACCTCATCCTGAATGGTAAGAGCCAGAATTCTGAACTGTAAGGTGGGCCCTGGGTCTGGCTCATGCTGGTAGCCTCACTGGGGACTCCCCAGCTCTGCCACGAGGAAGGCTAATGGGACTTAACAAATGAGACAGATGTACCATCTAAAACCAACTTGATGTGAACATAGCTATCTTCCCTGTGGCTTGGATGATGTAGATTTCCCACTTTAAGACTAGATCATGTAAATGTTACTTTGTGTTCCTATTTTCTTTCTTTACATTATCTCTTCTAGTTGAAAGGTTATCATCTACTTCTATCCTTAGCCTCACTTCCAAAAACATCTGCCTTTACCCCCCACACAACTACTTGGTATAATTTCTTTAAAAAGGTTGTTTGTTTGTTTGTTTTTGTAAGAAAATTTCCATGGTTTTATTGTATCATGAGGCATTGAAACATCTGAACAAATCAGTACATCTGGGCAGTGAGGCAGCAGCTTTCTCCTTCACTTCTTCGGGTTACTAAAACAACTTATCAGTAGATTAAAAAAAAAAAAAAGACAACCTTTTGCATTAACTTGTCTTTCCAAGGCATGCGCTGGTACAACACAAACTTCTCCTGTCAGATGCAACTAGTCTAGCGTCCAAACATCATGCACAATACCTCAGTAGCAGCGGCGTACTGCGCCTACTCCCACCGTGGCGCTGCTCATTTGTGTATGATATTCCGAGCATCTGGAGGAGTGTGAATAGTATCGGGAAGAGGAGGGAGGAGGAAACAGCATGAGTGCCTGGCTGGGTGAGCGTTAGCCCAAGTTGTGCAGGGCAAGCCTGAACCTGTCATTGGTGCAAACCCAAGCATCAGTTGATGTTCTTTAATAGGAACATCTGGTGGAACCCCGTGGTAGGGTCTTCACTTGCGTTGAGCTGGGCTCCAACCGTGCTGATGATGCAGCTATCTGGCATGGGCTGATGGTGCTGAGCCGTGATGCTGTGCTGGATTTTGCAGAATGGAAGCTAGACAATTTCTCCACAATGGCAGCTTTCCCCGGAAACTGCTGTCCTTTCCAAGTAAGGCATGGCGCGTCAATATAAATTGCGCCTAGTTGGGTTCTGTCGTTATCAAATAACTGGTAGTAATGTTGAATGAAGCTGGATACAATCTGCTCCCAAACTGGCTTGTCTCCCATTCTGAAGCATCACCGGTCTTGTTGAGACCCAAGGGGCTGCAACGATGGCGACAGCAACCCAGCGCGGTCTGTCTGTTCGTTTGTTTTAAAATGTACTTACTCTAGTAGCACAGAGCTAACACCCCGATAAATCCTCAGAAATTATCCAGCACCAGACTCCTTAACTGAGTTGAAAAAGCCTGGAAAAGTTAACAGCCGCATTTGAGGAATTTCTAGGGACACAACAAGTACATCTGACCCTGATTTCCGGGACTCTTTACAGGGACCATTGCCTGGTCTCTCTGTTATTACAGAGCCTTCCCATTGCTGGAAGCCGGACACTCCAAGCCCTTGGACTTCTCCCTTGCTTTCTCCACTGAACCCTCCCGCCTTGTGTAATTCCTCCTACTCCCACCCCATCTCCACCGGTGGCCCCCGCCCGGGATCCAGGAGTTTCTGGGGGTCAGACCCGCCAGTGCCACGTTCGTTCTCTGACGCAGGTGGTCGCGCCTTACAAAGGCCCTGAAGCCTAGGGAGGGGTGGGCTGGCCGCAAGGGAGGGTCTAGAACAGTGACCTCTTTGCCGCCGTGGGCTGGGAAGGCGAGGATCGGGGAGGTGTGCATCCTGCCAAGTACATAGGCGCCCGCGCGGGAATTTCTAAGGGTGGGCGCTGTATCTCAAACAGGCTACTCTGGCAGACGGCTGGACCCAGGAGCCGCCCGCCACTGTCGGTAACCACCTGTCACCAACTTTGGTTCCGGGACACCGCGGTAAGAAGGGCTTGCGCTGGCCCTATCACCCTTGGAGGGGTGACATTGCGAGGTCTTAGGTAGCTCCTCCCCTCTCCCATAGATGAATGGGACAGGCCTTGGGGATGAATGTTTATTCCCAAATTACCATGCAGATATTTGAAATCAGAATGTAAGTTCTCCCATTTCTAGGGCGAAAGGTTGTTCAAAGAAATTTAAAAAGCAAATCGTTTTCCTAGGGAATCTTCTGAAAAAAGGAAGCGAACACGTTTTTGCCTCTCGATTGTTCCGATGCGTCGTTGATGACAAATTGAATAAGCGAGAAGAAAAGGCGTGGCACCGCGCTGGCTTTCCTGCACCGCCGCTGTTGCGCACCTGCGGGGATTCCTCACATTCGCAAATGAAAAAGAAAAGCTGGTCTCCCAGAGTTGAGAATCACTGCCGAAGGGCAAATCGCCCACGGGTCTGAGCTCCCATTTTCTCCTTCGACTACAGCTCCTCACCAGGTTTTACGAATTTGCCTTCCCTCTCCTTACACTTCCACCAACATCTCTGATACCCAGCGACTTTTGCACTCGTCTTTCCTACTGGGGACTTCAAAAAAAAAAAAAAGGATCTGCGAGTTCAGTTCCTTTGGACTGTTGTCCGCCCAGGTCCTGAGGGCTCAGTGAATGCCACTCAGAACGAGAACAGGGAGCCCTTTAAACCTGGAACCTCGCAACAAATACTTTCCCAACAGGTCTTAGACTGGTGTGTTTCACCCTGTGACTTGTGCATGGCTTAATCATCGTAGTGGTCCAATATTATTATTTTTTTAATGAAAGAGACTAGTGGAGATTAGATGCCAGAGCACATTGTTCTAGTTTTGGAAATGAGTCCATAGACTCTGGTATGTCTGAAATAGGGCTTTTGTTTTTTCAAGATCTGCGAGAAGTAAGAATGAGGGGAGTATCCACCAGCAAGAAACCACTGGTTACTTCATTACAGTTCCTACTCCACAAGTTTATGGGTTCTTTTAGAGACCAAAAGGAGACAGCCCCACCTCCCAAATGCTTTTGGTTTGGGGATCAGCACAGGGAGTCTTGGAAGTCCTCAAAAGTAAACTCACAATCTAGGTTTGAAAAGCCATTCAAGCATGTGTTTTTGAAATCTACCCTAAATAACCATAGATAAAGTGGAATTTGCATTTGAAAAGGGATCCAAATATACATTTAAAAGAGGAATCAGAGGAGTCCCGGCTTTATTGGGAACAACAAAGAGAAGCAGAACCTTGAGTGAGGAAAATGAAAGGAATTTTTTTGTTGTGTTACTTTAACTTTTAGAACACTTGACAAAATTCTGATTATAGAGGGGGCTGCTTTTTCTTATTAGGCTATATCAGGTAAGTATTGTTCCCTAAATTTTGTTCCCATTTTATACATACATGCATATTTACATACACATAAATACATATGTACTAGATACAATGTTAAATATATTTCTTTGGCTTTCAATTTAAAAAAGTGTGAGAGACAGTAACCATATTATTAGATTATGAGTTCTTAAAAAGCAGCCTTTGAGGGCTTCCCTGGTGGCGCAGTGGTTGAGAGTCCGCCTGCCGATGCAGGGAACGCGGGTTCGTGTCCCGGTCCGGGAGGATCCCACATGCCGCGGAGCGGCTGGGCCCGTGAACCATGGCTGCTGAGCCTGCGCGTCCGGAGCCTGTGCTCCGCAACGGGAGAGGCCACAACAGCGAGAGGCCCGCATACCGCAAAAAATTTTAAAAAATTAAAAAAAAAAAAAGCAGCCTTTGAAACTGTAATGAAAATCCTGATTCCTGGCTCCCTCCAAAACCTTCCAAATTTTAAGTACTAGGTGAAAGTCTTTCCAATCTGCATTTTAGCACCACTGGTCTGTCAGTATTTCTCAAAGAGCAGTGGAAGCCCGCCTACATCAAAACTACCTGGGGTATATGTATACATTGTGAAGTAAGTTTAGTTAACACAATTTTAGTTAAATCCTTCACCACACAAAGTTACAGTTGTGTGTGTGAACTTTTTTTTTTTAATTTATTTACGGCTGCATTGGGTCTTCATTGCTGCACGCGGGGCTTTCTCTAGTTGCAGTGAGAGGGGGCTACTCTTCCTTGCCATGCCCGGGCGGCTTCTTTTGTTGCGGAGCACAGACTCTAGGTGCACAGTCTTCAGTGGTTGTGGCTCGCAGGCTCTAGAGTGCAGACTCAGTAGTTGTGGCACGCGGGCTCAGTAGTTGTGGCTCACAGGCTCTAGAGCGCAGGCTCAGTAGTCGTGGCACATGGGCTTAGTTGCTCTGCAGCATGTGGGATCTTCCCGGACCGGGACTCAAACCCGTGTCCCCTGCAGTGGCAGGCGGATTCTCAACCACTGCGCCACCAGGGAAGCCCACGTGTTTGAATTTTTAAGATCTACTTTCTAAGCAACTTTCAAATATACAATACACTGGTTAACTACAGTCACCATGACGTACTTTACTACCCCAGGAAGTAAACTGGCAGTTTGTACCTTTGGACCACTTTCACCCATTTCGCTTCCCTCACCCCCAACCATTGTTTTTTAATGAGGAACAAAAGGAAAATTCCCCAGGCAGGGCGGGGCTATAACGCCTGAAGCATCCCTCTCTGCCCAAACTCCAGGGGTGGCTTTAGAGTTTAGTTGGGGCGGGCGCGCCTCCTCTCTCTGCTGGAGAATGGGAAGGCAGAGATGCACCTCGGTACCCCCCGTAGTGGAGTGGGGCGTTTTAAGTAATGAACTTCCTCACAACGTCTGCTCCTATCGGCAACTCTTCTAAAATTAAAGTGGCTTGCTGGCTCAAAGGCTGAAAAACAATTTTATAAAGTGTACTGCTGCGCGCCGCCTCCCAGGGGAGATCTTGGGGCTCCACCCTTTTTGGGTCTCCCTGGCCTGGGGCTGAGGAGTTACCTCCTTGCCGTCAAAGTCAAAACTTGTTCAGGGGAGTCCAGGACACGACACCCAGAGCCTGCCGGGAGCACACCCAGAGGTCCTGGAAGACAGGAGGGAATACAATGACAAAGGCGCGATCCATTGTGCGGGGCGGATTCCAGGCCTTCGAAGCACCGCGGAGGTGTCCTGAGGACATCACATTCAAACTGCATCAGTTGGGAACATGCACTTTCGGTGAAATGGTGACCCGTGGAGAGCCACAAGCTCTGGACATTTTAAAACACAAATTGCAAGATCATGCGTTTTCCTTCGTCATAAATCTATTCCTTGCAACTCCGAGTTCAGCGGGAGTTGAATTTCTCTAACAGTTTCACTTTGCTGTAACCACCAGAGGGCGCAGAAGATGCTTCGTGGCTGTTTGCGGGGTTTAAAATCATCCGTTGAGTCCAGCCCGTGGGCTAGAAAATTAGTGGGGGAGTGTTAACACCACGTAACCCGAGCTGCCTTCGCAAAGCTCACCCGGCTGGTCGCATATGTATTGCTGGAAATGCGGAAGCAGCTCTCAGGGGAGGAACGGCAGACGTCCAGGGGTCCTTGTCCCGCGCATGCCAGGACCGGCTGAGCTCCCCTTCACGATCACGCGGGTCCACTTGGGTGCCGCGCACCCCACACACAGGCCCCTAGACCAGCTCACTGCAGCGCCTGGACTGGGCTTTTTTTTTTTTTTTTTTTTTCAATTTAATTCTTCGAATATTTTCTATTGAGCCATTGTTAATACACCAATTTCACACTTTAATGAACACTCCCTGGGTAAATATATTAGTGAACCAGAATCTTATCAGATTCTTCCCTCACCTTCAAAGTACTGAGTGAATAAATGAAATTTATTAAATTATGGCATGGATTAACAAATATACCTATTCAATAAATAACAGTAACTTGAGGGATGCAACAATAAAGCACCCCCCCCCCCCCCCCCCGTTTGTTTTTCTTCTTCTTTCTCCCTTCTCTCCCACGCTCCTCCCCCTTCTCCCCTTCGTCCTCTTTCTCTTCCTCCTACTTTTGCTCCTCCTCCCCTTCCTCTCCATCCTCCTCTTCTAACTTCTTCGCACTGAATTTGGGATTTAAAAGCCCTTGGAGAGGAGTTCTGAAGGCCAGGATGGTATCAGTCTTGCTGACTTTGTCCAGTTTCATGATTTTTGTTTACAGTTGGTTGTAGCAATGTTGTTGGAAGGAAACAAACTACAAAACTTAAGTACATATTTGTGGTTTTGTATATAATACACACACACCCAAATGGGAATGTTCCCTCATCATATCGTTCTCTATAATTGACTATGCAACTTTCTAGATTTATCTTTATTTGTATTCAGATATTTTGGGACATAGTTTTTATCCGGAATGTCTCTATTCACAGCCCTGTGGGTTGAGGAGTGAACAAGGTATGCAGATTTCCTGTATTTTTGCTGGGGTGTGTGTGTGTGTGTTTATCACCTGCATGGGAGATTAAAAAAAAAATTATTTTGCTTAAATTAGATCACAAGATACATATATTTGGCATGAAGCTCTCTTCATTTAGCAACATACTATGTGCACTGTGGATATGATATGAAATAATGATTCCTTATTCATGGGCATTCTGTTCTTTATTCTCTTTGTACAGCAAACAGTTCTTCCCTGAGTACGCCTGAACATAAATCATGTGAACATAAGTCAGTTTCTTTCAGGAGAGAAACCTAGGAAGTGGAGTCACTACTTCAGAGGTTACTGCAAATTGTCCTTTCAATGCACACTTCCAGGATAAGGTGTAAGCATACCCACTTGCCTGCGTTGTGGTCAATGATAGATTATGTCAGACTTTTAAAGTTCCTGCTAATCTAACAGAGAAATGGGTTCTTTTTGTTATAATTTGCATTACCTAATCACTGGGGGGACAAATATCTTTTTATATGGATAACCATTTTTATGTTAATGGCAGCCAGCATCCAAGATGACCTCTATTCTATCTTCTGCTGCTCACACCCTATGTGGCTCCCTCCCACATCCTACAGGGGTTAGTTTGTGAGACCAACAGCTTAAGGCAGAAGGGATGGTATATCCCTTCCAGGATTAAGTTACAAAAGCTTTCGTCTTGGTAGCTCCCTTGCCCACTTGGGCTCTCTCCCTCTATCTATCTCATCGCTCGCATAGAAGTTGGGAAGCCAACTTTTATATCGTGAGCAGTCCTATGGGAAGGGCATTGTGGCCAGGAATTGAAGCCTCTTGCCAGCAGCTGGGTGCTAGCTTGGAAGTGGATCCTGTAAACCCAGGCAAGCCTCAGAGCCTAGCAACTGTCTGAATTTTTTTTAAAATTTATTTAATTTATTTATTTTGGGCTGCGTTGGGTCTTCCTTGCTGTGAGCGGGCTTTCTCTAGTTGTGGTGAGCGGGGGTTACTCTTCTGCGGGCTTCTTACTGTGGTGGCTTCTCTTGTGGAGCACGGGCTCTAGGCACGCGGGCTTCAGTAGTTGTGGCTTGGCGGGCTCAGTAGTTGTGGCTTTCGGGCTCTAGAGCTCAGGTCAGTGGTTGTGGCGCATGGGCTTAGTTGCTCCGCGTCATGTGGGATCTTCCAGGGCTCAAACCTGTGTCCCCTGCATTGGCAGGCGGATTCTTAACCACTGCGCCACCAGGGAAGCCCCTACTGTCTGAGTCTTAAATGCAGCCTCCGGAGAGACCCTGAGCCAGAAACACCCACCAAACCACGCCCACATCCCTGACCCACAGACACTGAGACTACAATTGTTTGTTTTAAGCAACTTGTTATACACATGGCAACAGGTAAATAATAAAATGTCTTATTTGCTTCTTTATTTTTAAGAGCACTTTACACATTTTGGATGTTAATAATTTATTATATAAAATGAGAATCTTGGGTCTACTCTGGTGGTTCAGTGGTTAAGACTACACGCTCCCAATGCAGGGGGCCTGGGTTCAATCCCTGGTCAGGGAACTCGATCCCACATGTTGCAACTAAAAGATCCTGCGTGCCGCAACTCAGACCTGGCACAGCCAAATAAATAAATGAATAAATAAATATAGAAAAATAAAATGAGAATCTTTTCACAAATATATAATTCATCATTTATGTTAAAAAAAATTTTTTTTCCGTTATAGGTTATTATAATGTATTGAGTATAGTTCCCTGTGCTCTGCAGTAGGTCATTGTTGGTTATCTATTTTATATATAGTAGTGTGTATATGGTAATCCCAAACTCCTAATCTATCCCTCCCTGCCTTTCCCCTTTGGTAACCATAGGTTTGTTTTCTATGTCTATGAGTCTGTTTCTGTTTTGTAAATAAATTTTTACTATTTTTTAGATTCTACATATAAGTGACGTCATAATAGTTGTCTTTCTCTGTATGACTTACTTCACCTAGTATGATAATCTCTAGGTCCATCCGGGTTGCTGCCAATGGCATTATTTCATTCTTTTTTTGCGGCTGAATAATACTCCATTATATATATATATATACCTCATCTTCTTTATCCCTTCATTTGTCAAGGGACATTTAGGTTGCTTTCATGTCTTGGCTACTGTAAATAGTGCTGCTGTGAACGTTGGGGTGCATGTATCTTTTTTAATTAGAGTTTTCTTCTTTTCCAGATATATGCCCAGGAGTGGGATTGCTGGATCATATAGTAACTCTATTTTTAGTTTTCTAAGGAACCTCCATACTGTTTTCCATAATGGTGCACCTATTTACATTCCCACCAGTAGTGTAGGAGGATTCCGTTTTCTCCACACCCCTCTCCAGCATTTATTATTTGTAGACTTTTTGAAAATAGCCATTTTGACTGGAGTGAGTTGACACTTCATTGTAGTTTTGATTTGCATTTCTCTAATAATTAGTGATCTTGAGCATCTTTTCATGTGCCTGTTGGCCATCTGTATGTCTTCTTTGGAGAAATCTTTATTTAGGTCTTCTGCCCATTTTTTGATTGGGTTGTTTGTTTTCTTGTATTGAGTTGTAATAGCTGTTGGTATATTTTGGAAATTAAGTCCTCGTTGGTCACATCGTTTGCAAATATTTTCTCCCAGTCCATAGATTTTCTTTTCATTTTGTTCATGGTTTCCTTTGCTGTGCAAAAGCTTATAAATCTGATTAGGTCCCATTTGTTTATTTTTGCTTTTATTTCTATTGCTTTGGAAGACAGACCTAAGAAAACATTGCTATGATGTATGTCAGAGAATGTTTTGCCTATGTTCTCTTCTAGGAGTTTCATGGTGTCATGTCTTATATTTAAGTCTGTAAGCCATTTTGAGTTTATTTTTGTATATGGTATGAGGGAATGTTCTAAATTCCTAGATTACAAGGGGCAGTCCAGCTTTCCAACACCACTTTCTGAAGAGACTGTCTTGTATACTCTTGTATACAAGAGTATTGTATACAAGAGTATTGTATACTCTTTCTTTTTTTTTTTTTTTTTTTTTTTTTTTGGTGGTATGCGGGCCTCTCACTGCCGCGGCCTCTCCTGCTGTGGAGCACAGGATCCGGACGCGCAGGCCCAGCGGCCATGGCTCATGAGCCCAGCCACTCTGCGGCATGAGGGATCCTCCTGGACCGGGGCACAAACCCGCATCCCCTGCGTCGGCAGGCGGACTCCCAACCACTGCGCCACCAGGGAAGCCCTCCATTGTATACTCTTAACTCCTTTGTCAAAGATTAATTGATCATAGGTGTGTGGGTTAATTTCTGGGCTCCCTCTTCTGTTCCATTGAGCTATATGTTGTTTTTGTGCCAGTACCATGCTGTTTTTGATTACTGTAGCTTTGTAGTATTGTCTGAAGTCTGAAAGGGTTATGCGTCCAGTTTTGTTCTTTTTTCTCAGTATTGCTTTGGCAATTCTGGGTCTTTTCTGGCTTCACACAAATTTTAGGATTGCTTGTTCTAGTTCTGGGGAAAATGTCATGGGTAATTTCATAGGGATTGCATTAAGCCTGTATATTGCTTTGGGTAGTATGGCCATTTTAACAATATGTGGGGTATCTTTCCATTTCCTTGAATCATCTTCGATTTTCTTTATCAATGTTTTATAGTCTCAGCGTATAAGTCTTATTTGCTCCTTTATTTTCAGGAGCGCTTTACACATTTTGGATAGTAATAATTTATTATATAAAATGAGAATCTTTTCACAAATATATCCTTCATCATTTTTCTTTTAACTTTATATATAGCATCTTCTGTCAAATGCAAGATTTAGAATCAAGGAAATATGAAGCTGAGTTTTGCTAAGTGACTGGGGGTATAAACATTTTAAATTGAAGTAGGGAGAGAATATTATAAAATTGAAGAAGATTCTTTGATGTACTGGGAAACAGTGACCAAGAACCTTGGGACTCAGACAAGAGCAGTTTAGGGGAGTGTTGAGAGCAAAGGATTTGGGGCTGCACAACTTTATTTTTTTGGCTGCACTGCGTGGCATGTGGGATCTTAGTTCCCTGACCAGGGATTGAACCCACACTCCCTGCATTGGAAGTGCAGAGTCTTAACTACTGGAACGCCAGGGAAGTGCCTGTGGGGCTGCACAACTTTTAGATCAGCTCAGCTGCCACGTCCAATGGTGTAATCTTTAAAAAAAAAAAAAAATTATTTATTTATTTATTTTATTTTTGTATACGTCAGGTCTTAGTTGCTGCACGCAGGATCTTTATTGTGGTGCTTGGGCTTCTCTCTAGTTGTGGTGCACAGGCTCTGTAGTTGTGGTGCATGGGCTCTCTAGTTGTGGCCCGCATTCTCATTAGTTGTGGTGCGGGCTTAGTTGCCCTGTGGCATGTGGGATCTTAGTTCCCCAACCAGGGATCATACTCACCACATCCCCTGCATTGGAAGGCAGATTCTTAGCCACTGAACCACCAGGGAAGTCCGTCCTATGGTGTGATCTTGTGCACTAATGTAACTTCACTGTAGCTCAGTTTCCTCAGATGATAGCAATCATAGTTAGTTCTCACCCTATAGGGTTATTATAGGAGTGAAACATTTAATAGATGTGTTATTGTATAATGTAATAATATCTACTAATGTACAATACTTCTAGGTTATAGAATAGTACATTTTATATAGCGTATGTGTGATTATATAGGCACTATACTGTAATTTAGAATACGGTCTACAATATATACAGAACCATTTCTTAAATATAACACACTGTAGTGCAAGCTATGATTATTATCTAAACTTCAGTTCCCTCATTAATAGAATAAGGATGTTGGTAATAAGAAATATATATTTGGCCTTGTCCCTAGTTCCTGACACAGAGTTTCTAAAATCCTTGATAGTTCCTGAGTGATATGCATGAGAGAGTATATTTTTAAATTCAAATAAGCCCCTTTCAACCATACCTGAGTTTATACTTATTTGAACTTATTTGAACTCAAGTTGGGCTCCTAGGTAGCTTCAGGATGGGGACTGGTTGCCACAGGAACAAATAATTGTGATGAGAGGGTTGGAACTTTCAGCCCCACTGCCCAACCTCCCAGGAGGTGAGAGGGACTGGAGATTGAGTTCCATCACCAACGGCCAATGATTTAATCAACCATGCCTATGTGATGGAGCCTCCATATAAAAACCCCTAAATGGTTGGGTTCAGAGAGCTAACAGGTTGGTGAGCATATGGAGGTACTAAGAGGGTGGTGTTCTTGGAGAGGGCATGGAAACTCACCCCCACCCCATACCTTGTCCTATGTGTCTCTTCCATTTGGTTGTTACTGAGTTATATCCTTTATAAAAAGCTAGTAAATACTTTCCTCAGTTCTGTGAGTCATTCTAGAAAATTATCTACCTTTTATTTTTTATTTTATTGACGTATAGTTCATTTACAATGTTGTGTGAATTTCTACTATACATCAAAGTGATTCAGTTATACATATATATGTATATATATGTATTTTTATATTCTTTTCCATTATGATATATCACAGGTTATTGAATATAGTTTCCTGTGCTATACAGCAGGGCCTTGTTGTTTATCCAT
This sequence comes from Lipotes vexillifer, assembly GCF_000442215.2. Lineage (NCBI taxonomy): Eukaryota > Metazoa > Chordata > Mammalia > Artiodactyla > Lipotidae > Lipotes > Lipotes vexillifer. Next base: position 104,115 of record NW_006788006.1, on the reverse strand, counting down.
TCTGCAAGTAATAGCTTGCATCTCTAGCAAATTATTGAAACTGAGTTGGGGAGTGGGCATGGTAACCCTTGCATTTATAGCTGGTTGGTCAGAAGTACCCGTGACAACCTGGACATCTGATTGGCATAGGTAGTGGGGTCAGTCTTGTGGGACTGAGCCCTTAACTTGTGAGATTTGACACTAATTCTGGGTAGATAGTATCAGAATTGAGTTGTAGGACAGCCAGTTAGAGTCCAGACATTTGCAGAATCAGTTGCTGGGTAGAGGAAACCCCCACATGTTTTGTGTCATGAGTGTGAGCAAAAATAGTTCAGAGGGTTAAATAGGGTGTCAGCAAAATGTTTTGCATAGTCCTGGCACAAGATTTTCAGTGTTGATTACCTTGAAATTGCTGAGGAAAAAGAAATTGAGTCCTTTTAAACGAATGCATATAATCAAACAGAAATTGATTGTGTACTTATTATTTGCAAAACTTGGTTCTGACCCCTGAGAGAAGAAGATGAGGAGGCAACCATGTGTAAAGATGGACTTTGAATGTCTACCTCTTTATTATGCGGTATTTTTTTGGAATGTGCTTTTATTTTATTTTTTTTAATAAATTTATTTATTTATTTTTGGCTGCGTTGGGTCTTCGTTGCTACACACGGGCTTTCTCTGTGGTGAGCGGGGGCTACTTTTCTTTGCAGTGTGTGAGCTTCTCATTGCAGTGGATTCTTTTGCTGCAGAGCACAGGCTCTAGGCGCGCGGGCTTCAGTAATTGTGGTGCACGGGTTCAGTAGTTGTGGCTCGCAGACTCTAGAGCACAGGCTCCATAGTTGTGGTGCACAGGCTCAGTAGTTGTGGCTCACCGGCTCTAGAGCACAGTGTTCTTTTATAAAGGAAGGATATTAAACTGGATGATATCTAATATCTTTTTTTTTTAATTTAATTGTTTTATTTTATATCTTTACTTCCAACTTTAGAACTTGGAATAGGCATTTATGTTAGAACTTCTCAGTCTGTCTTACCTGTCTCAGATTTTCTTTCACATGTCTCTGTTTGTCTCTCTGTGTTTTATTCTGGATATTTTCCATAATTCTGTCTTTCAGTTAATAGATTTTCCATATGTGTCTTTTATGCCATTTAGAATTTCTGTTCTAAATCTGTGTGTGTGTGTGTATCATATATAATCTTTTTATTTTTATTTATTTTTTTTTAAACATCTTTATTGGGGTATAATTGCTTTACAATGGTGTGTTAGTTTCTGCTTTATAACAGAGTGAATCAGTTATACATATACATATGTTCCCATATCTCTTCCCTCTTTGTCTCCCTCCCTCCCACCCTAATATCTTTTTATTTCTAAACAATTGAAAGAGGCTCGCCTGCAGGTTTACAAGAGCCTTTCTTGTGAAAGGGTTTTGATGAAGGGTGGACAGAAGGGCATTTGGTTAACTTAAGTGAAGTGGAGGGGAGGCGCCCCGTGAAGGTGAGTGCTTCACAGTGTCAGTCTCTTGGTTACAAAGAGGGGGAGGTTCCTGCTTCCTGGTTTTGCACAGGTGTCAGCCAAACATTTCTCTCCCACCTCCTGTAAGTAACTATATTAATGTTCATCTAGAAAAACAACATCTTTCCCCAGTATCCAGTCATTCGCCTCTCTCCTGGAAATTTCAACACCTTGCACACGCTTTCCTTCAGTGACTAGCTATCTCCTTTCTCTGGTCCTCTGCACTCTCTTCTAGTCCTTGCTTTTCTTTCTTTGTCTCCTTAACCTGGGAAGGAGGGTGGAAGGTTGAGTGCTACTAACAGCCATGACCAGCAGAGGGTAGCAGAGAGTAGCAGAAACAAATTTGCGGGGATTCTCCCACCCTAGTTAAGCAATGAGGTCAGTTGTTGGGGGCTGCAGACCAGGCCAGGCCAGGTGGCCGGTTTTGCTTAGAGTCCTAAAGAGGAGAGGAGAGGCCAGGCCTAAGAAGTGTTGAGACCCCCGCGGCCCAAGATGCAGCTGCAGCCAGTTTCTGGAAAGGAGAAGTGCCCAGAATGCGGGCAGGAAACGCATTGTGACAGCAGTTCCAGGCACTTCCATTTTTTTTTTCTTTCCCTTTTTTTTTTTTTTTTTTGTTTAGAGAATCCCAGTACATTTAAAAAAAGAAGAAGAAGAAGTGACAAAGCAGGATTACGAAATTGTGGTGTGTTTTATTTATTTATTTTAAAAATATTTATTTATTTTTGTGGCTGCGTTGGGTCTTTGTTGCTACGCGCGGGCTTTTTCTAGTTGCGGCAAGCGGGGGCTACTCTTCCTTGCTGTACGTGGGCTTCTCATTCTCTTGTTGTGGAGCACGCGCTCTAGGTGCGTGAGCTTCAGTATTTGTGGCACGCGGGCTTAATTGCTCCACGGCATGTGAGATCTTTCTGGACGAGAGCTCGAACCCCCGTCGCCTGCATTGGCAGGCAGATTCTTAACCACTGCACCAGCAGGGAAGTCCCTGTGGTGTGTTTTAAATGTTTACCTTGAATAAACCTCCCATTTACAGAAAACTGAAGGTCCAGTGCAATGATAGGTTATTTATTTTTATTAAAAAAATGTAAAAATATCAATTATTTATTTATTAAAAATTAAGTTACACTTGACATACAATATTGTATTAGTTTCAGATGTGTAACATAGTGTTTTAATATTTTTATACATTATGCAATAATCACACTAAGTCCAGTTACCATCGGTAACCATTGAAGTTATTATAATATTGACTATATTCCCTATTCTGAATATTACATTCCATGATTTATTTATTTTTTTAATTTAAAAAATTTAAATTATTTATTTGGCCACACCACGCAGCATGTGGGATTCCCTACCAGGGGTCGAACACATGTGTCCACTGCAGTGGAAGTGCAGAGTCTTAACCACTGGACTGCCAGGGAAGTCCCGATTTATTTATTTTGTAACTGGAAGTTTGTGCTTCTTAATCACCTTCACTTATTTCACTTCCCTTGCAACTATTATTTTTTTCTCTATCTGTGAATTTATTCTTGTTTTGTTTTTTAAATTCCACATATAAGTGAAATATGGTATTTGTCTTTCTTTGTCTGACTTATCTTACTTAGCATAATACACTCTAGGTCCATCCATGTTGTCACAAATGGCAAGATTTTATTCTTTTTTACGACTAACATTTTATATATATATATATATATATACACATATATACATGTATATATACATGTATATATATATACACATGTATATATACATGTATATATATACACACACATCTTCTTTATCTGTTCATCTGTTCATGGATGCTTAGGTTGCTTCCATATCTTGAAACCTGCAGTGAACATAATGATGCATTTATCTCTTTGAATTAATGTCTTTGTTTTCTTAAAATAAATACCCAGAGGTGGAATTGTTGGATTGTATGATAGTTCTATTTTTAATTTTCTGAGGAACCTCTATACTATTTTCCACAGTGGCTGAACCAATTTACATTCCCACCAATGGTGCCTGAGGGTTCCCTTTTATCCACATCCTCACCAACAATTCTTGTTTTTGTCTTTTGGATAATGGCCATTCTGACAAGTGTGAAGTGATATCTCATCATGTGGGGTTTTTTTGACTTATTTATTATTTATTTGTTTATTTTATTTATTTTTGGCTGTGTCAGGTCTTACTTTCGGCACATGGGATCTTCACTGAGGCATGCGGGATCTTTCGTTGCGGCCCTCGGGCTTCTCTCTAGGTGTCGAGTGCGGGTTTTCTCTCTCTAGTCGTGGCGCGCAGGCTCCAGGGCGCGTGGGCTCTGTAGTTTAAGGCACGGGGGCTGTAGCTGAGGTGCGCAAACTCAGTAGTTGTGGTGCGTGGGCTTAGTTGCCCTGTGGCATGTGGGATCTTAGTTTCCTGACCAGGGATCGAACATACATCCTCTGCATTGTAAGGCGGATTCTTTACCACTGGGCCACCCGGGAAGTCCCCTCATTGTGGTTTTGATTTGCATTTCCCTGATGATTAGTGATATTGAGCATTTTTCATGTGCCTGCTGGCTACCTGGATATCTTTGGAAAAATGTTCAGGTCCTCTGCCCATTTTTTAATTGATTTTTTTTTATATTGAGTTGTATGAACTCTTTCTATAGTTTGGATATCAACCCTTACTGGATATATTATTTACAAATATCTTATGATAGGTTTATTTTGTGCACAAAAAGAAAGAAATATCTGACCTGGTGCAAAATTTTGAAGGTTTTCTTTTCTTTAGCACAAAGATCTCATTCTGGGACTTTAGATGAACTGGATTATATTATACCACTAGGAGCCTGAGCAACAGCTGTTGTTAAATAATTATTCTGACACTTGCTAAAATGGTAAGGAAGACTTTACATAGGACTATTGCAATAGAGGGGAGAGATTGGGCTCAACTCCAAATACAGTTGCTTTCAAATATTTTACTTATCTTATTCATATATTTTAATGTGGACATTTAAAATGTGTAAATCTTTTAGACAATTCATTGTTTTCTAGGTGTTTTCACCTGTTATTTCTGAACTTCTATAATCCATTTTCCTCTAGAGGTGGGGTGACTAATGTTTTTTGCTCTCTCCTTCCTTCCTTCCTTCCTTCCTTCCTTCCTTCCTTCCTCCCTCCCTTCCTTTCTTCCTTCCTCTCTCTTTCTCCCTTCTTCACATCTTATCTATTTTTAAATTTATAATTGAAGTATAATTAACATACAATGTTATATCAGTTTCAGGTATATGACATAGTGATATGACATTTATCTACATTATGAGATGATTAACACTAAGTCAAGTTACTATCTGTCACCATTTAAAGTTATTGTAATATTATCTCTATATTCCCTATTCTGATATTATATCTCTATGAATTATTTATTTTATATCTAGAAGTTTGTGCCTCTTAATCCCCTTGGTCTATTTCACTCTCCCCCCAACCCCGCAATCATCAGTTTGTTCTCTGTATCTATGAATCTATTCTCATTTTGTTTGTATTTTAGATTCCACATAAGTGGAATCATATAAGTGAAATCATATGGTATGTGTCTTTTTCTGTCTCACTTATTTTACTTAGCATAATACCTTCAGGTCCATCCATATTATCTTTAAAAAATTTTTTAATTTTTATTGGGGTATAGTTGCTTTACAATGTTGTGTTAGTTGCTGCTGTATAATGAAGTGAATCAGCTATATGTATACATATATCCCCTCCCTCTTGGGCCTCTGTCCCACCCCACCTCCACCCCATAGGTCACCACATAGCACCAAGCTGGGCTCCCTGTGCTATACAGCACGTTCCCACTAGCTATCTGTTTTACACGTGGTAGTGTATATATGTCAATCCTAATCTCCCAGTTCATCCACCCTTCCCGCCCCCACCCCCCGCAAATTCACACATCCGTTTTCTACATCTGCATCTCTATTCCTGCCCTGCAAATAGGTTCATCTGTACATTTTTCTGGATTCCACATGTATGCATTAACATACAATATTTGTTTTTCTCTTTCTGACTTACTTCACTCTGTATGACAGACTCTAGGTCCATCCACTTCTCTACAAATGACCCAGTTTCATTCCTTTTTATGGCTGAGTAATATTCCATTGTATATATGTACCATATCTTTTTTATCCATTCATCTGTCAATGGACAGTTAGGTTGTTTCCATGTCCTGGCTATTGTAAGTAGTGCTGCAATGAATATTGGGGTGCATGTGTCTTTTTGAATTATAGTTTTCTCAGGGTATATGCCCAGTAGTGGGATTGCTGGGTCATATGGTAGTTCTATTTTTAGTTTTTAAAAAAATATTTATTTATTTATTTATTTTCAGCTGCGTAGGGTCTTATGTGGCATGCAGGATCTTTCATTGAGCTGCATGGGCTTCTCTCTAGTTGTGGCACGTGAGTTTCAGAGCACGTAGCCTCTGTAGTTGTGGCACATGGGCTCTCTAGTTGTGGCACGCAGGCTTAGTTGCCCTGCGGCATGTGGAATCTTAGTTCCCCAACCAGGGATCAAACCTGTGCCCCCTGCATTGGAAGGCAGATTCTTAACCACCGGACCACTAGGGAAGTCTGTATTTTTAGTTCTTTAAGGAACCTCTGTACTGTTCTCCATAGTGGCTGTATCAATTTATATTCCTGCCAACAGTGCAAGAGGGTTCCCTTTTCTTCACACCCTCTCCAGCATTTATTGTTTGTAGATTTTTTCATGATGGCCATTCTGACCTGTGTGAGGTGATACCTTGTACTTTTGATATGCATTACTCTAATAATTAGTGATGTTGAGCAGTGTTTCATGTGCCTCTTGGCCATCTGTATGTCATCTTTGGAGAAATGTCTACGTAAGTCTTCTGCCCATTTTTTGATTGGGTTGTTTGTTTTTTTGATATTGAGCTGCATGAGCTGTTTGTATATTTTGGAGATTAATCACTTGTCAGTTGCTTTGTTTGCAAATATTTTCTCACATTTTGCGGGTTGTCTATTCATCTTGTTTATGGTTTTCTTTGCTGTACAAAAGATTTTAAGTTTCATTAGGTCCCATCTGTTTATTTTTGTTTTTATTTTCATTACTGTAGGAGGTGGGTCAAAAGAAATCTTGCTGTGATTTATGTCAAGGAGTGTTCTTCCTATGTTTTCCTCTAAGAGTTTTATAGTGTCCAGTCTTACATTTAGGTCTTTAATCCATTTTGAGTTTACTTTTGTGTATGGTGTTAGGGAGTGTTCTAATTTCATTCTTTTATATGTAGCTGTCCAGTTTTCCTGGCTCTGCTATTGAAGAGACTGTCTTTTCTCCATTCTATGGGGTTTACCTCTGGGCTTTCTATCCTGTTCCATTGATCTATGTGTCTATTTTTATGCCAGTACCATACTGTCTTGATTACTGTAGCTTTCTAGTATAGTCTGATATCAGGGAGCCTGATTCCTCCAGCTCCATTTTTCTTTCTCGAGATTCCTTTGGCTATTCAGAGTCTTTTGTGTTTCCATATAAATCGTAAATTTTTTTGTCCTAATCCTGTGAAAAATGCCCTTGGTAATTTGATAGGGATTGCATTGAATCTGTAGATTGCTTTGGGTAGCATAGTCATTTTCACAATATTGATTCTTCCAATCCAAGAACATGGTATATCTCTCTGTTTGTGTCATCTTTGATTTCTTTCATCAGTATCTTATAGTTTTCTGAGTACAGATTTTTTACCTCCTTAGGGAGGTTTATTCCTAGGTATTTTATTCTTTTTGTTGCACAGGTTAATGGGAGTGTTTCCTTAATTTCTCTTTCTAATCTTTCATTGTTAGTGTATAGGAATGCAAGAGATTTCTGTACATTAATTTTATATCCTGCAACTTTACCAAATTCATGGATTAGGTCTAGTAGTTTTCTGGTGGCATCTTTAGGATTTTCTATGTATAGTATCATGTCATCTGCAAACAGTGACAGTTTTACTTCTGCTTTTCCAATTTGGATTCCTTTTCTTTCTTTTTCTTTGATTGCCGTGGCTAGGACTTCGAAAACTATGTTGAATAATACTGGTGAGAGTGGACATCCTTGTCTTGTTCCTGATCGTAGAGGCAATATTTTCAGTTTTTCACCATTGTGAATGATGTTTGCTGTGGATTTGTCATATAGAACCTTTATTATGTTGAGGTAAGTTCCCTCTATGCCCACTTTCTGGAGAGTTTTTTTTTTTTATCATAAATGGTGTTGAATTTTGTCAAAAGCTTTTTCTACATCTATTGAGAGGATCATATGGTTTTTATTCTTCAGTTTGTTAATATGGTATATCCCATTGATTGATTTGCATACATTGAAGAATCCTTGCATCCCTGGGAAAAATCCCACTTGACCATGGTGTATGATCCTTTTAATGTGTTGCTGGATTCTGTTTGCTAGTATTTTGTTGAGGATTTTTGTTTCTCTGTTCATCAGTGAATTTGGTGTGTAATTTTCTCTTTTTTGTGATTTTTTTTTCTGGTTTGGTATCAGGGTGATCGTGGCCTCATCAAATGAGTTCAGGAATGTTCCTTCCTCTGCAATTTTTTGGAAGAGTTTGAGAAGGGATGGGTGCTAGCTCTTCTCTAAATGTTTGATAGAATTTGCCTGTGAAGCCATCTGGTCCTGGAATTTTGTTTGTTGGAAGATTTTTAATCACAGTTTCAATTTCAGTGCTTGTGATTGTTCTGTTTATATTTTTTATTTCATCCTGGTTCAGTCTTGGAAGTTTGTACCTTTCTAAGAATTTGTCCATTTCTTCCAGGTTGTCCATTTTCTTGGCATATAGTTGCTTGTTGTAGTCTCTTATGATCCTTTGTATTTCTGCAGTGTCAGTTGTAATTTCTCCTTTTTCATTTCTAATTTTATTGATTGAATCCTCTCCCTCTTTTTCTTGATGTGTCTGGGTAAAGGTTTATCATTTTTTTTTAATCTTCTCAAAGAACCAGGTTTTAGTTTCATTGATTTTTGCTATTGTTTTCTTCATTTCTTTTAATTTATTTCTGTTCTGATTTTCATGGTTTCTTTCCTTCTACTAACTTTGGCTTTTGTTTGTTCTTCTTTCTCTAGCTGCTTTAGGTGCAAGGTTAGGTTCTTTATTTGAAATTTTCTTGTGTCTTGCAGTAGGATTGAATTGCTGTAAACTTCCCTCTTAGAACTGCTTTTGCTGCATCCCATAGGTTTGGATCATTGTGTTTTCACTGTCATTTGTTTCTATGTATTTTTTGATTCCCTCTTTGATATCTTCAGTGATCTCTTGGTTATTTAGTAGTGTATTGTTTAGCTTCCATGTGTTTGTGTTTTTTCCAGTTTTTGTTCCTGTAATTTATTTTTAATCTCATAGCATTGTGGTCAGAAAAATGCTTGATATTATTTCAATCTTCTTAAATTTACTGAGGTTTGATTTGTGATGCAAGATGTGATCTATCCTGGAGAACATTCTGCTGCACTTGAGAGGAAAGTATATTCTGCTGCTTTCAGATGGAATGTCCTATAAGTATCAGTTAAGTCTATCTGGTCTATTGTGTCATTTAAAGCTTATGTTTTCTTATTTATTTCCTTTCTGGATGATCTGTCCATTGGTGTAAGTGGGGTGTTAAAAGTCCCCCACTATTATTGTGTTACTGTCAGTTTCCTCTTTTGTGGCTGTTAGCATTTGCCTCATGTATTGAGATGCTTCTTTGTTGGGTGCATAAATATTTATAATTGTATGTCCTCTAGATTGAATCCCTTGATCATTATGCAGTGTCCTTCCTTGTCTGTTGTAACAGTCTTTATTTTAAAGTCTATTGTGTCTGATATGAGAATTACTACTCCACGTTTTTTTGATTTCCATTTAAATGGAATACTTTTTCCATCCCCTCACTTTCAGTGTGTATGTGTCTTTGGGTCTGAAGTGGGTCTCTTGTAGACAGCATATATATGGGTCTTGTTTTTGTATCCATTCAGCCAGTCTATGTCTTTTGGTTGGAGCATTTAATCCCTTTACATTTAAGGTAATTATTGATATGTATATTCCTATCACCATTTTCTTAATTGCTTTGGGTTTTTTTTTTTACATCTTTATTGGAGTATAATTGGTTTACAATGGCATGTTAGTTTCTGCTTTATAACAAAGTGAATCAGTTATACATATACATATGTTTCCATATCTCCTCCCTCTTGCATCTCCCTCCCTCCCACCTTCCCTATCCCACCCCTCTAGGTGGTCACAAAGCACCGAGCTGATCTCCCTGTGCTATGCGGCTGCTTCCCACTAGCTATCTGTTTTATGTTTGGTAGTGTATATACGTCCATGCCACTCTCTCGCTTTGTCACAGCTTACCCTTCCCCCTCCCCATGTCCTCAAGTCCATTCTCTAATAGGTCTGTGTCTTTATTCCTGTCGTACCCCTAGGTTCTTGTAGGTCTTTTTCTTCTTCTTCTCTTGTATTTCCTGCCTAGAGAAGTTCCTTTAGCATTTGTTGTAAAGCTCATTTGGTAGTGCTGAATTCTCTTAGCTTTTGCTTGTCTGTAAAGCTTTTGATTTCTCTGTTGAATCTGAATTAGATCCTTGCTGGGTAGAGTAATCTCGGTTATAGGATTTTCCCTTTCATCACTTTAAATATATCCTGCCACTCCCTTCTGGCCTGCAGAGCTTCTGCTGAGAAATCAGCTGATAACCTTATGGGGATTCCCTTGTATGTTATTTGTTGCTTTTCCCTTGCTGCTTTTAGTATTTTTTCTTTGAATTTAATTTTTGTTAGTTTGATTAGTATGTGTCTTGGCATGTTCCTCCTTGGGTTTATCCTGTATGGGACTCTGTGTGCTTCCTGGACATGGGTGGCTATTTCCTTTCCTGTGTTTGGGAAATTCTCGACTATAATCTCTTCAAATATTTTCTTGGTCCCTTTTTCTTTCTCTTCTTCTGGAACCCCTATAATTTGAATGTTGGTGCATTTTGTGTTGTCCCAGAGGTCTCTGAGATTGTCTTCAATTCTTTTCATTCTTTTTTCTTTTTTTTCTTTTTTTTCTTTTTTTTGCGGTACGCGGGCCTCTCACTGTTGTGGCCTCTCCGATTGTGGAGCACAGGCTCCGGAGGCGCAGGCTCAGCGGCCATAGCTCACGGGCCCAGCTGCTCCGTGGCATGTGGGATCTTCCCGGACCGGGGCATGAACCCATTTCCCCTGCATCGGCAGGCGGACTCTCAACCACTGTGCCACCAGGGAAGCCCCTTTTTTCTTTTTTAAATAAATTTATTTATTTATTTTTATTGATTTTTGGTTGCATTGGGTCTTCATTGCTGTGTGTGGGCTTTCTCTAGTTGCAGTGAGTGGGGGCTAGTCTTCATTGTGGTGCACAGGCTTCTCATTGTGGTGGCTTCTCTTGTTGTGGAGCACAGGCTCTAGGCACACAGGCTTCAGTAGTTGCAACATGCGGGCTCAGTAGTTGTGGCTTGCAGGCTGTAGAGCGCAGGCTCAGTGGTTGTGGCACATGGGCTTAGTTGCTCCACAGTATGTGGGATCTTCCTGGACCAGGGCTCGAACCCGTGTCCCCTGCATTGGCAGGCGAATTCTTAACCACTGTGCCACCAGGGAAGCCCTCATTCCTTTTTCTTTATTCTGCTCCTTGGCAATTATTTCCATCATTGTGTCTTCTAGCTCACTTATTCATTCTTCTGCCTCAGTTATTCTGCTATGCATTCCTTCTAGTGTATTTTTCATTTTAGGTATTGTGTTGTGCATCACTGTTCGTTTGTTCTTTAGTTCTTCTAGGTCCTTGTTAAACATTTCTTGTATTTTCTCAGTCCGTCCCTCCATCCTATTTCTGAGATTTTGGATCATCCTTACTATCATTACTCTGAATTCTTTTTCAGGTAGGTTGCCCATTTCCTCTTTATTTATTTGGTCTTGTAGGTTTTTACCTTGCTCGTTCATCTGTAACATATTTTTTTGTCATCTCAGTTTTTTTGATGGGTGGACCTGTGTTTCTGTCTTGCTGGTTGTTTGGCTTGAGACATCCAGCACTGGAATTTGCAGGCAGTTTTGTGGACCCAGGTCTTGGTGCCAAGATGAGGACCTCTGGGAGACCTCACACCAATTAACATTCTCTGGGACCTGAAGTTCTCTGTTAGACCAGTGGTTTGGACTTGACCCTCCCAGCACAGGAACTCAGCCTAAACCCTTGGCCTGGGATCCAGGACACCGTATGCCATGTAGTGAAAAAAAAAAAAAAAAAAGGCAACAAACAGAAAAGAGCAGAACAGTAGCAAAGAATAAAGAAATAAAATTAGAAAAAAATATATGTTAGAAAAATTAACAATAGAAATAAACAAAAACAAACAAAAACAGAACCACAACAGCAATAATAATAATAAAGAAAGAAAATTAAAAAATAAAAATAAGAATAAAAATAAAAGATAAAAAAAATTCCCTGGTGCCTCCTCTATCAGTGTCCTTGCCCCCACAGTGAGCTGCAGCCTATCCCTGCCTCCCCAGTAGGCCTCCAAGACCTCTAGGTAGGTCTCTGGACCCACTGCGTCAGCCCCACCTCTGTGTGTGTTCCTCTCACCAGCATCTGTTCCTGGATCTGGCCCAGAGCACACATGCCTGCACAGGTCAGATGGGGTGCAGGCCTCTAGAGGCATCCCCACAAGGGCCGGCGCAGCTGCAGGAAGCCTTGGAGGGGGGCAGTGCTCAGCCCACCTAGACCCCCGCATACAGAGGAGGCCCTGTCTCAGGTGGCACATGGGCTGCCAAGACCTGCACAGCCAGAGGAGGCTTTGACAGAGGCAAGGCTCATGGCCGGGACCTGCGTGGCTAGAATAGGCCTTGGCAGGGTAGGGGCTCAGGCCCAGGGACCCATATGGCTGAGGTGTCCCCGGAGATTGGAGGTTCAGGCCTGGGAGCCCAGCAGGCTCACAAGGGCCTGAGTGGGTTGGGGAGATGCTGGCTGTGTTCCCCTCTGATCCTCCAATCCCCCTAAGGTCCCTCTGCATCCCTGCTGATCTCCTCATCATGACTGGGCCCCTCCAAGCATGGGAACCTCTCCCCTCCCCCAGCCCCCACTCAGGGGTGCCAGTCATGTCCCACCTCCACCTTTCTTCCCCCCCTACCCTCCCATGTCCTACCTGGTAGTGTGGGGATTCCTCCTGTCCTATTAGGTGTCCAAAGTCAGCCACCAGCACCTAGTAGGTGCCCTGGTTGTGAGGAGACGTGAACTCCACATCCTCCTACTCTGCCATCTTGGCTCCGTCCCTCCATGTTGTCTTAAATGGCAAGGTTTCATTCTTTTTTTATGACTGAGTAATATTCCATTGTATATACATACCACATCTTCTTTATTCATTCATCTTTCAGTGGACACATTGATTGCTTCCATAACTTGACTATTGTAAATGATGCTGCAATGAACATAAGGGTGCACAAATTTTTTTTAAGTTTCTGCTACTTACTATATTTATTAAAAATTCTGCTTTTATTTGTACATGCACATGGTCTAAAGATTAAAATGTTATAAATAGAATACAGGGGAAGGCAAGTCTCCTTTTCATTCAGATCTCTAGTATCTGAATTTCTCCAGTCTTTCTTCCCAGAGGCGAACACTGTTGCCAATTTGTTATAACTCTTTCCAGAAATACAGATATGTGATTGAATACCTCTTTCCTTGTTTTTACACAAGTGAAAAGCATTTAAAAACGTTAATCATGAATACATACACACATGCTCAAGATTTTTTCATAAATATATTTTCAAAAATAACTCAATAGTTCTTTCCCAGTCTTTTTCAAGACTGAATATTTTTTGGTTGTACCAAAATTGATTTATACATTCCCCTAAATCCGTGTGACTGAAAATGCCAGTCCATGAGATAAGGAGGCTGATCAAAATGTAAATCAACGTATTACCTTCTTGTTTGTGGTAGTCTTGCAATGTGCTGAGTTATGTAATAACATAGATGCTGGCACAAGTTTCTCATCTTGTCACACAGTGGCTACAAAACAGTTTCCAGGCTGACCCTCACCTGTGCTACTACCACCCAGATATCAGGTTGTTACCGGTCTTGAAATATCACAAACAATACTTCAATGGACATCTTTGTATACATTATATATTTTTCAAATACATTAAAAATACATATGTAGGATTAATTCTTAGAAATAAAAATGTTGGCTCAGTGGATATGTTTATTAAAAATGTCAGTAGCTATTTGTCAAATTGTGGAAAGTTACAGAAGTTTATAGTCTCAAATGTATGACGGTGGCTATTTCCCCATATTCTTGCCAACACTGTGTTTACCACATATTTTAATCTTCATTTTTCTGAAATATAATTTTTTGTTTTAATTTCTAATTATTTAATTATCAGTACAATTAAGTATATTTAAAAATATTTTAAAGAAGCCGTTTGAATATTTGTCTTTTCTATGAACTATATGTTTAAATTCTTTGTCTATTTGGTTTTCTACTGGAATGTTAATTTTCATTGAATTGATCTATAAGAGCATTTTATATAGTTAAAAACTGACTCTTCATTGCTGATATTATTTTTCAACATTGTCTTTTTTACTGCCATTAAAAATGTCTATCTTTTACATGATTACCCGTATTGTATGGATTTTGGGTTTACATATCATAATTTAAAGGCACTTACTAATGCAAGATTATGAAAATAATCTTCTTTTGCTTACTTCCAATATTTTTATATATATTAAAATTTTCTTCTATATGACAACTAATGTTATGGGGCAGAAGAAACTACCACCCATAGTGTGGGCAGAGAGAGATGAGATTAAAAAAGAACACATTAAGATGAAAGAGATTAGAAGTCAACTTGCCTTACCCACAGAACATCAGCGGCCAAAGGTCAACTGCTGATGTAGACGATTAGTAGGTTCTTCTCTGGAGAAACTGGATGCATCTAGAGAAAATATCTCCTCATTCCTAAATTTGGAGTATCCCCAATAAAATTCATAGTTCCATACTCAATTCCACAAGAGAAGTTCCCCATCCCCAGTTTATGAGCCTCATCCATGCCTTCAAACAATCTACTATTTTAGTGCCTCACTGTTAAATATAACACATAATGAAGGATCTAGAGACATTTAAGGAAAAGTTGCAAGATGAGAGGACAATATGTGAGGAAACAATGCAGAGGAAAAATCAAACTGAAAGAAAAAATTTAACAATATACTTATAGATAAACAAGAACAAGATATTGTAAAGTAAAATAACCTGATAGCTAGAACTCTTGGAATTTAAAATTTTGAGTCAAAATTAATAAGAATATAGAAGGGCTGGAAGTTAAAATGAATAGAATCTATTAGAAGATAGATTCAAATAGTGAACAGTTGTAAGAGCTTGGGTCATCAACCAGAAAGATAAACAAATTCAATTATTAGGATTTATAGGAAAAGAAAACAGAAAACAGAAGGGAGGGAATAATCAAAGAAATGCAAGAGGTTTTTCCGGAGCTGGTTGGCATTCAGTTTCAAACTGAATTTGCTCCTTGGCTATCCATGCATAAAACACTCACATTATTTTGGAATTTTAGAGCCAGGGAAGAAATCATCTTATAAGCATCCAGACAAAAGAAGAAGATGAACAAAGGGAAAGAAATCTCATATAAAGCAATAAGAATCTAAATGTTATTATGTTTCTTAAAAGCAACATTTGGTGCCAGAAGCGTTATCAACCTAAATTTTTAACCCAGATAAACTGTTAGTCAAGTATGAGTACAAAACATAAACACTGTCCAGGATGAAGGGCTCAGAATATTTATCTGATGGTTTCTTTCTCAGGAAGCTACTTGCTTCTGCCAATCAAGGGAAAAAAATCAAGAAAGAGAAAGGTATGGGATCCTGGAAATGATGGCTCCAACTCAGGTGACTGGCAAGGAGAAGTTCTAGATGGTGACCTTGTAGACCTAAGGGAAAAACCTGTCCAGGACGTGTCAGGAGCATTGAGGACCTGAAGGACAGTCTTTAGGGGAAAAAAAAAAAAAAAAAAAAAAAGGGAGACTCATAGAATTGATGATTTGATAGATTATGTAATGGAGTGTCCAGATATACAAAAATTTATGCAAAAATTATGAAAAAATAGAGGCATATTATTCTCATATTAACTATGAGAAAAAAAGTGCAAGGAGATACTCTTGGTTCAGTCCTTGGCTTTACAGTGAAGAACATGAGCGAAGCCAGCAATTTGTAAACACTGAATGGTTTAACTTAAACTAGTGATAAAACTATACACTAAGTCCCCTACATATGAACCTTCAAGTTGCGAATTTTCAAAGATGTGAATTTGTGTTCTCATGTCCAATCACGTAAGTTAGTTCACATGTCTGGCATACATTGTCACATGTGTGCATCCTCTACAAGTGGTTGTGCTTTTGTGTACTTTACTGTACAGCACTGTATAGATTATAGTAATACAATATCTTTATTTCAAGCTCAGGATGTCCGGAAGCAAGCGTAAAAGCACCAGTGATGTAGCTAGTACTGCTAAGAAGTGCCAAGAGATAAAACTGTAAAACAAAAGTGAAAATAATTGAGAGAGTGGAGCGAGGTGAAAAGACGGTAGACGTCACTCGTTCTTATAATGTGAATCATTCAACCATCGGCACAATTCTAAAGAACAAGGAAAAGCTCATAGAACATGTGACGTCTGCTGTGCTGATGATGTTGATAGTAATATTGAAGAACCATGGAAAAGTGATGGAGGAGATGGAGAAACTTCTCAGTATGTGGATGCAGGATCATCATCAGTGTCAAGTCCCACTCAGCTTAATGCTGATTCAAGAGAAAATAAAAGCCTTTATGAAGGCTTGAAGAAGAAACACGGTGAAGAATCAGAGGGCCATTCTTTTAATGCCAGCCATGGCTGGTTTCATTGGTTCAAGGCTAGAGCCAACCTTCACACTGTGAAAGTAAGTGGTGAGGCAGTGAGTGCAGATACAGTAGCTGCCTGGGAATTTCCTGAAATGCTTCAAGAAATTATTGATGAAGGTGAATATTTACCCAAGCAGGTTTTTAACTTGGATGAGACAGGACAGTAATGGAAGAGGATGCCACACTGAAGTTACATCAGTAAGGAGGACAGGTTGATGCCAGGCTATAAAGGCAGCAAAGGATAGGCTAACTCTGTTGTTTGGTGGCAATGCTTCTGGTGATACGAAGCTGAAGCCTCTCTAAGTTTATCATTCAGAGAAACCAAAAGCCCTTAAAAACATGGCCAAGGGCTCTCTTCCTGTTGTGCAGAAGAGTAACCCCAAAGCCTGGGTTACACAGACAATTTTCTAGGACTGATTTTTCTACCACTTTATCCAGGGGGTAGAGAAATATTGCTCGGAGAAGGACATCCCATTCAACATTGTTTTGCTGCTTGACGATACCCCCCATTCATAGACAACTTTCATCCTAACATCAAAGTAGTGCATCTGCCCCTGAATCGTCGCTCATCTAACCTATGGACCAGGGAGTTACAGCAACTTTCAAGAAATATTATTTACATCACGCTTTTTGTCAGGCCGTAAAGGTGAGTGATGAATCGGGAACAACCTTGTGACAATTTTGGAAGGACTGTAACATCTACAAGGCCATAAAAAACATTGACTGCTTGGTGTGAGTTTACAGCCATCACAGTGAATGGGGTTTGGAAGAACGTTTGCCTGCAGTTTGTTCATGATTTTCGTGGATTTGAGAAGGTGGATGAGGAGTCCAGAGAGGTCTTCAGAAACTTAGTGACCCTCAGAGAGAAGCTGGAGCTAAAACTGCAAGAGGATGACTTCACTGAACTCCTTGCTGTGCAACACAAGGAGCTTACTAATGAAGACCTGATAGAATTGGAGGCCCAGAGAAAGGATGAATAGAGACAAGAGGAAGAAGTAACTGAAGAGCTGAAGAGATTCATGACACAGGAAATGGCAGGGGATTTTCTTTATTTGAGGAGGCACTGGTGGTTTTTGAGGCACAGGACCCGAACATAGAACGGTACACAAAGGTTGCAGCAGCTGTTCAGAATGCAATCCAGTGCTACCGTGTCATCTATGATGAGAAAAATTGAGCTACTACCCAGACATCTCTGGATTGTTTTTTCAAGAGGGTAGATAGAATTGAATCCAGCAAGGAACCAGAACCTGTGCCATCAACGTCAGGTGTGAATGAAATTGTAGCTTGCCCTCCCTCTCCTATTGCTGACGATCCTTCAGCTCTGCCATCTCCCACCTCCTCTCCCTTCACCAGTCAATAACTCTTCTTGTCTGTTTACTCGATGCCAGCCCCTGTATGCCAGCTGTTGTACTGTACTGCTGTACTTTTCAAGGTACTGTACTGTAAGATTAAAAATGTCTCCTTTGTTTTTTGTGTTTGTTTGTTTTTTATGTATTATTTGTATGAAAAGTAATATAAACCTATTATAGTACAATATTATATAGCCAATTGTGTTAGTTGGGTACCTAGGCTAACTTTGTTAGACTTACAAACAAATTGGACTTATGAACATGCTCTTGGAAAGGAACTCGTTCATATGTAGGGGATTTACTGTATTGGGAGAACAGAAGGAAGGGAAGTGAAGAGAAGGTGTTAAAAAAATAAATCTGCAACCGTCATGAAAGGAAGTGAACAATGTCTAAAACTGAAAAATCAAGAAATTAGCAGTGTAAGCAAATTTAAAAGTAAAGCCATAAACATAAAAAAAGAGCCAAAAATGTTACAAGTAGGTGCTTCTGAGAGTGGAATAGGATGGAGAGGGTAGTTGTTTATCTAAGATTTTCACTTGGATGCATATGACACAAAGCCCAAATCATGGTGACTTAAACAAGACTTTGCTGTAGTTGTTTGCTTTCTATTCAGAGGAAGGGGACTGGCACATGATGCCATTGATGTCCCAGATTCTTTTACTCTTTCTTTGCAGTCTTTCTTAGCATATGGCTTTTGTTCTTATAGATTCAAGATGGCTTTTGTACCTCAGGTTCTGCAGCTGCATACCAGGCAGGTAGAAGAGGAAGGACAAATTCTAAAAGATACATTCCAATTCTCTTCTTTTTTTTTAAAAAAAAATAATAGTTGTGTTGATATATGATTATTCATATACTATACAATCTAACCATTTAAAGTATGCAATTCAAAGTTTCTTAGTATATTCACATAGTTGTGCAACCATCACAGTTAAGTTTAGAACATTTTCATCACCACAAAAAGAAACCTTGTTTCCATTTGAACTCACATTCCATTTCCTCCCAAATCCTCAGCCCTAGGCAACCATGAACATACATTCTGTTTGTATAGATTTGCCTATTATAGACATTTTATATAAATGGAATTGTACAATATATGGTCTTTTGTGAGTAGCTTCTTTCACATAATATGTGTTTTAGGTTCATCCATGTAATTGCATATATCAGTCGTTGGTTACTTTTTATTGCTGAATAATATTTCACTGGGTGAGCATGTCACATTTTGTTTGTCCACTCATCAGTTGAACATTTGGGTTGTTTCCACTTTTTGGCTATTATAGATAGTGTTGATATGAACATCCACATAAAAGTTACTGGCATGGAAACTCTACCCTATGAGTAAGTTGGTGCAAAGGTCAGTGGCAAATACTCTCAGTTTTCCATGGGTGAAGGGTAAAGCTAGGCTTCTACCCTCTGTAACTTGGAGTTGGAGGGGATGAGAAATATTGGCTTCTTGTCTTTTCTGGTGACATCCCTTGATTGGCGGATGAGGTTAAGGGGTCACTATTTTCTTGGCCTCACTCACCCAGATTGAAGCTTTCCTCCTGCTGAGGGAGTGGGTAGGGGATGCAGATAGGAAGGGAAAGAAGGGGCTGGTTGCAGCTCAAGGGCCACAGATTCTCACTGTTCCTATAGAGATTTAGTAGATTTTCTTTAGTAAACACTTCATTTGCTGTCTACCTTTAGGACAATTTCCTGAAAGTTTAAATGGTTGTTATTTTTACAGTTTTCACCAGTTGTTGTTATTTTGCTTGGGGATGGGTCCATAGGGCTCTTCACATTGCCATTCCGGAAGTGAAACTTATACAAGAGCTTTCTTAAAAGAGCAACTCAGTGACTTCTGCTAATATCTCATTGGCTAGTATTGTGACAATGGCCACTCATGTCTGTGAGGGAGGCTGGGAATGAGCCACTTAACGAGACACATAAGCACCCCATGTAGGGCTGGTGGAAAATGGGGTTTAACCAGTGCTATTGTCACAGAAGTGTTGAACTACTATGTGGTTTTTGAAATAAATTATTTTGATAGAAGTTAATTTCTAGAATGTGAAAACAAATTCACTGCCCATGAACATCAATTTACAACATCTTCTTTTATCATTTCATGATTGGCTTAAGTTTTTACTCTAGTAGGTTTGTTATTTATTTTATTTTTTCTCTTTTCCAAAAAGCAAGCATGGAAATGGTACTTTTTTTAAAAAATAATTAATTTATTTGTTTTTTATTTTTGGCTGTGTTGGGTCATTGTTGCTGTGCATGGGCTTTCTCTAGTTGCGGCAATTGGGCTCTTTGTTGAGATGTGTGGGCTTCTCATTGCGGTGGCTTCTCTCGTTGCAAAGCACGGTCTCTAGGTGCGAGTTGTGGCATATGGGCTCAGTAGTTGTGGCTTGTGAACCCTTGAGCGCAGGCTTAGTAGCTGTGGCACACGGGCTTAGTTGCTCCACGGCATGTGGGATCTTCCCGGGCCAGAGCTTGAACCCGTGTCCCTTGCATTGGCAGGCAGATTCTTAACTACTGCACCACCAGGGAAGCCCTGGAAAAGATACTTTAAAAGTTCTTATCTGTTTAAAAATGTTTCTCTTGGGACTTCCCTGGATGTCCAGTATTTAAGACTTCGCCTTCCAATGCAGGGGGTGTGGGTTTGATCCCTGATCGGGGAGCTAAGATCCCACATGCCTTGTAGCCAAAAAGCCAAAACATAAAACAGAAGCGATATTGTAACAAATTCAACAAAAACTTTAAAAATGGTCCACGTCAGGGCTTCCCTGGTGGCGCAGTGGTTAAGAATCCGCCTGCCAATGCAGGGCACACGGGGTCGAGCCCTGGTCTGGGAAGATCCTACATACCGCAGAGCAACTAAGCCCGTGCACTGCAACTACTGAGCCTGTACTCTAGAGCCCGCTGTGCCACAACTACTGAGCCTGCGTGCCACAACTACTGAAGCTTGTGCGCCTAGAGCCTGTGCTCAGCAACAAGAGAAGCCACCGCAATGAGAAGCCCGTGCACTTCAATGAAGAGTAGCCCCCGCTCAATGCAACTAAAGAAAGCCCACACGCAGCAACAAAGACCCAATGCAGCCAAAAATAAAAAAATAAATAAGTTTATAAAAAAACAAAAAAAATGGTGCATGTCAAAAAAATCTTTCAAAAAATATGTTTCTCTTGACTATTTGCTTAAAAGAATGTTGACTCTATATACAATTCTTAAGCCAAACTTTGCTTTAAGATTTTGATTAAACATTGCTGAGATTTTGATCAAAAGTTTGTGGGCAGCTTACTTGCTATTCTTTTTTTTTATTTGTGGTAGGCAGGCCTCTCACTGTTGTGGCGTAGCACAGGCTCCAGACGCACAGGCTCAGCGGCCATGACTCACGGGCCCAGCCGCTTCGCGGCATGTGGGATCTTCTCAGACCGGGGCACGAACCCGTGTCCCCTGCATTGGCAGGTGGACTCTCAACCACTGCACCACCAGGGAAGCCCTTAATTGCTATTCTTAATGAATGCTTTTACCTGCTTATTTTTGTCCATAGGATTATTTTTCAGTCTTTGAAAGGTATGCCCAAATGTTGAACATTCCAAATCAGTTTTCCCTGTGACACACTGTGCCTTTTCAATGGATAAATTCAAGCATTTCTTTATTTTAGGAAGTTTTCTTTAGGTCTTTGATATTTTTTCCTATTTCATTTGCTCTTATCTTCAGGGACAAAATTTATGTATATGTTGGATCTCCTTTGTCTTATATACCGTTCCTTCGGCTTTAAAATTCTCTTAAACACTTTGTCCTTTCTTCTTTCTTTTTCTCAATTTCTCAAGCATGTTCTCCATGCTTGAATGATTTAGCAGGTTCTATCTTTCTTTTCTGCTGCTCTTATGGTGATCTTCATTTCTGCGAGGCTTTCCCCTTTCCATTTGACCTGAGTTTGTCGGCTCATCATTTTAGCTCCCTCTCTTCATGCTGTCCAACCCTTTATGCCTGTTCTTCAGATTCTTATATGTAATAGATACTGCTTTTGGTAAATTAAATGATTTCATGGAGAACTAGGGGTTCTTTTTTTAAAAAAAATTATTGAATTATAGTTGATTTACAATATCGTGTTAGTTTCAGGTGTACAGCAAAGTGATTCATTTACACATATATGTATATTCTTTTTCAGATTCTTTCTAATTGTAGGTTATTACAAGATATTGGATATAATTCCCTGTGCTATGCAATAAATCCTTGTTGTTTACCTATTTTATACATAGTTGTGTGTATCTGTTCATCCCAAACTCTTAATTTATCCCTCTCCTTCCTTTCCTCTTTGGTAACCATAATTTTGTTTTCGATGCCCATGAGTCTGTTTCTGTTACGTAAATAACTTTATTTATATTATTTTTTTAGATTCCACATATAAATGATATCATATATTTGTCTTTTCTGTCTGGCTTACTTCACTTAGTATGATAATCTCTAGGTCCATCCATGTTGCTGCAAATGGCATTATTTCATTTTATTTTATGGCTAATATTCCAGTGTATATATGTACCACATCTTTATCCACTCATCTGTTCATGGACACTTAGGTTGCTTCCATGCCTTGACTGTTATAAGTAGTACTGCTGTGAACATTGGGGTGCATGCATATTTTCGACTTAGAGTTTTCATCTTTTCTAAATATATGTCCAGGAGTAGGATTGCTGCTTCATATGCTAACTCTATTTTTATTTATTTATATTTATTTATTTATTTATTATTTGGCTGCGTTGG
Source organism: Lipotes vexillifer (assembly GCF_000442215.2). Classification (NCBI taxonomy): domain Eukaryota; kingdom Metazoa; phylum Chordata; class Mammalia; order Artiodactyla; family Lipotidae; genus Lipotes; species Lipotes vexillifer. Next base: position 81,683 of record NW_006788006.1, on the reverse strand, counting down.
GTTTTCGTTGCTGCGTGTGGGCTTTCTCCAGCTGTGGTGAGCGGGGGCTCCTCTTCATTGTGGTGCTCAGGCTTCTCACTGTGGTGGCTTCTCTTGTTGCAGAGCATGGGCTCTAGGCGTGTGGGCTTCAGTAGTTGCAGCATGCAGGCTCAGTAGTTGTGGCGCATGGGCTTAGTTGCTCTGCAGTATGTGGGATCTTCATGGACCAGGGCTCGAACCCATGTCCCCTGCATTGGCAGGTGGATTCTTAACCAATGCAGCACCAGAGAAGTCCTAGTTTTTTTTTTAATTAATTTTTATTGGAGTATAGTTGCTTTACAATGTTGTGTTAGTTACTACTGTACAGCAAAATGATTCAGCTATACATACACATATATTCCCTCTTTTTTGGATTTCCTTCCCATTTAGGTCACCACAGTGCATTAAGTAGAGCTCCCTGTGCTATACAATATGTTCTCATTACTTGTCTATTTTATACATAGTATCAATAATGTATATGTGTCGATCCCAGTTTCCCAATTCCTCCCCCCGCCCTTTCCCCCTTGGTATCCATACATTTGTTCTTTATGTCTGTGTCTCTATTTCTGTTTTGCAAATAAGATCATCTGTACCATTTTTCTAGATTCCATGTATATGCATTAATATATATTTGTTTTTCTCTTTCTGACTTGCTTCACTCTGTATGACACTCTCTAGGTCCATCCACATCTCTACAAATGACCCTATTTCATTCCTTTTAATGGCTGAGTAATATTCCATTGTATATATGTACCACATCTTTATCCATTCATCTGTTGATGGACATTTAGGTTGCTTCCATGTCCTGGCTATTATAAATAGTACTGCTATGAACATTGGGGTGCATGTATATTTTCGATTTAGAGTTTTCATCTTTTCCAAATATATGCCCAGGAGTAGGATTGCTGGTTCATATGCTAACTCTATATTTAGTTTTTTAAGGAACATCCATACTGTTCTCCAAAGTGGCTGCATCAGTTTAAATTGCCACCAACAGTGTAGGAGGGTTCCCTTTTCTCCACACCCATTCTAGCATTTATTATTTCTAGGCTTTTTGACGATGGCCATTCTGACTGGCATGAGGTGATACCTCATTGTAGTTTTGATTTGCATTTCTCTAATAATTAGCCATGTTGAACTTTTTTTTCATGTGCTTGTTGGCTATCTGTTGTCTTTTTTGGAGAAAAGTCTATTTAGGTCTTCTGACCATTTTTTGATTTTTCGTTGTTGTTATTGAGTTGTGTGAGTTGTTTGTATATTTTGGAATTTAATCCCTTGTCAGTTGCATTGTTTGCAAATATTTTCTCCCATTCTGTAGGTTGTCTTTTCATTTTGTTTATGGTTTCCTTTGCTGTGCAAAAGTTTATAAGTTTGATTAGGTCCCATGTGTTTATTTTTGCTTTTATTTCTTTTTCCTTGGGAGACTGACCTAAGAAAATATTGCTAGATGTATGTCAGAGAATGTTTTGCCTATGTTCTTTTCTAGGAGTTTTATGGTGTCATGTCTTATATTTAAGTCTTTAAGCCATTTTGAGTTTATTTTTGTGCATGGTGTGAGGGTGTGTTCTAACTTCAGTGATTTACATGCAGCTGTCCAACTTTCCCGGCACAGTTTGCTGAAGAGACTGTCTGTTTCCCATTTTATATTCTTGCCCCCTTTGTCGAGGATTAATTGACCACAGGTGTGTGGGTTTATTTCTGGACTCTCTATTCTGGGAGGATTAGGGCTTCTTAATTGTATTAGTTTTCCATGGGTGCCGTAACAGATTGCCACAAACTTATTGGTTTGAGACAATAAAAAATGATTATCTTCTACTTCTGCAGGTCTGAAGTCAAATATGTGTCTCAGGGGCTTCCCTGGTGGCGCACTGGTTGGGAGTCCGCCTGCCGATGCGGGGGACGCGGGCTCGTGCCCCGGTCTGGGAGGATCCCGCGTGCCGCAGAGCGGCTGGGCCCGTGAGTCATGGCCGCAGGGCCTGTGCATCCGGAGCCTGTACTCCGCAGCGGGAGAGGCCGCAGTGGTGAGAGGCCCGCGTACTGCAAAAAAAATATATATATATATATACATGAGTCTCAGGGTGTTGAAGTTATGGTGTCAGCAAGGCTGCATTCTGTTCTGGAGGCTCTAGGGGAGACCCTGTTTCTTTGCCTTTTCCAGCTTCTAGAGGTCTCTTTTCCTTGAGTCCTCACATCAAATCACTCTGAACTCTTCTATCTATCTCTTCCACTTATAAGGACCCTTGTGATTATATTAGTCCCACCTGGATGATCCAGGCTACTCTCCCCAGTTTTGTCACCTCATTAGCAAACTTGATTCATGTGCTCCCTTAATTCCCTGTTGTCATGTAAGTTTATATATTCATGGTTTATGGGGACCAGCATGTAGACATGCTGGGTGTGTGTGTGCACTATTGTGCCTGCCCCACTAACTTCCACCTGCTTTGGAACGCTACTAACTTCCACCATGCTACTGTATTTAAGTGTTTTCCATTATCTTTTATTTGCCAGATGCCTTTTCTTCTTTTGTTTTTCCCTCCTGCATTATCTTTACATAGTTTCCATGATAGTTCCTTTAAAAAATTTATCACTTTTCTTTGAAGTAAAAACGTTTTTCCTGGACAGCTCTTTTTGAAAAAGTAGTTGGAGGAAGAGGTAGCATATATCCCCAAGGCTTCTGTGGATATAATTCAGGGGGTCTGTTAACTTGGATGGGAAAAATTTTAATCTTGATTTTCTCTAATGAAGGCAGGCAACACAGCCCAGTAGTATTCATAGATCCTATACATTTGTCACCAGTAGAAATTAAAGATATTTTCTTTTAAAAAAAATAAATTTATTTATTTATTTATTTACTTACTTACTGGCTGCACTGGGTCTTTGTTGCTGTGCACGGGCTTTCTCTAGCTGCAGCGAGCAGGGGCTACTCTTTGCTGTAGTGCGCAGGCTTCTCTTGTTGCGGAGCACGGGCTTCAGTAGTTGTGGCACGTGAGCTCAGTAGTTGTGGCTCATGGGCTTAGTTGCTCTGTGGCATGTGGGATCTTCCCAGACCAGGGCTTGAACCGGTGTCCCCTGCATCGGCAGGTGGATTTTTTTTTTGGCAGTACGTGGGCCTCTCACTGTTGTGGCCTCTCCCGTTGTGGAGCACAGGCTCCGGACACACAGGCTCAGCGGCCATGGCTCACAGGCCCAGCCGCTCCGTGGCATGTAGGATCCTCCCGGACCGGGGCACGAACCCGTGTCACCTGCATTGGCAGGCGGACCCTCAACCACTGTGCCACCAGGGTAGTCCCTAAAGATATTTTGATATCACTTTACAGATATACTGAAATACCAGTTACCCTCATCATTTCTTCCAAATTATAACAGTTATTAGGCCCATTGCTAGATCTCATTAATTGAGGCATAAATATCACAAACTTAAAAAAAATATATTTTGGTACCTGTATTTCAATATGTCTCCCTTTGTAATCTTCTGTGCTTTATTTTATGCATTTGAAAATAGTATTCTGAGAGGGACCCATGCACGTCAGCAGGCTGCAGTGTGGGTCCAGCCTTCCTGCCTTTTGCCCTGTTCTTGCTGTTCCTCTCTGCTGGGTGTGGTCCCCTTCCGAAAAACAGGAAGTCTCCTTGACTCATGTCAAAACCCTGCATGTCACAGATTTTGGGTGATTTTAGCTTGGACTTCTCCTTAGCTATCCAGTGTCAGAAAGGATCAGGCTCCTAGTGGTTTGCTCACAGTTTCTCCCCACACTGGTAACAGATAACCACCCACTCTTGAAAACGTATGTCCCTGTTTCATCCCAACATCCTTCCACTACTGTGGTCCACAGGGTTCAAAGATGTTTGGTGATTTGCCCATATACCCAGACCTTGCAATTCAAAGGAGGGTGGGGCTGGGACTGCTGTTTCCCACTAGTGTGTGTTCCCTACTCTGGAAAACCTTGGATTCTCTTTATTTTCCTGCAGATGGTCTCTCTCATTGTGTCCCTTCTCACTCCAGTCCCAGGCCCCAAGAGCATAGGGGCCCTCTCATGATTGGTGACTTCATAGAAGTGGAAGTTCTTTTTTTGTTGCTCTTTGTTGTTCTGGGTTGATTTCAGAGAAGACACAAGAGTTAGAGGTTTCTCTTCTGCTGTCTTTAATAGGAAATCTTCTTAGCTTCTTTCCATAACTTTTAAAAAGTGCTGAAGTTCATTATAATAGAGACAATACAGAATTGCATGTAGTGGAAATGTCTGCTTCTTACCACATAGTGACCTCTTTTAGGGATGATATCAGAAGCAAAAATGTGATGTGTGTCTATTTTCCAGTCTTTTCTCTATATTTATAAAAACATTTAAAGTATCCAATCCATCCACAATTTATATAGATGTAGCTGGTAAAGTGAAATATAATTGCTTACTTTTAACTGAGTGCTAGGAGTAGCATTTGTACTACAGTTTTTCTTTACTCTCTTCTGGGTTAAATGAGAGAGAGGGAAAATCAGGGGTGGAAATGTATAAAACAACTAATTTTCTTCTTTTTTACTGTAGAAAATATACATAACATGCAATTTACCATTTTAATAATTTCTAAGTGTATAGTACAGCAGTGTAATGTACATTCACATTGTTGTGCACCATCCATCTCCAGAACTCTTCTTATTTTTCTGTTTTTGGCCATGTTGTGTGGCTTGCAGGATCTTAGTTCCCTGACCAGAGATCAAACCCATGCTCCCTGCAGTGGAAGCACAAAGTCCTAACCACTGGACTGCCAGGGAATCCCAAGAACTCTTCATCTGGCAAAACTGAAACTTTGTACCCATCAAACAATGAGTCCCCATTTCCCTCTCCCCTGGGTCCCTGCCAACCACCATTCTTTCTGTTTCTGTGAATGTGACTATTCTAAGAATCTTATATAAGTGGAACAGTGTTTGTTCTTTTGTGACTGGCTTACTTCACTTAGCGTAATGTCATCATGGTCATGTTGTAGTATACTGAGGAACTGCTGATAAGGAGGGCCGACTCTAAGTTATAGGTAAATTTTTGACTGCAGAAGGTCAGCATCCCTTCCTTAACCCCTGCCAGTTGTTTAAGGGTCATCTGTACTTCTGAGTAGTAGTTTATCTGTTTTCCTCTCAAAATGTTTATCTGTTTTCCTTCTGGTTTCGAGTTTACAGTAAAAGCTCCTAGATTTGCTTCAACTTGGAATGTGTCTTCCAGAAACGCAATAGAGAGCACTGACGGCAGAGGGGGGGGATTGTTTAAAGGTAGATGAGACAGTAAGCCATAGTTGGAGCCCCATGACAAGGGTCTCTGACCCTAATGCTGTTTATAAAAAGTAATTCTAGAGAAAAGCTTATGAACACAGAAAAAGGGAAAGCTAAATGGGAACAAAGAAACTGATTCCAAGTATGGTTCATGGGATGTTTGTGTGGAGGACTTGTCTCTTAAAAAGCAGGACTTAGGGTGGGCTGTGACGAAGCAAGAGAGAGGCATGGACATGTATACACTACCAAATGTAAGGTAGATAGCTAGTGGGAAGCAGCCGCGTGGCACAGGGATATCGGCTCGGTGCTTTGTGACCGCCTGGAGGGGTGGGATGGGGAGGGTGGGAGGGAGGGAGACGCAAGAGGGAAGAGATATGGGAACATAATGTATATGTATAACTGATTCACTTTGTTATAAAGCAGAAACTAACACACCATTGTAAAGCAATTATACCCCAATAAATATGTTAAAAAAAATAAAGCAGGACTTGACAACTTTTTTCACAGTTGTCAGCCAAATCTTCAATCCATTACTCAGAAGGTGTAGAGGTCCAAGAATTGGGGATCTTTGAAACACTTGGGCTCATAAGCCCATGGAAACCCGTCTCAACTGGGGATGGTGACTGCCAAGAGAAGGGTGGGTTCCCAGCATTCTGAGCCCCAGGGAAATACACCTTGTGGGAAAGAGGGAAGAGCACAGTTGCAACATAAAGTGATTATGCCAGGCTTCTCCCTACAAGAGATCCCGAAGACTCAGTAATGCTAAATTGTAACTTTATTTTCAAAAATTGAGTTTGTCTTTGTGCCAATTCAAATTGTGCATCACTGCCCCTTCCTGCCACATCATGTTTCTGCCATGTGATTTGTCCAACAGTCACTTTCAGTTTAAAATGCACTCTCTTTCCAAGAAAGCTCAGCTGCCTTGGGACTCTCTACCTCCTGTCTCTTCTCTTCTCCCTAGTAGGGGAAGGGTGTCTAGCTGCTGGGCTGATCTCTGTCCTTTCTGGGCCCCTCTGAAATCTCCCCTGGGTACCAGCGTCCTTCCCAGCTGCTTCTGGCACCACATCCTCATCCCGGTCTTAGGTCCTTTGGAATTTCTGGTTGTCCCAGAATGCATGCTCCGTCCTTGGGTCTGGGCCAGGTAGGGTTTTGTGAATATGTCATGGCCTGCCCACCTGGCATCTCAGGCACCATTTCCTTGTTTTAGAAGAGAGATTTCTCTGGGAGGTGTGTACTCTCTCTGGGCTACATCTGGGACAGTGAGGCATGTTTTCCTCTATTCTCAGATCCCCTGCATCCATTAGTAGTTTCTGTAACTTCTCATCCTGGGGCATGGGCTGCAGGTATGCTGTTGGGCTTTTGGTCCTTACCCATGGACTGTGTTAGTCAGGGTTCTCCAGAGAAACAGATGTATATATGTGTGTGTGTGTGTGTGTGTGTGTGTGTGTGTGTTTGTGTGTATAATATACTGAATGTTTGTGTCCTTTCAAAATCCATATGTTGAGACCTAATCCCCAGTGTGATTAGTATTTAGAGGTGGAGCCTTTGGGAGGTGATTATGTCTGAGGGGGGAACACTTATGAATGCAATTAGTGATCTTCTTATAAAAGATCCCTGGGCTTCCTTGGTGGCACAGTGGTTGAGAGTCCGCCTGCCGATGCAGGGTACACGGGTTCGTGCCCCGGACCGGGAGGATCCCACATACCACAGAGCGGCTAGGCCCGTGAGCCATGGCCGCTGAGCCTGCGCGTCTGGAGCCTGTGCTCCACAACGGGAGAGGCCACAACAGTGAGAGGCCCACGTAC
>NW_006788006.1:63665-74449 GCF_000442215.2 Lipotes vexillifer | reverse complement strand
AAAAAAAAAAAAAAAAAAAAAAAAAAAATCCCAGAGAGGTCCCTCACTCCTCCTGCAACGTGAGGACAGAGTAAAAAGATGACCTTCAATGAATCAGGAAGCAGCCCTCATTACTCATTGAATCTGCTGGCACCTTGATCTTGAACTTCCCAGCCTTCATAACTATGAGAAATAAATGTTTATTGTTGAAGTCACCCATTTTTTAGTATGGTATTTTTGTTATAGTAGCCTGAACACACTCAGACCATATATATGTACATATATATATATATTGTGTGTGTATATATATATATATATATTTATATATATGTATGTATATATATCACATTTATATATATGTAACCACGTCTATATTTATATCAACATCTATATCTATCTATCTATTGAGGGATTTTAAGTATTTGGCTCATGTGATTGTGCAGGCTGGCAAGTCTGAAATCTGCAGGGCAGGAGGGGAGAAGTTGATGTTGTATTGTTGAGTCTGAAGGCAAACTGTAGGCAGAATTCCTTCTTTCTTGGGGGATCTCAGTCTTTTCTCTTAATACCTTCAACTGATTATGTGAGGCCCAACCACATTATGGTGGGCAATCTGTCTTACTCAAAATCTACTGATTTAAAAGTCAATCTCATCTAAAAAGTACCTTCACAACAGCATCCAGACTGGTGTTTGGCCAAATGTCTGGGTACCATGGCCTGGCCAAATTGACACATTAAATTAACCATTGCAGGGACTCTCCATTTCTCCAATTTAGTCTCCTGTTGAAATGTTCATGTTCTTTGAAATTGTTCCCATATCATCTTACAATCTTCCCTGTGCTATGGCTTATGAGATAAAATTTATTTTATGAATTCATGAATGCTCATGCTATTTGGAGCTCAACGAAGAGTTTCTCTCTCAAAAAGCCTCCATTCTATCATAAAAGTCTTCCATTCAAGACCATTGTTCTACCTTGAAATTCAGAGCTGGCTGATAACTCCTTATTTTGTGGCCATGTTGCCACAGGGAAAAACTATGATGAGCAAATGGTGAGGAAATGGTAGTGGTTGACAGCTAGGGTCTTTTGTAGAACTATTTAACAATCCTCAGTACACCGATGCCCACCTGTTAGCCCAGGCACAAGTTGATAGCCATGCAACACCTGTACTGGTGAGTATTAGCTCAGTGTTGACCTCAGGGAAATCAAAACTCACAGAGAAGAATAGTCAATCATACCTCAACAATGGCATCTATGTATAAGTTGCCTTTGGATTTAAGGAACAGAGAAACCATATTAATTGGCTTAAACACCAGAGCATTTCACTGTTGGGCTGGTTGCTTCAGTGGACATGTTTCTTCCATCTCTGGCTCTGCCATCCTTAGAGTCTTTCATGTTCCCTTATAGTCATTAAATGGCCACAGCAGTTCCAGGCATCATAACCTGATGTGACCACATCTATTGGCAGCAAAGGACCAAACCTTATGGAAAGTCTTTCTTCAGAGCACAGACTGTTTTATGTGAAGTCCTGGTCTTACAACCAGAACTTACTCACCAGCCCACTCCTTAAACAATCATTATTAGGAGAGCAGGAGCCAATTATTGGGTTATATAAACCCCCCCTTAATTTGGAGAAAAGAATGAACTTTTCCTGAGTCCTGTAAGGAAAAAGTGAATTCTTGCACAAAACTGGGGTTCTTTTAGCAAGGAAGGAGGCAGAATAACAAGCAAAGCATGGTGATTTTTTTTCCTGATTAGTTTTTATACATGATTAGAGTATATTTTCAAAATTCTGGAATGACATTTGAACACTTCTTTCTACCTTGCATTTCCCTCACAGTTATTGTTTGATTGATCTGCTGTCTCTCTCTGGCCTCAGCATCTGAATTCCTCACTGTTCCTGCATGCACCCTGGCGCTTAACAACATGCAGAGCTTTAGGCTCAGGTCTTGCTATCCTGCCCTTACTTCAGTGGGAGTAGATGCCTCTCTTTCATCTCTCCGAGCATTTTGCACATAATTCTGTAAAAATGGTAGTAACAGGAGCTAACCACGGATGCCAGCTTCTTTGATTCAGGCTCTGTTCCAAAGGCCTCACATCTACCCATTTGCTCAGTCCTTATGACAACCATCTCCTATTGGTGTTATTGTCACCCCCATTTCACAGATGAGGAAACTGAGGCATGAAGTAGCATACCAGTGCCCCTCTGTTAGACTTGGATGCTTTTCCTTCTTGCTCCAAGTTTCCTGCACTCTCCTGGGGGTGCTGAGCGCTTCTCACTCACCATGCTCTATGGAACTCATGCCACTGTTGGACTGTGGTCTTGCAGCCATGGTGAGAGCTAGGAAAGTAGGTCTGGGTGTTTCTCTATCCTCCAGCTCCTCTTGGGTAAGGCAAGGTGCTTTTCAGCTTTGTGTTCATGCCTGACACACACTAGGTACTCCATAGTGCTCCACACTAGGCTCATGCCTGACACACACTAGGTACTCCGTAAGTGTTAGTTGAACAAGTAAGTCAGTGAGTCAGAGAACAGAGTTTGTGCCCATCCAAAGGAATTTAAATCAGGATCTTGAAGAGATGTCTGCTCCCATGTTCATTGCAGCATTATTCACAATAGCCAAGATGTGGAAACGACCTTTTCCATAATAGAAGTATGGATAAAATGTCCATAAATAGAAGAATGGATAAAGACAAACAAAGTGTCCACCAATAGATGAATGAATAAAGAAGATGTGGTATATATGTACAATGGAATGTTATTCAGGCATGACAAAGAAAGAAATCCTACCATTTGCAACAACATGGATGGATCTTGATGACATTAATAAATAAATGAGACAGGAAAGATAAATACTGAATGAAATCACTCATGTGGAATCTAAAATAGTCAAACTCATTGAAACAGAGTAGAATGACAGTTGCCAGGGGCTAGGGAAAGGAAGGAAAGTGAAAATATTAGTCAGAGAGTGGGCAGTTTCTATTATGCAAGATGCAAAAGTCCTAGAGATCTGCTGTACAGCATAGAGCCTGTAGCTAATAATACTGTATTGTGGACTTCCCTGGTGGCACAGTGGTTAAGAATCCACCTGCCAATGCAGGGGACATGGGTTCGAGCCCTGGTCTAGGAAGATCCCACACGCTGCGTAGCAACAAAGCCTGTATACCACAACAACTGAGTCTGTGCTCTAGAGCCCACGAGCCACAACTACTGAAGTCCGCATGCCTAGAGCCCGTGCTCCGCAACAAGAGAAGAGCACCACAACGAAGGGTAGCCCCCGCCTTGCTGCAACTAGAGAAAGCTCGCGCTCAGCAACGAAGAGCCAACACAGCCAAAGATAAATAAATAACAAAATAAATTTATATAAAAAATACTGTATTCTGTACTTAATATTTGGTAAAAGGGTAGATCTTATATTGTGTTCTCACCACACACACAAAATCATAATCATAATAGGGTGGGGAGAAACTTTGGGAGGTGATAAATATGTTTATAGCCTTGATGGTGGTGATGGTTTCACAAGTATATACTTACCCTTAATAAAGTGGTTAAAAATATAACAGTCAATTGTTATTGTACTGTCTGCAGACTGCCTCCATGTGACGGCTTGAAAGTGCATGGGATTTGCCGTCTGATGGCCAGGTTATGCTCTCAATTCTCTATTTACCAGCTCCAGTGGTATTCTCCAACGTACTCCCCTCTCTGTCAACAAAACACTCACGTGGCTGCTGAGTGTTACAGGGAACATCCACTGAGTAGCAGTTGAATTTCCTCCCATTCTCTACCCCAGTGGCCACGAAGGAGAGGCTGACATCTCTGGCTACAACCAGTCTCAGCTTTGAGAACTTCAGTTTGGAAAATCCAGTGATGTGAGTAATCGTCAGTCTCTGCCTTTGTCTGTGATGCAAGCCTGTTCACTCCATAGTGAGACCACATCCTTCCTGCTGGGCTGTGACTGCTATAAAATTCATCTAGTTTCCTCTCCGGCTGTTCCTGAGGCTGGCGTCTGGGTGAGTCCAGCTCTGTCGAGCGGGATGGCTGAAATGGTCTTGGGAAGAATGGGGAGATTGTGTCAAGGGCCAGAACTTGACTAGAGGTTTCTTTTGCCAGCCTTCAGGTCTGTCCTTCAACAATGCTTCTGGAATGTTCTTTGGTGCTATGTATTTGGGTGCTATGTGTGCGAGTGTGAGTGTGTGTGGGGGGACGCGGGGTGAGGACAGGAGCAGCAACCACTGCTTACACCCATGACTCCAGCAGATTTGCCAAGCATTCCCCCAGGGAGAGGATAGATGGGATGCACAAAAGCAAATGAGTATTTTAGAAACCAAGGGACAGAGAAGGTAAAGGTCAGGGTGGGGTGCACTAGGGTTAGGGATAGGGGAGCACAGAGGAAAGGCAGAGTCTTGATGTGGATGGAAAGATCAATGGAATGGGACCTGGGAGGGTCTGCAGAGCTGGTGGATCTGTCTGGAGTGCCCCCTCCCCTCCTGCCACCTGCCAGATGCATAGGGAATGGATTTGGCGTAGGGTGCGTGAGGCCAGGAGTGGAGAGGCAAGAATGAAGATAGAAGGAGAGATGAATATGTTTGAGATGTCTTGAACATTAAACTGTGCTCTTTATAAATTCCATTTTGGAGAGTTCCAAAGCTTCGTAGGGCCCCTCCCTTCCTTTAACATCATTTATGTCTTTGGGGTAATGTTGTGCTTTTCCAAATTCAGTAATATGAAGGGATAAATTCCAAACAAAGCCAATGTGTTCATCCATCTAAAATCTAGGAGACGTGTATGATCAAAAGATATAGCAGCTTATTTCTAGTCTTTGTGGAACTCAGACTCTAGTTAGGAAACTGAGTTGTTGAACACTATAATGAAAGACTCTGTGTGATAAAACCTGGGAAAATGTCTTTGCCTTTTAACCATTTATTTTTATCATCTTCGATAATTTTTCCTCCTATCTGACTGAGATACCTACTTAAGCGGTGGAAGAAACGGTCTCACACTTTTTAAGCTGAGAAAAATGCAACGTTAGGGGCATGACTCAGAAATCAATGACCCTGGTCTAAATCCTGGCTTTGTCCCTCCTGGCTGTGAAACCCTTGGCAAGTCACTTAGCCTAAGACTCAGTCTCTACTTCCATACCATGGGGCTAGGAATATAATCTTTGGGCTTTGTGCATCCATGCAGCACCTAGCCCATGAGAAGCTCTCAATAAATGTGAGTTCTAATAATTATTATAATTGTGATTTTTGCAAAGAGACATTAAAGAAATATATGTGTTTATTATTCTCCCTTATCACCCCAAGTTCCATCTCATTTCAGTTTTTATCAATCAGTGGACTGATCAAAGGGCTGTCGCAGACCATCCTCTCTACATGCTTTTATGTTCTCTCTCCTTTTCTCTCTCTAGACATATGCTCCTCTGTTATTGCCATAGTTACTCATTCCTGGCATCCTTCTTTTGTCCCTTACTCATCTTTCCTTGGTTCAGAACAGAAACAAGAAACCAGTCTTTCATTTGGAAGGAATGTGAAAAACATATTTTCCACTCTGTCATTTTATAGAAGAGGACACTGAAATTGAAGAATAGTGAAGAATTTGTCCAAGGTCACACATAGTCAGTGATCAGTGGGACCAAAGTTCTCTTGCTGATACATCAAGGTGGCATCAGGAAGTGGTTTAAGATACACATTGCAATGTTCACGTGACTGTGTTTGTGGGTTTAATTGTCTCTCTCCACAGGGGCACCTTTTTTCCATGGCTCAGGACACACTCCTGGGTCAAGTCAATAGGAAAACTCTCTGGTAAGTATTTGACTCACTTTTCAAAACTAAAGATGGCAACTTGTTAGAGTCTGGTGATTGTTTTTGTTTTCCTTTCAATCTTCTGGGGTTTTGATAGTTTAGTTCTCTCTGAGGGTAGACTTCTTAAAAGCCTTCTTATCCATATGCTGTTTTCACCACCCGATTTCCCAGTGTGGACCTATGCCCAAGGACTCTGACCAGGGCTGCAGATGAGCATGGCAAGCGTCCGCTGCAAGCTGGCTCGTTACCTGGAGGATCTGGAAGACGTAGACTTTAAGAAATTCAAGATGCACTTAGAAGACTATCCTAGTCAGAAGGGCTGCACGTCACTTCCTCGGGGTCAGACAGAGAAAGCAGATCACGTGGATCTAGCCACTCTGATGATTGATTTCAATGGAGAGGAGAAAGCATGGGCCATGGCCAAGTGGATTTTTGCTGCAATCAACAGGAGAGACCTTTACGAGAAAGCTAAGAGGGATGAGCCAGAATGGGGTGAGTGGAAGGAAGACAGTGTATTTTTTAAAATTGTGATAAAATACACATAATATAAAACGTACTGTCAACCATTTTAAAGTGTACGATTCATTGGTCTTAAGCACATTCACACTTTTGTGCAATCAATCTCCAGAGATCTTTTCATCTTGCAAAACTCTGTATCCATTAAACAACGATTCCTCATTCTACCCTCCCCTCAGCCCCTGGCAACCTCTCTCTGTCTCTATGAATTTGACTATCAGTACCTTTTATAAGTGGAATCATATAGTATTTGTCTTTTTGTGTCTGGCTTATTTCACTCAGCATAAACATCCTCAAGCTTCACCCATGTTGTCACATATGGCAGGATTTCGTTCCTTTTTAAGGTGGAATAATATTTTGTGGTATGTATATATCACAGTTTGTTCATCCATTCATCCATCAGTGGACTTTCTGGCTGCTTCTAGCTTTTGATTATTGTGAATAATGTTGCTATGAACATGGCTGTACAAATCTCTTTGAGATCTTGATTTCAATTCTTTTGGGTATGTGCCCAGAAGTGGAATTACTGGATTACATTACATTACATTACATTTACATTACATTACAATTACTGGTAATTCTAGTTTAATTTTTTGAGGAATGTTTTCCATAATGGCCACATCATTTTACATTCCCACTAGCAGTGTACAATTGTTCCAGTTTCTCCACATCCTTACCAACACTTATTTTATATATATATTTATATTTTTTTGGTAGTAGCAGTCCTAATGGGTGTGAGACGGTATCTCATTGTGGTTTTGATTTGCATTTCCGTATTGACGAGTGACACGAGCACCTTCTCATGTGCTCATTAGTCATTTGTTTATCTTTGGAGAAATGCCTGTTCAAGTCCCTTTCCCATGTTTTAATTGGGTTGTTTGTCTTTTTTGTTGTTGACTTGTAGGAGTTCTTTATATATCCTGGATATTAACCTCTCATCAGATATATGATTTGCAGATGTTTTCTCCCATTCTATGGGTTGCCTTTCCACTCTGTTGATGGTATCCTTTGACGAATCAAAGTTAGCATGTTTGTTTATTTGTTTTGTTTGTTTGTTTAAATTTATTTTATTTATTTATTTTTCGGCTGTGTTGGGTCTTCGTTGCGGTGCGCGGGTCTAGGTGCATGGACTTCAGTAGCTGTAGCAGTTGGGCTCAGTAGTTGTGGCTCGTGGGCTCTAGAGCAGAGGCTCAGTACTTGTGGTGCATGGGCTTAGTTGCTCTGCAGCATGTGGGATCTTCCTGGACCAGGGCTCGAACCCGCGACCCCAGCATTGGCAGGTGGATTCTTAACCACTATGCCACCAGGGAAGCCCAGTATGTTTGTTTTTTAATCACTTGTTTTATTATCTTGGCCTCATCTTCTTTTTTCTTCTCATGATAGTACTATGAGAAGATGGAGGAAAGCAGTTTACTTTTTTGTAACTCCTTTAAAAACCTAAGTCAGGGATCATATACCGCTAGGAATCTTCTCTGATTAGTTACACTTTATCCAAATCTCTCCTGTGCCTGAAACTTCCTCCAGGTCTCCATCTAGCTCCTCACGTGTCTGCCTGCATAGTCAACAAACTTGAATCTCTGCTTCCCATGGCTCAGGGGGCAATCCTCTCTCACCTTATAGAACTATGTAATTTCTAGGGAAAAGCTTTTCCTATGGACATTACTTTGGGTGTTGGAATGATCAAAGAACTACTCTTCATCCTTGTGGACATGAGGAGGGTGAGGTTCTTCCTTCTGGCTCTGGTTCTGAGCAAGGGAAGGGTACAGGGATGGGCTCAGAGGAATCTAGAAAATCACAGGATGACGATGTTGAGCTGGCGGAAAGGGAGAATAAAAATGAATCAGCGGGCTTCCCTGGTGGCGCAGGGGTTGAGAGTCCGCCTGCCGATGCAGGGGACACGGGTTCGTGCCCCGGTCCGGGAAGATCCCACATGCTGTGGAGCAGCTGGGCCCTTGAGCCATGGCCACTGAGCCTGCGCGTCCGGAGCCTTTGCTCCGCAAGGGAGAGGCCACAACAGTGAGAGGCCCACATACCGCAAAAAAAAAAAAAAAAAAAAATGAATCAGCGTTTCTGAAATGGTCAGACAAAAATGGTGGTGTGTATGCAGTATATCCATGCTATTTGAAGTCAGTTTTATATATTTAAACTTCTGTTTTCTAATGAATGTTTACCCTGTTTTTTCTTCCAACCCGGTACTGTCCATACTGGCATGTCTAAAGTCAATTAAAATGTATTTATACTGGCAAAAAAAAAAAAAAAGAATCATCAGGTCAGAAGCACAGTGAACTGGGGAAGCAATAGGGGTCTAATGAGGGAGATAAAAATAATATGGGGGAGTGAGAGCAAGGGCATACACCAGTGGGATGTTATAAACAAATTGCATATAACAACACAGTTATAAATGTGTCAGTACTCACATACTCAGTAACCTTTTTAAAGTATGATAATCATAGTGGCAGAAGTAGCTCACTAAGCAGTTTTTGTGGATTTTATTCATTCTTCACAAGAACCCCAGGAAGCCTGTGCTTTTTCAAATGAACTTTCAGTTTTATTATACTGAGTGAAATAAGCCAGTCACAACCCCTGGTGGTTGCCAGGGGCTGCAGGGAATAGGGAATGGAGAGTTGTTGTTTAATGGGTATAGAGTTTCATTTTTACAAGATGAAAAATAATTCTGGAGATTGGTTGCACAACCATGTGAAGTGAGCCTGGAAAAGGTTTTGGTTGCCCATGACTCTGTTCTAATCAGAGCGAAGACTGGGATTCAATGCCAAGTGTGTCTTTGGTGGAAGCCTGGCTCTTAACCACTGTGCCATTTGGCTTCTCCATCTGGGTTTTGGGGGTGGAAGAATTATAACTAGGGTTAGAAGATTTTTGTTTTTATTGGGGGTGCTGGCTAGGGTTAGGTTTTAGGTAAGAATTAAATTTCAGTCTTGGTTGGAGTTAATGTTTCGATTTTGTTTTGTGGTTTTGTGTGTGTTGGATTAACAGCATTGCCATTCAGAATAAGTAGACACCTATCAGGAATCCTTTATGTAGCTCTTTGGTTCCTGCCCACCTAAAGTTTTCTGTCCCATGTGTTTCCCTTGGTGCCTAGCTCTTATTCTACTGTGTCTAATTTCTCCTAAAAGATGCTTCTTTGGCATGTGTTATTCAGCGATTGTTTAGATCTGTGATTCTCAACTGTGGATGCATGTTGGAGCTTTTAAGATATAATGGTGCCTGGGCTCCACCTCAGAGAGTTGACAAAGGATCACCGGGGGTGGAGTCCTGGAATCAGTGTTTTTAAAGCTTTCTAGGTGAATCTAAAGTCAGCCAGGATTCTGAATACTGAAATAGACATAAACCAGATTGGTTATTCTTACTCTTGAAGACTCAGGATATGGGTAAGATGAATTGCAGGTGTTTGGGGTCAAGGAAGCATGATATTGCTGGCCTTTAGCCATCTTGGGGATATTGGAAAGTGTGTGGGATGGCCTCAAAACGAGAGCACCAGGGAGGGAGTCTGCCGAAGACAAACGAGGATAAGAAACCTTGATGCTTCACATGTTTACTGTTTGATTTCCAGGCTTGGGAGACAGATTACCAAGACTGGATACAGCGTGGACATAATTCTGGGTGGTATCCATTGCTTTGAAATTAGGAGTACAGGGATGCCCCTAACTGGACATTCAACTGAGCTGTATTCTGGTTTGGGAGATGTTCGGGGCAGGTGCCTTTGACCTGTGCCATGTGTTAGATATTGGATCTCAATGACATCACCTTAATTAGGAGTCCTGGGTTCTGACACTTTGAATTTTTCTTCCTTTTACTCTCAGACAATGCAAATGTTTCTGTGATAAGCCAGGAGGAAAGCCTTGAAGAGGAGTGGATGGGTTTACTGGGGTACCTTTCCAGAATCTCTATTTGTAAAAAAAAGAAAGGTAAGCAATGGGGGTGGCACCTCTAGTTGGGTTTGGAGACCTGGTTCTGTAGGTACTTGAAGCTAGGAAGGTGGATAACTTGGTGATCCTAACATGTTCCTGCCCCTTGGGGGTGAAAAGGCCTGTCTCAGGAAATCCACTTCAGCTTAAGAAATAGATTCATGTTTGCATGGCTCCTTGGAGTCCCAGAACCAAGGGGAGGCAATTGAATGTTTCAGGTTTTATCAGGCATGAGCTGCAGACTCATGAGTAAGATTGAATAAAAAGGATCTTCTGGCCAGGGCCAGTTCATATGGCGCTTTGCTGTTCTTTTGTTTAACCGTGTCTAGGAAGATTTTGACACCCTAGATTTTCTGGGGCTGTTCATACCCAGGCAGTGGAGAGAAACTGCGACTCCCATTCCTCAATTCCAGTTACCATTCCTTATAGACCACCGGCCCCTGTTGATAGCTCATCTCTGGTGGATGTGCTCAGGCTTCTTCCAAAATCTAACTTTCTGTCTCTGCCACAGATTACTGTAAGAAGTACAGAAAATATGTGAGAAGCAGATTCCAGTGTATCAAAGACAGGA
>NW_006788006.1:59848-63317 GCF_000442215.2 Lipotes vexillifer | reverse complement strand
GAATGCCCGTCTGGGTGAGAGCGTGAACCTCAACAAACGCTTCACCAGGCTGCGTCTCATCAAGGAACACCGGAGCCAGCAGGAGAGAGAACATGAGCTCCTGGCCATTGGTAGGACCTCAGCCAAGATGCAGGATGGCCCCGTGAGTTCCATGAACTTGGAATTGCTTTTTGATCCTGAGGACCAACACTCTGAGCCTGTGCACACGGTGGTATTCCAGGGAGCAGCGGGTATTGGGAAAACAATACTGGCCAGGAAGATCATGCTGGACTGGGCGTCAGAGGAACTTTACCAGGACAAATTTGACTATTTGTTTTACATTCACTGTCGGGAGGTGAGCCTTGGGATGCAGAGGAGCCTGGGGGACCTGATCGCCAGCTGCTGCCCTGGCCCAAACCCACCCATAGGCAAGATTGTGAGCAAACCTTCCAGGATCCTCTTCCTTATGGATGGTTTTGATGAGCTTCAAGGTGCCTTTGATGAGCACACAGAAGCACTCTGCACCAACTGGCAGAAGGTGGAGCGGGGAGACATTCTCCTGAGCAGCCTCATCAGAAAAAGACTGCTTCCCGAGGCCTCTCTGCTCATCACCACAAGACCGGTGGCCCTGGAGAAACTTCAGCACTTGCTGGGCCGGGCTCGTCATGTGGAGATCCTGGGTTTCTCAGAGGTCAAAAAGAAGGAATATTTCTTTAAGTATTTCTCAGATAAGCAGCAAGCCAGGGAAGCCTTCAGGCTGATTCAGGAGAATGAGATTCTCTTCACCATGTGCTTTATTCCCCTGGTCTGCTGGATTGTGTGCACTGGGCTGAAACAGCAGATGGACAGTGGCAAGAGTCTTGCTCGGACATCCAAGACCACCACTGCAGTGTATATCTTCTTCCTCTCCAGTTTGTTGCAGTCCCAAGGAGGGAGCCAGGAGCACCACAACTCTGCCACCCTCTGGGGTCTCTGTTCATTGGCTGCAGATGGAATCTGGAACCAGAAAATCCTGTTTGAGGAGTGTGATCTCAGGAATCATGGCCTGCAGAAAGCAGATGTGTCTGCTTTCTTGAGGATGAACCTCTTCCAAAAGGAAGTGGACTGTGAGAAATTCTACAGCTTCATCCACATGACCTTCCAGGAGTTCTTTGCTGCCATGTACTATCTGCTGGAAGAGGAGAATCAGGGGGAGATGAGGAACATGCAGCCGAGTAGTTTGAAGCTTCCCAACCGAGATGTGAGGGTCCTTCTCGAAAACTATGGCAAGTTTGAAAAAGGGTATCTGATTTTTGTTGTCCGTTTTCTCTTTGGCCTTATAAACCAGGAGAGGACCTCCTACTTGGAGAGAAAACTGAGTTGCAAGATCTCTCAGAAAATCAGGCTGGAGTTGCTAAAATGGATTGAAGCAAAAGCCAAGGCCAAGATGCTACAGATTGAGCCCAGCCAGCTGGAATTGTTCTACTGTTTGTATGAGATGCAGGAGGAGGACTTTGTGCAAAGGGCCATGGGCTATTTCCCCAAAATTGAGATCAAGCTCTCCACCAGAATGGACCATGTGGTTTCTTCTTTTTGTATTGAGAACTGTCGCCACATGGAATCACTTTCCCTGAGATTGCTCCATAACTCATCCAAGGAAGAGGAAGAGGAAGAGGAGGAGGAGAAAGAGGAGGAAGTTCAACACTCTGATGTGAACGATTGTGTCCTCTCTGACCCTCATGTCGCATATTCTCAGCGGTAAGGAGATCCTGCTTCAGGCAGGTGGTAGTATATGTCTTCTATTTTCTAGCTGCCTACCTCTTGGCACTTGCTCTCTCTCCTTCCTTCTCAACTGTCTTGCAAATGCAGTTGCCACAGCTACATAATAATGCCACCACCGCTCATTTCTACCAGACCCCTTCATTGGCAGATATTGACTCGTAGAGAAAGGGTAGGTGGACAAACGCCATGAGAAAAAAGCCAGTGAAACAAAAAGCAAATGTTTGGTGGATGCCGATTTAGCACAAGGCATTCTGTGGGGGAAAGAATGGAATAAAAATGTTCTTAAACTCAAATTGCTTGTAATGTACTTGGGGCTTTAGTGCATAATACCCTATCAGTACCTAAGGGGCAAAACAACCCCTTTGACTCTGCCCAGGAACACAGAGGACAGAGGGCCCTCAGTGTTGGATGCTTGGGGGAGGTTTCTTGGAGGAGTGAAGTTTGAGCCTGCCGTGGAGGATTGATAGGATGTGCGTGACATGGCTTCACTGGAACAACCAATGAGGGGAAATCGAGGGAAATGGGGCTGGAAAGGAGAGAGTGCTCCAAGGCCCCCACCTTGTGTTTGCAGCCAGGCATTCATCAACAGCACCCCCTTCAGGGTCTGTTCACCCACTTGCTAGGGGGTTGGATGCCAGTTGCTGTGTGTGTACAGTGAAGGGATTGAGTTACTTGACTTCTAAGTCCTTGCACAGAAACTGCCACAGCTACAGTGGCTGTGGGGAGGTGGCTGCTCTGTGAATGCTTGGGTTTAACCGGCATAGAAGACACTCGACATAGGACAAAATTAAGGAGAAAGAGAGCTGACCCTTTCACTGGCAGCAATACATTTTCAGCTCCCTCTCTTTGCCTCAGCACCACTACCAGGATGACTTTTCTATTTACTGTCGGGTCATCAAGGACCACCCACTGGGGCTTCAGTGGTGGCTAAGACCAAGGTCCTGCTCACAGTGACTTACAGTTGGGTTGTGGGGACAGGCAGGAAACAAGGGTAGATGGTAGAGAGGATGGGCTTTGGCAAGAACACTGGTGGAGTGCACCTGGAGCACATGGGTGGAGGCCTTGAACAGCCGGACCCTGAACGATGGGGCATGAGAGAGCCGTGGATGTGCAAAGGGCAGCCCAGATTGAGGGAATAGTGGGTTCAAAGGGTGGGAGGTGGGAAAGCAGGGTACGTTTTGACAATGGCAAATAGTTCAGAATAGCTAGAGAGAAGGTGGGAGAGGGAGAAAAAGAGAGAGGGGGACTAAGAGGAGAAGATATGCTCTCTAGGGCTCTAAAATTGAAGCTGAGTAAACAAGACATCTGACAAAGATCACACAGCTGTGAGGAAGGCTGGCGGAGACTCAGACTAAAACTCCTGATGACAAGCCTGATGCCCGTCTTGCTAGATGACAGCTACCTTCTTCTGAGGGCAGGAGCTTGCTTTGCGTGTTCTAGAGCCTTCGAAGGGCCAGCAGCATGGGCATCCACCTGGTGCCTGTTAGAAGTGCAGGACTGCAGGCCTGATCCTAGATCCATGGAGTCAGAATCTGCATTTTAACAAGAGCTGAACTTTAAAATCACCTGGAAGTCTTTTTTAAAAAAATATTTTTATTGGAGTATAATTTCTATACAATGGTGTGTTCGTTTCTGCTTTAGCCACTATGGAGAACAGTATGGAGGTTCCTTAAAAAACTACAAATAGGGCTTCCCTGGTGGCGCAGTGGTTGGGAGTCCGCCTGCCGAT
>NW_006788006.1:49832-59605 GCF_000442215.2 Lipotes vexillifer | reverse complement strand
TTGGTGCCCCGGTCTGGGGGGATCCCGCGTGCCGCGGAGCGGCTGGGCCCGTGAGCCGTGGCCGCTGGGCCTGCGCGTCCGGAGCCTGTGCTTCGCAACGGGAGAGGCCACAACAGTGAGAGGCCCGCATACTGCAAAAAACCCAAAAAAACAAACAAACAAAAAACAAAAAACTACAAATAGAACTACCATATGACCCAGCTATCCCACTACTGGGCATATACCCCGAGAAAACCTTAATTCAAAAAGAGTCATGTACCAAAAGGTTCATTGCAGTTCTACTTACAATAGCCAGGAGATGGAAGCAACCTAAGTGTCCATCATGGGATGAATGGTTAAAGAAGATGTGGCACATGTATCCAATGGAATATTACTCAGCCATAAAAAGGAACGAAATTGAGTTATCTGTAGTGAAGTGGATGGACCTAGAGTCTGTCATACAGAGTGAAGTAAGTCAGAAAGAGAGAAACAAATACCGTACGCTAACACATATATATGGAATCTAAGGGAAAAAAATGTCATGAAGCACCTGGAAGTCTTACAAACATCAATATGCTTGGTCCCACCTCAGAGATTCTGACTTTATTCCTATGGCCTGGCCTAGGGATTTTCGAGAGCACTTCTGATGCTGTTGTGCAGCCAATGTGAGAACTGGTCTCTGGGTCACTTAGCAGAGTGTCCAGGGCCATATGGGCAGGACAGCCGACTGTTGAGGGAGGAGAAGGATGCCTGAGGGAAGGGCCAGAGGGTATTTACAGTCAGCCAAAGTCACAGGCTCTTTCTTAATTGTTTTTTACTTTTAATTTTATTATTATTTTTTTTATTGAGGTATAGTTGATGTACAATATTATATAAGTTTCAGGTGTATAGCATGGTGATTCACAATTTTCAAAGGTTACATTCCATTTATAGTTATTATAAAATATTGGCTATATTCCTTGTGTTGTACAACGTATTCTTATAGTGTATTTATTTTACACATAGTAGTTTGTATCTCTTAATCCCCTACCCCTCTCTTGTTCCTCCCCCTTCCTTCTCCCCACTGGTAACCACCAGTTTGTTCTTTATATCCATGAGTCTTTTTCCTTTCCATTGTACTCACTAGCTTGTTTTATTTTTTAGATCCCACATATAAGTGATATATACAGTATTTGTCTTTCACTTATTTCACTTAGCATAATACCCTCTAAGTTCATCCATATTGTTATAACAAAATTTCATTATTTTTAAATTTAATTTAGTTTTTAATTTTTATTTCTTTAATTGAAGTATAGGTAATTTATAGTGTCATATTAGTTTCAGGCGTACAGCACAGTGATTCAGGTACATATATATGTGTGTGTGTGTATATATAATATATATATTTATTTCACTTAGCATAATACCCTCTAAGTTCATCCATATTGTTATAACAAAATTTCATTATTTTTAAATTTAATTTAGTTTTTAATTTTTATTTCTTTAATTGAAGTATAGGTAATTTATAGTGTCATATTAGTTTCAGGCGTACAGCACAGTGATTCAGGTACATATATATGTGTGTGTGTGTATATATATATATATATATATATTCTTTTTCAGGTTCTTTTCCCTTATAGGTTATTACAAAATATTGAATATAGCTCCCTGTGCTATACAGTAGGTCCTTGTTGGTTATCTATTTTATATATAGTAGTGTGTATATGTTAATCCCAACCTCCTAATTTATTCCTCCCCCCCCCCACTTTGGTAACCATAACTTTGTTTTCTATGCCTGTGAGTCTCTTTCTGTTTTGTAAATATGTTTATTTGTATTATTTTTTAGATTCCACATATAAGTGATATCATACAGCATTTGTCTTTCACTTATTTCACTTAACGTAATACCCTCAAGTCCATCCATGTTGTTGCAAATGAGAAAATTTCATTATTTTTTATGGCTGAGTAGTATTCCATTGTGTGGTGTGTGCGTGTGTGTGTGTGTGTGTGTGTGTATACATCACATCTTCTTTATCCATTCATCATAGGCTCTTTGAATCATAGGTGTGTAGAACAGTCTTACCAAGGCTCCTCTGGTCTTTTTCTTTCTTTTTTTTTTTTTTGCGGTACGCGGGCCTCTCACTGTTGTGGCCACTCCCATTGCGGAGCACAGGCTCTGGACGCGCAGGCTCAGCGGCCATGGCTCACGGGCCCAGCCGTTCCGCGGCATGTGGGATCTTCCCGGACCGGGGCACGAACCTGTGTCCCCTGCATCGGCAGGCGGACTCTCAACCACTGCGCCACTAGGGAAGCCCTCCTCTGGCCTTTTTCATTCCTCAGTGCACAATCTTTGGTTCTGTGACTCATTTCTTAATTCCCAGGAGGCCTTTGAACTGGTGCCAGCCACTCCTGGCCCCTTGCTTCAGTTTGCTATTCTTAGAGATTGACTTTGTTTTCTGTCCTTCCTTCCTTCCAATTTCTAGATTGGTGAACTCTCTCACTTCCAGCATTTGCAGGGGCATCTTCTCAGTCCTGAGCAATAACTGGAACCTCACTGAATTGAACCTCAGTGGCAATACCCTGGGAGACCCAGGGATGAAGGTGTTATGTGAAACACTCCAGCAACCTGGATGTAACATTCGCAGATTGTGGTAAGAACACGTGTGTGTCTGTGTCTGTGTGACAGAGAGAGAGAGAGAGAGAGAGAGAGAGAGAGAGAGAGAGAGAGAGAGAGAAAGGGAGAAGAAAGACCAGATTAGGGATTAGTTTTCTAAGGTTGTCTTAACAAAGTACAACAGTCTGGGAGGCTTAAACAACAGAAATTAATTTTCTCACAGTCCTGGGGGCTAGAAGTCCAAGATGAAGTTGTCAGAAGGGTTGGCTTCTTCTGCATATTCTCTCCTTGGCTTGTATTTGGCTGTCCTCTACTTGTGTCTTCACGTGGTCTCTGTGTGTGTCTGATTTCTTCTTCTTACAAGAACACGTCATGTTGGATTAGGGCCTACCCTAATGACCTATTTTAACTTAATTACTTTTGAAACCCTGTCTCCAAATATAATCACATTCTGAGGTCCTAAGTGTTGAGACTTCAACATGAAATATTTGGGGGGACACAATTCAGCCCATAGCAAGTGGGAAGGCAAAATTGATTGGAGGACAGTTGTTTGGGAAGTTTAAGATGGGGAAGAATAAAGGGGAACTGAAATTAAGTCATTTGTTGGTGTTATGAAAGGACATGACTTTCAGTATCTTCTGTTTCTTCATCAGCCACGCTTACCGATGAGATTTGAAGAGTTTCATCAAATACAGCAATGGCTACCTGGGCTGGAACCCGAACCCATCAAAATATTTTGCATAGGTTAAATTGTCACAGGGAATCTCTTGTAGATTTATTAATAAAATGCTTGCTGTGAGCCCACACTGTGAATCAGACTCGCATGCCCTGAGTTGAGCACACAGTTGTATTGGCCACCCCTCCAGCCCTCTTCCATCACACATCTGCATTTTTGATGAGATACACAGCCAGTGTTAAAGCCCACCACTCCAGGAGATTTTCATTCCTTCCTCTCTTGTTCATCATAACCACTCCATCACCAGTCTTATTTTACCTATCACACAAACCATTGTCCACTTTCCCTCATCCTCACTCTATTACTGACTAGAGTCCTTAGACTCCTTAATCAACAGAAAGTAACTAGAGGCCAAATATTAATTCAGGCAAGGCTTTATTGGGGCTCGTGCTACAGCACAAGGGAGCAAAAACAAGTAACAGGTGCCCTTGCTCACACCCTGAGGGAAGGTGAGCTGGTCCCTTAAATGGGGTGAGGGTAGGGGCCAGAGGTGTGGCTTAGGTGGTCTGCCACCCGCTTGGTGGTGCTGTGTTCAGGGATCATGCGCAGTACCCTGCTGTCGCTCCTGGCACCTCAGAAATGGCAGTTGGGTTTTGACTTTTTTGTATCTTATTGTTCATAATTTGCCCCAACTGCACACATGAATGCAGTTATGTTTAGTCCCTTGTAGTTTCTTTGTATTCTGTTGCTTGAGCAGATATTTGTCCAGGTGCAAGCACTGCAGTAAAGCGTCCCAGGTCCCAGCCTATCTCAACTCCACCAGCCCAGGTCCAGCGACCACCATGATTTGCCTGGATAGTGCAATAGACTCTAAGACCGTAAACTTCTCATGACAGGATTCATGTTTGTTCTGCAACTGTCTCTATAATGTCTGGAGACATTGTTCTTACCATGTGTTCATGCCCCAAAATACATATTGAATGAATGTTGGCTGCTTGGTCTCCCTGCATCTACTTTTGCCACTCACCAATCATTCTCTGTACAAAAGACAGAATGTTATTTAGAAAATTATACTTTGATCATGGCATTTCTATGCTTAAGTGCTTTATCTTTGCTCATTTGACAAATTATAAAATGTTCTTCTTGCCTTCAAGGCTCTGGCTGGTTTTGACATTTAACCTTCGTCTCCACCATCATCCCATGCCACTCTCCCCATCGCCCCTGTGGGTGCCCCTGTGTGATTCCAGAAAGTGAGACACAAATGGGGAGACATGGGTGAGAATGAGATGTTTTGCAGATAAGATCTATTATCCATTCGCTTCTAGTTGGTGTGGAAGTGGAGGCAGAAAAGATGATCCAACAAGCCCCAGGACATTTGAACTATTTGCCTGGAGATGAGCTGGAATATTGTTCTCGCTCTTCTGATAGGGACTAATTGTTGTTGTTGGTGGTGATGGTGGTGATGGAGTGTGTGTTTGTGTGTGTGTGTGTGTGTGTGTAAAGCAAATCAAGAATCAGAGCTGCTTGCTCCTTCAGTTTAAATGAAGGGCTGGGGTTAAATCATCAAACAGTATAGCAGGGACAAGGTTGGCAAAGAGCAAAGGTAGATGGGTACAACACTAGAGAGAACAGTATCCATCTGAAGGAATTTCAGCTGTTAGGAGCATGTGGTAAAGAGGTAGAACCCATAGTTTCACCATTGTTTTCATTTACAAAACAAGAACTTGCCATTTATATACTCATATATATGCCCATTATTTATGGAGGGTGTTCACTGGCCGCTGTGGTCTCAGACTGTGAGCCAGTGAGCCCAACAGCTAACTTCCCAATATGTCTTGAGCTGTAGTCAGGAGTTCTGATAAGGTGATACTTTCTTTCATAAAAATTTAGTTATAACTTTCTCTTTGTAACATGAGAACACAGTGCCCCTTCCTGGTGCTAAAAACCAATCTAGACCAGAAAGCAGTGACAGAGAAGCAGCCCAAGTTCTGATGTTTTCTGTTTCTCTGCTTGGCGTGAAGGTTGGGGCAGTGTTGCCTTTCCCATCAGTGCTGCTTCAGCATCTCCTCGGTCTTGAGCAACAATCACAAGCTGGTGGAACTGGATCTGAGTCACAATGCCCTGGGAGACTTTGGAATCAGACTTTTGTGTGTGGGGCTGAGACGTCTAGTTTGCAATCTGAAGAAGCTCTGGTGAGTCTGAACTAATTTCCCTCAAGAAGTATGGGCTGTGGCTTCAATGAGTCACGATGGTTTGGAAGTTTAGCGTGAGAATGGCCTTTGCTGCTCAGGGGATTCCCTCTGTTTATCTCTGGGTGTTTGTCAATAATTCATTCAGTTAGTGTTTGTTGTAGTAAAAGCCATATATACTCAGCCCTGGAGGGGAACTGAAAAAAAATCCAAAATGTCGTGCTTGCTTTTAAGGTATTTACAACCTAGCTGAGAAAATAAAACCAATGTACTGCGTTGCTATAGAAGAGTTTTTGGACTTGATGACAGGGCCTTGGTCCACACAGAATAGGAAAAATGATGCTAAAGCAATGCAGACACTTGACATTCTATGCGGCTCTTCATTAAATGCTTCTGGGAGACTTGAATTTTGAAGAAGATAAGAAAGCACTTGAAAATGGTAGGGCTGATTCACACCCATTAGGGTGGCTATTATAAAAAAGCAAAGCAAAACAAGACGACATATTCAGTAAAATAAGCCAGAAGAAAAAGGGCAAATATTGTATGATTTCACTTATATGAAGTACCTAGAACTGTCAAGTTCATAGAGACAAGATGTAGAATGGTGGTTTCCAGGGGCTCGGGGGAGGGGAATTGGGAGTTGTTGTTTAATGGGTACAAAGTTTCAGTTTGGGAAGATGAAAAGGGTTCTGGAGATAAACAGCGGTAGTGTTGCACCATTACGTGAATGTACTTAAGTGCTACTGAATTGTAGCACTTATAACTGAGCACTTATAAATGTTTACAATGGTAAATTTTATGTTGTGCATATTTTGCCACAATAAAAATACATGTAGAGATCTGGGGAGATGTTGTAACATTGCATGGGCTTGGAAGGTGTTTACATGCTATCATACCAACCAGAAAAAGAAGCAAAAAGTTAATAAAGAGCTTGGATGTACTCTTCCCATGTGTGGACTGGACTATAGGCAAAGGCAGGACAAGTGCTTTCTTGAGTCACAGCAGAGTGGGGAGTGGGATGAGAGAGGTGTTGTGACATTCTGCCATCTCTGAAGGTTGGTCAGTTGCTGTCTTACATCGGTGTGTTGTGATGATCTCGCATCTGTTCTGAGCACCAACCATTCCCTGACCAGACTCTACTTGGGGGAAAATGCTCTGGGAGACTCAGGAGTTGGAATTTTATGTGAAAAAGCAAAGAATCCACAATGTAACCTGCAGAAACTGGGGTAAGTCTTCATGAGTGTCTCAGCAATAAAGCAACTTATCTTTAGGGATACATTGTTTGGAAAATGTGAATGGGGGTTACTCTGAAAAAGATAAATCAGATGGAGTTGAGGGTAAAGAATGGAAGAGACAATATCTGAACTAGTTTGAAGCACTAGATACTACCCACTGCTAGTAAGTTAGTTATGTCTATGCTACTGAATGCAAGTCCGTGTGCCCAGCACACAGTGAGGCAAAACAAACTGAAACATTGCAGTTTGGAGTAGAGAAAGGTTTATTGCAGGGCCATGCAACGAGATGGGTGGCTCATGTACCCCAAAACCCTGCACTCCTTTAAGGGTTTCAGCAAACATTTTTAAAGGCAAGTTGAGGGAAGGGCGTGGGTGGTTGTTGCAGACTTCTTGGTGTTATAATCCTTTGTTCTTGCACTGTCCATGTAGGTCAGGTCACACTGTTCCCATAAACCTCCAGCAAGACAAATGTTACCCTTTCTTCTGCAACTTTTTATCTCCGCCTGGATGACTCAAAAGTCAGAGCCTTGAGAATAGGCTATTCTGTATATTTCAGGCTACAGGCAACATTCTTATACAAAGGGGCAAAGCATGACTAAGGACAGGCAACAGGGCACAAAGGTTAAAGTAAAAGAACCAGATCTAATATGGAGTCAGATTTGTTCTCTATTACATATAGAAGTGGAGATTCTCAGAGTTGAAAGAAAGCTTAGGAATTGTGCAGCCCAGTGAAGCAGCAAAACATTTGCTTCTAAGACATTCACGTGGGTAGTCACCCATTTTACGGGTAAAAATTTCTAGGCATGCTAGTCATTGCTACACTGCCTGCAGTTCTTATTACTATGCAGCCCCTTCTTTGTTTTTTGTGCATTGGTCCTTGTTCTGCTCCCCAGGTTCTGCTAAGAGATGCTGATCTGAATTCCTCAGAGACAACAGTCACACTCTAGGTCTTAGAACATCTTTTGCCTGGCTGTCTCTAAACCCTTAACTAGGACATGGCTTAGCACCTTCACCTATTTAGTTATGTTGTCCTAGGTGAGAGTTGGTCTGTTAATGTCTCTATTCGAAATACAATGCCCAGACCTGAACCTGATACTCCTAAAGATGTGTGGTGGAACTTTCATCTCCTGTGGCAGGGCACTATACTGTCACCGGTGAAGCCTGGGATTTCCTTATATTTCTGGCAATCACATTAGATCATGAGTTCTACTGGATGTCTGAAGTCGATAATAATACACATTTTGGGGGTGTTTCTAACACCAATCACCAATTCTCTGCAGACACCAACTGGGTGTCTTACAAGTCAATTCGATTTTGACGCTAACTACCCAGAGTTATTGCAGACCCTTCAGCTAAGGTCTCAGTCCAAAAAGACTGCCTCCACCAACCCCTGCCAATGTCAGACATCAATTGCAAGTAGTGGGTCCCCAGATTACTCACACTTCTTTCTGACTTGGCTACAAATTGAGGATTCACACGACCCCCTACTCAGGTGGGAAAATTTGCTAGAATGACTCACAGAAATCAGGGAAATACTTTACTTACATTTACATTTTTTATAAAGGGTACAAATAATCAGATGAAGAGACACATAGGGTGAAGTACAGAAGGGTCTGGAGCCCAGGGGCTTCTATCCCTGTGGAGTTGGGGTGCTTTACCCTCCTGGCATGTTGATATATTCACCAACCCAGAAGGTCTCCAAATCTCATTGTTCAAGAGATTTTGTAGAGATTAATCTCCAGCCTTCCTCCCCTCTCCTTCCTGGAAGTTGGTGGATGGGGCTGAAAGTTCCAACTTTCTAATCACTTGGCCTTTCTGATGATCAGCCCATCTGAGCCTACCTAGGGGCCTGACCTTAAGTTACCTCATTAGCATAAACTCAGGTGTGATCAAAAGGGGCTCTTTTGAATAACAAGAGACACTCCTATTACTCAGGAAATCCCCAGGGTTTTAGGACCTCTGAGCTGGGAATGGGGGACAAAGACCAAATGTATTTCTTTTTTTTAATTTTTTAACATCTTTATTGGAGTATAATTGCTTTACGATGGTGTGTTAGTTTCTGCTTTATAACAAAGTGAATCAGCTATACATATACATATATCCCCATATCTCTTCCCTCTTGCGTCTCCGTCCCACCCTCCCTATCCCACCTCGCTAGGTGGTCACGAAGCACCGAGCTGATCTCCCTGTGTTATGTGGCTGCTTCCCACTAGCTATCTATTTTACATTTGGTAGTGTGTATATTTTCATGCCACTCTTTCACTTCATCCCAGCTTACCCTTCCCTCTCCCCACATCCTCAAGTCCATTCTCTATGTCTGCGTCTTTATTCCTGTCCTGCCCCTAGGTTCTTCAGAACAATTTTTTTTTTTTTAGATTCCATATATATGTGTTAGCGTACAGTATTTGTTTTTCTCTTTCTGACTTACTTCACTCTGCATGACAGACTCTAGGTCCATCCACCTCACTACAAATAACTTAATTTTGTTTCTTTTTAATGGCTGAGTAATATTACATTGTATATATGTGCCTACCACAAAAATACCCACTGATATGTGCACTTTACCATGTATCACTGCTCTTCCATGTTCTTTACATTGGGTTATCTCAGTTGGCCTCATAAAAACTACACTGAGTAGATATCAGTGTCTCCAATTGAAAGACGAGAACATGAGGCTCAAAGAGCTTAAAGGCAGGAAAACCCAATGCAGATACAGTCCAGTGTAACCCACCACCCACCCCTTAACTCCAGCACAACACTGCCTCATGATTAGTTGCTAGTAGGCTCTCTAGAAGTCTTCTACAATATATCCTGCCCTCTCCAACCTGTGTGGCACCTCACATTTAGGTCTGTTAAATTTCTTCATATCTTTCTTTTGACTCATTTTCTAGGCATTATTTTAATTTTAAAGAATATATACAGGGAGCTTCCCTGGTGGCGCAGTGATTGAGAGTCCGCCTGCCGATGCAGGGGATGAGGGTTCGTGCCCCGGTCTGGGAAGATCCCACATGCCGCGGAGCGGCTGGGCCCGTGAGCCGTGGCCGCTGAGCCTGAGCTTCCGGAGCCTGTGCTCCGCAACGGGAGAGGCCACAACAGTGAGA
>NW_006788006.1:20534-49822 GCF_000442215.2 Lipotes vexillifer | reverse complement strand
AAAAAAAAAAAAAAAAAAAAAAAAAAAAAAAAAAGAATATATACAGCAGGTTCTTATTAGAAATCTATTTTATACATATTAGTGTATACATGTCAATCCCAATCTCCCACTTCATCCCACCACCTCCTCCACCTCCCTGCTTTTCCCCCTTGGTGTCCATACGTTTGTTCTCTACATCTGTGTCTCTATTTCTGCCTTGCAAACCGGTTCATCTGTATCATTTTTCTAGATTCCACATATATGCGTTAATATATGATATTTGTTTTTCTCTTTCTGAATGACTTCACTCTGTATGACATTCTCTAGGTCCATCCACGTCTTTACAAATGACCCAATTTCATTCCTTTTTTATGGCTCAGTAATATTCCATTGTATATATGTACCACATCTTCTTTATCCATATGTCTGTCGACGGGCATTTAGGTTGCTTCCATGACCTAGCTATTGTAAATAGTGCTGCAGTGAACTTTGGGTGCATGTGTCTTTTTGAATTATGGTTTTCTCTGGGTATGTGCCCAGTAGTGAAAATTCTATTTTCAGTTTTTTAAGAAACCTCCATACTGTTCTCCATAGTGGCTGTACCAATTTATATTCCCACCAACAGTGCAAGAGGGTTCCCTTTTCTCCACACCCTCTCCAGCATTTGTTGTTTGTAGATTTTCTGATGATGCCCATTCTAACCAGTGTGAGGTGATACCTCATTATAGTTTTGATTTGCATTTCTCTAATAATTAGTGATGTTGAGCAACTTTTCATGTGCCTCTTGGCCATCTGTATGTCTTCTTTGGAGAAATGTCTATTTAGGTCTTCTGTCCATTTTTGGATTGGGTTGTTTGTTTTTTTAATATTGAGTTGCATGAGCTGTTTATATATTTTTGAGATTAATCCTTTGTCCATTGATTCATTTGCAAATATTTTCTCTCATTCTGAGGATTGTCTTTTCGTCTTTTTTATAGTTTCCTTTTCTGTGCAAAAGCTTTTAAGTTTCATTAGGTCCCATTTGTTTATTTTTGTTTTAATTTCCAATACTCTGGGAGGTGGGTCAAAAAATGTGCTGCTGTGACTTATGTCAAAGAGTGTTTGTTCTTCCTATGTTTTCCTCTAAGAGTTTTATAGTGTCTGGTCTTACATTTAGGTCTTTCATCCATCTTGAGTTTATTTTTGTGTATGGTGTTAGGGAGTATTCTAATTTCATTCTTTTACATGTAGCTGCCCAGTTTTCCTAGCACCACTTATTGAAGAGACTATCTTTTCTCCACTGTATATCCCTGCCTCCTTTGTCATAGATTTTTGTCATAGGTGCGTGGGTTTATCTCTGGGCTTTCTATCCTGTTCCACTCATCTATATTTCTGTTTTTGTGCCAGTACCATATTGTCTTGATTACTGTAGCTTTGTAGTATAGTCTGAAGTCAGGGAGTCTGATTTTTCAAGCTCCATTTTTTCTCCTCAAGATGGCTATGGCTATACGGGGTCTTTTGTGTCTCCATACAAAATTTAAGATTTTTTGTTCTAGTTCTGTAAAAAATGCCATTGGTAATTTGATAGGGAATGAATTGAATCTGTAGATTGCTTTGGGTGGTATAGTCATTTTCACAGTATCGATTCTTCCAATCCAAGAACATGGTATATGTCTTGATCTGTTTGTGTCATCTTTGATTTCTTTCATCAGTACCTTATAGTTTTCTGAGTACAGGTGTTTTACCTCCTTAAGTAGGTATATTCCTAGGTATTTTATTTTTTTGTTGCAGTGGTGAATGGGATTGTTTCCTTAATTTCTCTTTCTGATCTTTCATCATTAGTGTATAGGAATGTAAGAGATTTCTGTGCATTAAGTTTGTATCCTGCAACTTTACCAAATTCATGGATTAGCTCTAGTAGTTTTCTGGTGGCATCTTTAGGATTATCTATGTACAGTGTCATATCATCTGCAAACAGTGACAGTTTTACTTCTTCTTTTCCAATTTTTTTTCCTTTTTTTTTTTTTCTTGCGTTATGCGGGCCTCTCACTGTTGTGGCCTCTCCCATTTGCGGAGCACAGGCTCCGGACGCGCAGGCTCAGTGGCCATGGCTCACGGGCCCAGCCGCTCCGCGGCATGTGGGATCTTCCCGAAACGGGGCACGAACCCGCGTCTCCTGCATCGGCAGGCGGACTCTCAAGCACTGCGCCACCAGGGAAGCCCCCAATTTGTATTCCTTTTATTTCTTTTTCTTCTCTGATTGCCATGGCTAGGACTTCCAAAACTATGTTGAATAATAGTGGTGAGAGTGGACATCCTTGTCTTGTTCCTGATCTTAGAGGAAATGCTTTCAGTTTTTCACCATTGAGAATGATGTTTGCTGTGGATTTGTCATATAGGGCCTCTATTATGTTGAGGTAGGTTCCCTCTATGCCCACTTTCTGGAGAATTTTTTTCATAAATGAGTGTTGAATCTTGTGAAAATCTTTTTCTGCCTCTATTGAGATGGTCATATGGTTTTTATTCTTCAGTTTGTTAATATGGTGTAGCACATTGATTAATTTGAATATACTGAAGAATCCTTGCATCCCTGGGATAAATCTCACTTGACCATGGTGTATGATCCTTTTAATTTGTTGTTGGATTCTGTTTGCAAGTAGTTGTTGGGGATTTTTGCATCTATATATATCAGTGATGTTGGTCTGTAATTTTCTTCTTTTTGTAGTATCTTTGTCTGGTTTTGGTGTCAGGGTGATGGTGGCCTCATAGAATGAGTTCAGGAGTGTTCCTCCCTCTGCAATTTTTTGGAAGAGTTTGAGAAGGATGGGTGTCAGCTCTTCTCTAAATGTTTGAAAGAATTCACCCATGAAGCCATCTGGTCCTGGAATTTTGCTTGTTGGAAGATTTTCAATCACAGTTTCAATTTCTTTACTTGTGATTGGCCTGTTCATATTTTCTATTTCTTCCTATTTCAGTCTTGGAAGGTTATACCTTTCTTAGAATTTGTACATTTCTTCCAGGCTGTCCATTTTATTGGCGTAGAGTTGTTTGTAGTAGTCTCTTGGGATGCTTTGTATTTCTGCAGTGTTTGTTGTAACTTCTCCTTTTTCATTTCTAATTTTATTGATTTGAGTCCTCTCCCTCTTTTTCTTGATGAGTTTGGCTAACGGTTTATCAATTTTGTTTATCCTCTCAAAGAACCAGCTTTTAGTTTTATTGATTGCTGCTATTGTTTTCTTTGTTTCTATTTCACTTATTTCTGCTCTGATCTTTATGATTTCTTTCCTTCTGCTAACTTTGGGTTTTGGGTTTCTTTCTCTAGTTCCTTTAGGTGTAAGGTTACATTGTTTATTTGAGACTTTTCTTGTTTCTTGAGTTAGGATTGTATTGCTATAAACTTCCATCTTAGAACTGCTTTTGCTGAAACCCATAGGTTTTGGATCGTCGTGTTTTCATTGTCATTTTTCTCTAGGTATTTTTTGATTTCCTCTTTGATTTCTTCAATGACCTCTTGGTTATTTAGTAGTGTATTGTTTAGCCTCCATGTTTTTGTGTTTTTTATGTTTTTTTTCCCTGTAATTTATTTCTAATCTCATAGCGTTGTGGTCAGAAAAGATGCTTGATATTATTTCAATTTTCTTAAATTTACTGAGGCTTGATTTGTGACCCACGATATGATCTATCCTGGAAAATGTTCCATATGCACTTGAGAAGAAACTGTAATCTGCTGTTTTCAGATGGAATGTCCTATAAATATCAGTTAAATCTATCTGGTCTATTGTGTCATTAATGCTTATGTTTCCTTATCAATTTTCTGTCTGGATGATCTTTCCATTGGTGTAAGTGCGCTGTTAGAGTCCGTCACTATTTTTGTGTTACTGTCGATTTCCTCTTTTATAAGTGTTTTTTTGCATTTGCCTTATGTATTAAGGTACTCCTACGTTGGGTGCACATATATTTATAATTGTTATATCTTCTTGGATTATCCCTTGATCATTATGTAATGTCATTTCTTGTCTCTTGTAACATTCTTTATTTTAAAGTCTATTTTATCTGAAATGAGTATTGCTACTCCAGCTTTCTTTTGATTTCCATTTGCATGGAATATCTTTTTCCATCCACTTACTTTCAGTCTGTATGTGTCCCTAGGTCTGAGGTGAGTCTCTTGTAGATAGCATATATATGGGTCTTGTTTTTGTATCCATTCAGTGAGCCTGTGTCTTTTGGTTGGAGCATTTAATCCATTCACATTTTAGGTAATTATCTATATGTATGTTCCTATTACCATATTCTAATTGTTTTGGGTTAGTTTTAGTAGGTCCTTTTCTTCTGTTGTGTTTCCCACTTGGAGAAGTTCCTTTAGCATTTGTTGTAGAGCTAGTTTGTTGGTGCTGAATCCTCTTAGCTTTTTCTTGTTTGTAAAGCTTTTGATTTCTCCATCGAATCTGAATGAGTTCCTTGCCAGTAGAGTAATCTTTGTTGTAGATTCTTCCCTTTCATCACTTTAAATATATCATGCTGCTCCCTTCTGGCTTGTAGAGTTTCTGCTAAGAAATCAGCTCTTAACCTTATGGGAGTTCCCTTGTATGTTATTTGTCATTTTTCACTTACTGCTTTTAATAATTTTTCTTTGTCTTTAATTTTTGTCAATTTGATTACTATGTGTCTCAGCATGTTTCTCCTCGGGTTTATCCTGCCTGGGACTCTCTACACTTCCTGGACTTGGGTGGCTATTTCCTTTCCCATGTTAGGGAAGTTTTTGACTATAATCTCTTCAAATATTTTTCTCAGGTCCTCTCTCTCTCTCTTCTCCTTCTGGGACCCCTGTAATGTGAATCTTGTTGCATTTAACGTTGTCCCAGAGGTCTCTTAGGCTGTCTTCATTTCTTTTTATTCTGTTTTCTTTATTCTGTTCCGTGGCAGTGAATTCCACCATTCTGTCTTCCAGGTCACTTATCCATCCTTCTGCTTCATTTGTTCTGCTATTGATTCCTTCTAGTGTGTTTTTCATTTCAGTTATTGTATTGTTTATCTCTGTTTGTTTGTTCTTTAATCCTTCTAGGTCGTTGTTCTTTAATTCTTCTAGGTCTTTGTTAAACATTTCTTGAATCTTCTCGATATTTGCCTTCATTCTTTTTCCAAAGTCCTGGATCATCTTCACTATCATTATTCTGAATTCGTTTTCTGGAAACTTGCCTATCTCCACTTCTTTTAGTTGTTTTTCTGAGGTTTTATCTTGTTCCTTCATCTGCTACATAATCCTCTGCCTTTTCATTTTGTCTGTCTTTATGTGAATGTGGTTTTCATTCCACAGGCTGCAGGACTGTAGTTCTTCTTGCTTCTGCTGTCTGCCCTGTGGTGGATGAGGCTATCTAAGAGGCTTGTGCAAGCTCTTGATGGGAGCGACTGGTGGTGGGTAGAGCTGGGTGTTGCTCTGGTGGACAGAGCTCAGTAAAACTTTAATCCATTTGTCTGCTGATGGGTGGGGGCTGTGTTCCCTCCCTGTTGGTTGTTTGGCCTGAGGCAACCCAGCACTGGAGGCTACAGGCTCTTTGATGAGGCTAATGGTGGACTCTTGGAGGGCTCACAACAAGGGATACTTCCCAGAACTTATGCTGCCAGTGTCCTTGTCCTCGTGGTGAGCCACAGCCACCCCACCCCGCCTCTGCAGGAGGCCCTCCAACACTAGCAGGTAGGTCTGGTTCAGTCTCCTATGGGGTCACTGCTCCTTCCCCTTGGGTCCTGATGTGCACACTACTTTGTATGTGCCCTCCAAGAGTGGAGTCTCTGTTTCCCCCAGTCCTATTGAAGTCCTGCAATCAAATCCCACTAGCCTTCAAAGTGTGATTCCTTGGGAATTCCTCCTCCTGTTTCTGGACCCCCAGGTTGGGAAGCCTTACGTGGGGATCAGAACCTTCACTCCAGTGGGTGGACTTCTGTGGTATAAGTGTTCTCCAGCTTGTGAGTCACCCACCCCGGGGTTATGGGATTTGATTTTATTGTGATTGTGCCTCTCCTACCATCTCATTGCGGCTTCTCCTTTGTCTTTGGACGTGGGGTATCTTTTTTGGTGAGTTCCAGTGTCTTCCTGTCCATGATTGTTCAGCAGTTAGTTGTGATTCTGGGAGTGAGTGCACCTCCTTCTACTCTGCCATCTTGAAGAAATCTCTGTGCTGGTGTCTGGACTTATTGAGACTCAGGTTCTTTGTGTCTCAGTGCAGAAGAACTTCAGCGAGAGGCACAGTGATAGGTAAGAACTAGATTTATTAATGTAGGATGCTTGTAAGAGATGCAAGCAGGCAAGTGAGAGAGCTGTCTAGGCATTTTTGAATCATGATCCTGTCAGTATTACCTAGACATATAACAAGCAAACTGTAAATGTCTTCATTAATGTTACTGACAGAAATACCAACCAGATCAGCACCAAATACATCAGGAAGGGTCTTTACTGAGGAATAATCTGTTAATCCATAATTAAAACCCATAGATGTTCACAAAGCTCTGTTACCTCCTTGGGCCTGTCCCAGTGACCCATCCTCATATATTGCCAAGCTCTTTACCAAAAAAAGTCTATATTCAATGCCTTCATTTCCTTCCCTTATATCATTACTCTATCTCAGCAATTTGGCTTCTACTACTCTTGGTTTGTTCAACAGATATGATTTAGCCCCTTTATTTTCCAGGTACTCTGGGGGCTCAGTTGTGGGTGTTGGTAGTAGCAGTGAGTAAAACAAACCAAGACCCGGGCTTCACAAACATTCTTATAGTGGGTGATAAACACTAGACAATAGACAAGCAAAACAATGTACAATATATGTAAGCGGTGTAATAAAAACTGGAGTGACAATGTGGACTCCTTCCTTGCCCAAGTGTTCAGTAAATGCCTCTCATGCAGATGACATGGGATCGGGTACTAAATAATCTGAGAGTGAGAGCCATGAAGAAGCCAGGGGAAAACACTCCAC
Source organism: Lipotes vexillifer (assembly GCF_000442215.2). NCBI lineage: Eukaryota > Metazoa > Chordata > Mammalia > Artiodactyla > Lipotidae > Lipotes > Lipotes vexillifer. The sequence continues at coordinate 42,899 of NW_006788006.1, read as the reverse complement.
ACAAAGCAAAAAGAAGTGAAGAGGCTCAGAGCATAAACTCTCAGTTGACCCTCAGTGATCCTGTTTCTGACTCTTGTAGATTCTCCTCAGTCCTAATCCTAGTTGAAATCTGTTGCCTTTAATTCTGTTCATCATCTCCTCCTTGAAACCCTTCTTTCTTGTTCTTAGGGCACTGCTTAGTTTTTCCTGCTAATTTTATAGCTTCTGCTTCTCTGGCTTCTGCATTGACTTCTCTTCCTGTGGTCTGGGGATTTCACGATTGGTTTTCTTTTTCACTAAATGTTTCTACACTCTCTGGGAACTCTCATATGCCCCTCAGCTTTGAAAACAACCTGTATACAGGTGGCTCCCCAAACAGATCTTAAACCTCGATGTTGCTCTTGTGCTTTTTTCTTTTTAAATAGACATTTTTTAGAGGGGAATTAGATACAGCAAAATTGAGAGGAAGATACAGAGATTTCCCATATGCCCTCTACCTCACATATGCATAATCTCCCCCATTATCACCATCACCCCCCAGAGTGGTACATTTGTTACAGCTGGTGAACCTACTCTGACATATCATAATCACCCAAAGTTCATAGTTTACATTAGGTTCACTCTTCATTTGGTATGCTCTGTGGGTTTGGACAATTGTATAATGATACGTATCTACTATTGTAGTAACATAGAGAGTAGGTTTACTGACCCCAAAATCCTCCATGCTTGGTCTATTCATCCCACCCTCACCTCTAATCCCTGGTAACCACTGATCTTTTTACTGTCTCCATAATTTTGCCTTAAACAGAATATCATACAATTCCATTGTCTGGATGTACCACTTTATTCATCCATTCACCTAATGAAGAATATCTTGTTTGCTTCCAAGTTTTGATAATTATGAATAAAGCTTCCATAAACATCTGTGTACAGGCTTTTGCATGGACATAACTTTTCAGCTCTTTTGGGTAAATACCAAGGAGTGATATTGCTGGGTCATATGGTAACAAATATTTAGTTTTGTAAGAAACTGAAAAACTGTCTTCCAAAGTGGGTATAAAATTTTGCATTCCCACCACCAATGAATGAGTGTTCCTATTGTTCCATATCATTGCCAGTATTTGGTGTTTTCAGTGTACCAGACTTTGGCTGCTCTGATATGTATGTGGTGGTATCTCATTGTTGTTTTAATTTGCATTTCATTGATGACATATGATGTGGAGCATATTTTCATAAGTTTATTTGCCATCTGTATATCCTCTTTGATAAGGTGTCTGTTAAGGCATTTAGCCCATTTTTTTTTTTTGTTTGTTTTGTTTGTTTGTTTGTTTTTGTTCAGTACGCGGGCCTCTCACTGTTGTGGCCTCTCCCGTTACAGAGCACAGGCTCCGGACGCGCAGGCTCAGCGGCCATGGCTCACGGGCCCGGCCGCTCTGCGGCATGTGGGATCTTCCCGGACCGGAGCACGAACCTGTGGCCCCTGCATCGGCAGGTGGACTCTCAACCACTGCGCCACCAGGGAAACCCTAGCCCATTTTTTGACTGGATTTTTTCTTTTCTTACTCTTGGGTTTTAAGTGTTCTTTGTATATTTTGGATAACAGTCCTTTATCAGATATATCTTTTGCAAATATTTTCTCCCAGTGTAGCTTGTCTCTTTATTCTCTTGACAGTGTCTTTCTCAGAGAAGAAAATTTTAATTTTGATAAAGTCCAACTTATCAATTATTTATTTCTTGGATCATGAGTTTGGTCATCGCCAAACTAAAGTCATTGCCAAACCCAAAGTCCTCTAGATTTCCTCCTATGTTATCTTCTAGGAGTTTTATAGTTTTGTGTTTTATCTTTAGGTCTGTTTTGAGTTAATTTTTGTGTTATTTTTTGTGAAGGGTATGAGTGTCTGGATTCATGTTTTTGTATGTGGATGTCTAGTTGTCCAGCACCATTTGTTGAAAGGACTTATCTTTGCCCTTGCTCCTTTGTCAAAGATCAGTTGACTATATTTATGTTCCTCTATTTCTGGGCTCTCTATTCTGTTCCATTGATCAATTTGTCTATTCTTTTGTCCTCATTACTGTTATTTTACAGTAAGTCATTGAGCTGAATAGTGTCAGCCCTCCAACTTTGTTCTTTTCCTTCACTATTTTGTTGGCTATTCTGGGTCTTTTGCTTCTACACATAAACTTTAGAATCATTTTGTCAATATCCACACACACAAAAAAAAACTTGCTGGGAAGTTTATTGGGACTGCATTGAATCTATAGATCACGTTGGGCAGAACTGACATCTTGACAACATTGAGTCTTCCTATCCATGAACATGAAATATTTGTCCATATATGTAGTTCTTTGATTTCTTTTATCAGGCTTTTGTAGTTTTCCTTATGTAGATCTTATACATATTTTGTTAGATTTGTACCTAAGTATTGTTGCTGAAATTCGGCCTCTGTTCACCTGCACTGAATAAAAATGTGGACACAGAGTTTTGGATGAAGTAGAAAAGAATAGCTTTATTGCTTTGCCAGGCAAAGGGGGCCACAGTGGGCTAATGTCCTCAGAACTGTGAGTCCCACACTGGAGGGTGTAATAACGAGCCTTATAGTGTTCAAGGAGCAGGGCGTGGTCAGCTTGTGGACATTCTTCTGATTGGTTGGTGGTGAGGTAATCAAGAGTCAGCATCATCAACCTTCTGGTTCCAAATGGTCTGGGGTCTACGCACTTGTGGGCAGCATACAGTTAACTTCTTCCACCTGGTGGGGGTTTCAGTTTCTGCAAAACAGCTCAACGGACATGGCTCAGAATAATATCTATAATCCTTGAGGAAGAACTAAAGGTCCTTGACTTTGTTTAATGACTAAAGTATTATTTTGTCTTGCTTGACTGTTTTCCTTTCTTTCTGCATTTTCTCATTTCTCTGATTAAATTTATCCTTTGACTAAAGTTTTTCTTCAGACAAAAGGCAGGTGGAGGACATGGGTGTAGGTCTATTCTGGGAAGGCCTCATAGGGTCCTGCTTGGTTAAAATGTTTCATTTTTTGGGGTGCTAATATAAATGGTATTGTGTTTTATTTCAAATTCTACTAGTTCGTTGCTAGTATAGGAAAGGGATGGATTTTTTTAATTAAATTTTTATTTTATATTAGAATATAGTTAATTTACAATGTTGTATTAGTTTCAGGTGTTCAGCTAAGTGATTCAGTTATACATATTCATATATCCATTCTTTTTCAGATTCTTTTCTCATATAGGTTATTATAGAATATTGAGTAGAGTTCCCTGTGCTATACAGTAGGTCCTTGTTGATTATCTATTTTATATATAGTGGTGTGTATATGTTAATCCCCAAATCCTAATTTATCCCTCCCTCCCCACATTTCCCCTTTGTTAACCATGAGTTTGTTTCCCAAATCTGTGAGTCTGTTTCTGTTTTGTGAATAAGTTCATTTGTATCATTTTTTTCTTTTGAGTCCACGTATAAATGATATCATATGATATTTGTATTTCCTGTCTGACTTACTTAAATATATTTATTTATTTATTTATTTATTTTTGGCTGTGTTGTGTCTTTGTTGTTGTGCGTGGGCTTTCTCTAGTTGAGACAGCGGGGGCTACTCTTCGTTGTGGTGCACGGGCTTCTAATTGCAGTGGCTTCCCTTGTTGCGGAGCATGGGCTCTAGGCGCATGGGCTTCAGTAGTTGTGGCATGGGGTCAGTCGTTGTGGCTTGCGGGCTCCAGAGCGGAGGCTTAGTACTTGTGGAGCACGGGCTTATTTGCTCCACGGCACGTGGGATCTTCCCGGGCCAGGGTTCAAACCCGTGTCCCCTGCATTGGCAGGCGGATTCTTAACCACTGTGCCACCAGGGAAGCCCTCACTGATTTTCTTGATAAGAATTTATTGTTTTCAATTTCATTGATTCCTGCTCTAATTTTTATTGCTTTTCTTCTGCTTACATTGAATTTAACTTGCTCTTCTTCTTCTAGTTTCCTAAGGTGGAAGCTTAGATGATTGATTTTAGATTTTTATTCTTTATTAATATATGCATCCCTTGCTATAAATTTCCATCTAAGCACTGCTTTTGCTGCATCCCACAAATTTTAAGTTGTGTTTTTATTTTCATTTAGTTTAAAATATTTTAAATTTTCTTTTGAGATTTCTTCCTTGATCCATGCTTTATTTAGAAGTGTGTTGTTTAGAAAATTGACTGTGTTATGAAATTCCATGCCAAAGGTACTTTGCCTGGGTCATTAATATTTATAACTAACCTGTCCTTTGATTTGCATTAATAATATACCTTGAGATTACACAAAGAATAATTCATAAATATTCTGGTAAAGGGGAAGATGCAATAATTAAAACACAGTCATTAACGTGGAAAGAAAAAAGAAGTGTCTTGTTTAGTGTCCATGTATTTTGGAATTTTCCAGCTATCTTTCTGTTATTTATTTCCAGTTTCATTTGATTGCAGTCTGATTTGTTTTTTTTTTTTTTTTTTTTTTTTTTTTTTTTTTGTGCTACGCGGGCCTCTCACTGTTGTGGTCTCTCCCGTTGCGGAGCAACAGGCTCAGGACGCGCAGGCTCAGCGGCCATGGCTCACGGGCCCATCCGCTCTGCAGCATGTGGGATCCTCCCGGACCGGGGCACGAACCCATGTCCCCTGCATCGGCAGGTGGACTCTCAACCACTGCGCCACCAGGGAAGCCCTGATTTGTTTTTTAAACTTGTTAAGATATGTCTTATGACACAGAATGTGGTCTATCTCGGTGAATGTTACATGTGAGCCTGAGAAGAATGTGTGTTCCTCTGCTGTTGGATGAAGCAGTCCATAGATGTCAATTTTTTTTCATTTATTTTTTTGAACTATAGTTGATTTACAGTGTTGTGTTAATTTCTGCTGTACGGCAAAGTGATTCAGATATATACGTATATACTCTTTTCCATTATGGTTTATCACAGGATATTGGATATAGTTCCCTGTGCTATACAGTGGGACCTTGCTGTTTATCCATTCTAAATATAATAGTTTGCATCTGCTAATCCAAAACTCCCAATCCCTCCCTCCCCTGCTCCCACTCCCCCTTGGCAACCACACATAGATGTCAATTATTTTCAGTTCATTGATAGAGTTGCTGAGTTCAACTATGTCCTTACTGATTTTCTGCCTGCTGGATCTGTTAATTTCCAATAGAAGTGTGTTAAAGACTCCAGCAATGTGTTATAGATACATATATTTTTTCTCCTTGCAGTTCTATCAGTTTTTGCCTCACATATTTTGACTTTTTTTAGGCACACATATGTTAAGGATTGTTATGTCTTCTTGGAAAATTGACCAATATAAACATCATATAATGTCCCTCTTTATCCCTAATAATCTTCATTGCTCTGCAGGCCGCTCTGTCTGAAATTAATACAGATACTCCTCCTTTATTTTTTAAATTAAAAAAAATTTCAAGCTTTATCGAGGTATGATTGACCAATAAAAGTCATATATATTTAATATGTACCACATTATGTTTTTATATATGTATACATTGTGAACTAATTTCCACAAACAAACTAATTAACATCCCCATCACATTGTTACTTTTTTGTCCGTGTGTGGTGAGAGCACTTGAATCTACTCTTAGCAAATATCAAATATACAACATATTAACTTGGTGAATGAACAGTCACCAAGCTGTACATTCAGTCTTCAGAACTTATAACTGAAAGTTTATATTCTTTGATCAACATCTCCCCTTTTCCCCCATCCCCCCAACCTCTGGTAACCCCCATTCTACTCTGTAAACTATGAGTTTGGTGGGTTTTTTTTTTGTTTGTTTGTTTATTTTGATTCCACATATAGGTGAGATTACATGGTATTTGACTTTCTCTCTTTGGCTTAAATCACTTAGCATAATGTTCTCTGGATTCATTCACGTCAAAAATGGCGGGATTTCCTTCTTTTTTAAGGATGAATAATATTCCATTGCATATATGTATACATCTATCTATCTATCTATCTATCATCTATCTATCTATCTATCATCTATCACCTATGCCACATATCCTCTGCTTTCTTTTGATTAGTGTTAGCATGCTATATCTTTCTCTATCCCTTTACACTTATTTAAAAACAATTTTTTTCCATTCCTGTAATTTTAATCTGTATGTGTCTATATTTAAAGTGGATTTCTATTTATTTATTTATTTATTTATTTTTGGCTGCCTTAGGTCTTTGTTGCTATGCATGGGCTTTCTCTAGTTGTGGCGAGTGGGGGCTACTCTTTGGTGCAGTGTGCGGGCTTCTCATTGCGGTGGCTTCTCTTGTTGCAGAGCAAGGGCTATAGGTGCACGGGCTTCCGTAGCTGTGGCACATGGGCTCAGTAGTTGTGGCTCGTGGTCTCTAGAGTTCAGGCTTAGTAGTTGTGGTGCGTGGGCTTAGTTGCTCCGCAGCACGTGGGATCTTCCCGGACCAGGGCTCAAACCCATGTCCCCTGTATTGGCAGGCAGATTCTTAACCACTGCGCCACCAGGGAAGTCCTAAAGTGGATTTCTTGTAGACAATAAACAGTTGGGTCTTATTTTTTGTTCAATCTATGATACCTGCCTTTTAATTGATTTATTTAGATCATTGATAAATTAATTATTGACATTGTTGGATTAATATCTCATATTTGTTCCCATTTTCCATTTATTGTTCTTGTTCTTTTATCTTATTTTTCTCTTCATCTCTTTTTCTGTCTTTTGTGACTTTAAGTGGACCTTTTATATAATTCCATTTTGTCTCTTTTCTTAGCACATCCGTCATACTTTATTTTTTTGGCTGTGCTGCCCGGTTTACAGGATCTTTGTTTTCTGACCAGGGACTGAACTGGGACCATGGCAGTGAAAGTGCTGAGTCCTAACCACTGGACAGCCAGGATTCCCTCCACTTTACTTTCAAAAAAATTTTCATAGTGGTTGCTCCAGAGTTTGCAGTACATATTTACAACTAATCTGTCTACTTTCAAATAACCCTATGCCACTTCACAGTATGAATACCTTATAATAACAAAGTAATCCTAATTCCTTCTTTCTGTCTCTTGTATAATTGCTGTCATTCATTCAATATGTATATAAGGATATATATACAGATAAATATAAATCATTGAATACATTGTTGCTATTATTTTGAACATGATGTTATCTGATCAATTAAGAATAAGAAAAATAGGGCTTCCCTGGTGGCGCAGTAGTTGAGAGTCCACCTGCCGATGCAGGGGACACGGGTTCGTGTCCCGGTCCGGGAAGATCCCACATGCCGTGGAGCGGCTGGGCCCGTGAGCCATGGCCGCTGAGCCTGCCTGTCCGGAGCCTGTGCTCTGTAACGGGAGAGGCCACAACAGTGAGAGGCCCGTGTATGGCAAAAAAAAAAAAAAGAATAAGAAAAATAAAAGTTTTTATTTAACCTTCACTTGTTCTTTCTCTGGTTCCATTCTCTTCTCCTTCTGGTATTTCCATTATGTGTGTGTTACACTCATATGGCAACTTTTATAGTTATTCCACAGTTCTTGGATATTCTGGGATTTATTTTCCATCTTTATTTCTATTTACTTTTGAGTTTTAGAGCTTCCTATTAAGATATCCTCAAGCTCAGAGATTCTTTCCTCAGCTATGTCCAGTCTACTAATAATCCCATCAAAGGCATTCATCTTTTCTGTTACAATGTTATTATTTTGGGGTTTTTTTTTTTGTTGTTGTTTTAATCTCTAGCTTTCCTTTTTGGTTCCTTCTTGGAATTTCCATCTCTCTGCTTACTTTTTTTTTTTTATGGTTTATCATAAGATACTGAATATAGTTCCCTGTGCTATACACTAGGACCTTGTGGTTTATCCATTCCATATACAATAGCTTACATCTGCTAACCCCAACCTCCCACTCCATCCCTCCCCTAAGCCCCTAGGCTCAGGTTTTTGTTTCTGTTTTTTATACAGCAGGTTCTTATTAGTTATCAATTTTATACTCATCACTGTATACATGTCAATCTCAGTCACCCAATTCATCAAACCCCCCCCCCCCACACCACACCTCAGCTTTACCCCCTTGGTGTCCATACGTTTGTTCTCTACATCTGTGTCTCAATTTCTGCCCTGAAAACAGGTTCATCGATACCATTTTTCTAGGTTCCACATATACGCGTTAATGTACGATATTTGTTTTTCTCTTTCTGACTTACTTCACTCTGTATGACAGTCTGTAGATCCATCCACGTCTCAACAAATGACCCAATGTCGTTCCTTTTTATGGCTGAGTAATATTCCATTGTATATATGTACAAAATCTTCTTTATCCATTCGTCTGTCGATGGGCATTTAGGTTGCTTCCATGACCTGGCTATTGTAAATAGTGCTGCAATGAACATTGGGGTGCATGTGTCTTTTTGAATTGTGGTTTTAACTGGGTATATGCCCAGTAGTGGGATTGCTGGATCATATGGTAATTCTATTTTTATTTTTTTAAGGAACCTCCATACTCTTCTCCATAGTGACTGTATCAGTTTACATTCCCACCAACAGTGCAAGAGGGTTCCATTTTCTCCACACCCTCTCCAGCATTTGTTGTTTGTAGATTTTCTGATGAAGCCCATTTTAACTGGTGTGAGGTGATACCTCATTGTAGTTTTGATTTGCATTTCTCTTAACAATTAGTGATGTTGAGCAGTTTTCCATGTGCTTCTTGGCCATCTGTATGTCTTCTTTGGAGAAATGTCTATTTAGCTCTTCTGCCCATTTTTGGATTGGGTTTTTTGTTTTTTTAATATCGGCAGGAGCTGTTTATATATTTTGGAGATTAATCCTTCGTCCATTAATTCGTTTGCAAATATTTTCTCCCATTCTGAGGATTGTCTTTTAGTTTTGCTTTTGATTTCCTTTGCTGTGCAAAAGCTTTTAAGCTTCATTAGGTCCCATTTGTTTATTTTTGTTTTTATTTCCATTACTCTAGGAGGTGGATCAAAAAAGATCTTGCTGTAATTTATGTCAAAGAGTGTTCTTCCTATGTTTTCCTCTAAGAGTTTTATAGTGTCCGGTCTTACATTTAGGTCTCTAGTTCATCTTGAGTTTATTTTTGTGTATGGTGTTAGGGAGTGTTCTAATTTCATTCTTTTACAGGTAGCTGTCCAGTTTTCCCAGCACCACTTATTGAAGAGACTGTCTTTTCTCCATTGTATATCCTTGCCTCCTTTGTCATAGATTAGTTGACCATAGGTGCCTGGGTTTACCTCTGGGCTTTCTATTTTGTTCCATTGATCTATGTTTCTGTTTCTGTGCCACTACCATATTGTCTTGATTACTGTAGCTTTGCAGTATAGTCTGAAGTCAGGGAGTCTGATTCCTCCAGCTCCGTTTTTTTTCCCCTCAAGACTGCTTTGGCTATTCTGGGTCTTTTGTGTCTCCATACAAATTTTAAGATTTTTTGTTCTAGTTCTGTAAAAAATGCCATTGGTAATTTGATAGGGATTGCATTGAATCTGTAGATTGCTTAGGGTAGTATAGTCATTTTCACAATATTGATTCTTCCAATCTAAGAACATGGTATATCTCTCCAGCTGTTGGTGTCATCTTTAATTTCTTTCATCAGTGTCTTATAGTGTTCCGCATACAGGTCTTTTGCTTCCCTAGGTAGGTTTATTCCTAGATATTTCATTCTTTTTGTTGCAGTGGTAAATGGGAGTGTTTCCTTAATTTCTCTTTCAGAGTTTTCATCATTAGTGTATAGGAATGCAAGACATTTCTGTGCATTAATTTTGTATCCTGCAACTTTAGTAAATTCACTGAGTAGCTCTAGTAGTCTTCTGGTGGCATCTTTAGGATTCTCTATGTATAGTATTATATCATCTGCAAACAGTGACAGTGTTACTTCTTCTTTTCAATTTGTATTCCTTTTATTTTTTTTTCTTCTCTGACTGCCGTGGCTAGGACTTCCAAAACTATGTTGAATAATAGTGGTGGGACTGGACATCCTTGTCTTGTTCCTGATCTTAGAGGAAATGCTTTCAGTTTTCCACCATTGAGAATGTTTGCTGTGGGTTTGTCATATATAGCCTTTATTATGTTGAGGTAGGTTCCCTCCATGCCCACTTTCTGGAGAGTTTTATCATAAATTGGTGTTGAAATTTGTCAAAAGTTTTGCCTGTATCTATTGAGATGGTCATATGGTTTTTATTCTTCAATTTGTTAATATGGTGTAGCACATAGATTAATTTGAATATACTGAAGAATCCTTGCATCCCTGGTATATATCCCACTTGACCATGGTGTATGATACTTTTAATGTGTTGTTGGATTCTGTTTGCTAGTATTGTGTTAAGGATTGTTGCATCTATAATCATCAGTGATACTGGTCTGTAATTTTCTTTTTTTTGTAGAATCTTTGTCTGGTTTTGTTATCAGGGTGATGGTGGCCTCATAGAATGAATTTGGGAGTGTTCCTTCCTCTGCAAATTTTTGGAAGAGTTTGAGAAGGATGGGTGTTAGCTCTTCTCTAAATGTTTGATAGAATTCACCTGTGAAGCCATCTGGTCCTGGACTTTTCTTTGTTGGAGGATTTTCAATCACAGTTTCAATTTCATTACTTGTGATTTGTCTGTTCATATTTTCTATTTCTTCCTATTTCAGTCTTGGAAGGTTATACCTTTCTAAGAATTTGTACATTTTCCCCAGGTTGTCCATTTTATTGGCATAGAGTTGCTTGTAGTAGTCTCTTAGGATGCTTCATATTTCTGTGGTGTCTGTTGTAACTTCTCCTTTTTCATTTCTAATTTTATTGATTTGAGTCCTCTCCCTCTTTTTGATGAGTCTTGCTAATGGTTTATCAATTTTGTTTATCTCCTCAAAGAACCAGCTTTTAGTTTTATTGATTGTTGCTATTGTTTTCTTTGTTTCTATTTCATTTATTTCTGCTCTGATCTTTATGATTTCTTTCCTTCTGCTAACTTTGGGTTTTGTTTGTTCTTCTTTCTCTAGTTCCTTTAGGTGTAAGGTTAGATTGTTTATTTGCCATTTTTCTTGTTTCTTGAGGTATGCTTGTATTGCTATAAACTTTCCTCTTAGAACTGCTTTTGCTGCATCCTATAGGTTTTGGATCATCATGTTTTCATTGTCATTTGTCTCTAGGTATTTTTTGATTTCCTCTTTGATTTCTTCAGTGATCTTTTGGTTATTTAGTAATGTATTGTTTAGCCTCCACGTGTTTGTGTTTTTTATGTTATTTTTCCTGCAGTTCATTTCTAATCTTGTAGCATTGTGGTCAGAAAAGATGCTTGATATGATTTCAATTTTCTTAAATTTACTGAGGCTGGATGTGTGACCCAAGATGTGATCTATCCTGGAGAATGTTCCATGCGCACTTGAGAAGAAAGTGTAATCTGCTGTTTTTGGATGGAATGTCCTCTAAATATCAATTAAATCTATCTGGTCTATTGTGTCATTTAAAGCTTCTGTTTCCTTATTTATTTTCATTTTGGATGATCTGTCCATTGGTGTAAGTGAGGTGTTAAATTCCCCCACTATTATTGTGTTACTGTCGATTTCCTCTTTTATAGCTGTTAGCAGTTGCCTTATGTATTGAGGTGCGCCTATGTTGGGTGCATATATATTTATAATTGTTATATCTTCTTCTTGGATTGATCCCTTGATCATTATGTAGTGTCCTTCCTTGTCTCTTGTAACATTCTTTATTTTAAAGTCTATTTTATCTGATATGAGTATAGCTACTCCAGCTTTCTTTTGATTTCCATTTGCATGGAATATCTTTTTCCATCCCCTCACTTTCAGTCTGTATGTGTCTCTAGGTCTGAAGTGGGTCTTTTGTAAACAGCATATATATGGGTCTTGTTTTTGTATCCATTCAGTGAGCCTGTGTCTTTTGGTTGGAGCATTTAATCCATTCACGTTTAAGGTAATTGATATGTATGTTCCTATGACCATTTTCTTAATTGCTTTGGGTTTGTTTTTGTAGGTCCTTTTCTTCTCTTGTGTTGCCCACTTAGGGAAGATCCTTTAGCATTTGTTGTAAAGCTGGTTTGGTGGTGTTGAACTCTCAGCTTTTGCTTGTCTGTAAAACTTTTGATTTCTCCATTGAATCTGAATGAGATCCTTGCCAGGTAGAGTAATCTTGGTTGTAGGTTCTTCCCTTTCATCACTTTACGTGTATCATGCCATTCCCTTCTGGCTTGTAGAGTTTCTGCTGAGAAATCAGCTGTTAACCTTATGGGAGTTCCCTTGTATGCTATTTGTCATTTTTCCCTTGCTGCTTTCAATAATTTTTCTTTGCCTTTAATTTTTGCCAATTTTGATTAGTATGTGTTGCGGTGTGTTTCTCCTTGGGTTTATGCTGCCTGGGACGCTCTACACTTCCTGGACTTGGGTGGCTATCTCCTTTCCCATGTTAGGGAAGTTTTCGACTGTAAACTCTTCAGATATATTCTCCGGTCCTTTCTCTCTCTCTTCTCCTCCTGGGACCCCTATAATGTAAATGTTGTTGCATTTAATGTTGTCCCAGAGGTCTCTTAGGCTGTCTTCATTTCTTTTCATTCTTTTTTCTTTATTCTGTTCTGCAGCAGTGAATTCCACCCTTCTGTCTTCCAGGTCACTTATCCATTCTTCTGCCTCAGTTATTCTGCTATTGATTCCTTCTAGTGTAATTTTCATTTCAGTTATTGTATTGTTCATCTCTGTTTGTTTGTTCTTTAATTCTTCTAGGTCTCTGTTAAACATTTCTTGCATCTTCTCGATCTTTGCCTCCATTGTTTTTCCGAGGTCCTAGATCATCTTCACTATCATTATTCTGAATTCTTTTTCTGGTAGGTTGCATGTCTCCACTTCATTTAGTTGTTTTTCTTGGTTTTTATCCTGTTCCTTCATCTAGTACATAGCTCTCTGCCTTTTCATCTTGTCTATCTTTCTGTGAATGTGGTTTTTGTTCCACAGGCTACAGGATTGTAGTTCTTCTCGCTTCTGCTGTCCTCTGGTGGATGAGGCTGTCTAAGAGGCTTGTGCAGGTTTCCTGATGGGAGAGACTGCTCCTCTCTCTGCTTACTTTGCCTGTCTGTTCTTCCATGCTGTTTACTTAATCTGTTAGAGCTCTTAGGGTATTAGTTATAATTATTTTAAATGCCTTGTCTGATAAGTTCACATTCCTGCCATATCTGACTCTGGTTCTGATGTTTCCTCTGTTTCTTCAACCTTTATTTTTTGCCTTTTAAACTGTTTTGTAACTTCTTCTTGAATCCTGGACATGATGTACTGTGTAGAGGGAACTACTCTAAACAGAACTTTAGTAATGTGGTAATGAAGTGTGGGAAGAGTTGAAGCATTCTATAATCCTATGATTAGGTTTCAGTCTTTTAGTGAATTTATACCTCTGGACTGTTAATTCTCAGTGCTTTTCAACTGCCTCTCAGTTTTTTCCCTCCTTCTTAGCAGAACAGGATGCCCAGAGTAGGCTGAAGGTGAGTATTTCCCTTCCCTAAGATCAGTTAGACTAATAATATCCCAGCAGGTTAGGCTTTGGGCAACTATTTTCTCCTGAAGACAAGTATTGTTGAAAAGAACAGAGTTTTCTGGTATATAGGCATACGTTAATTTATTGATTTTTGCTTTATTGTGCTTCATAGACATTGCAATTTTTACAAATTGAAGGTTTGTGGCAACCCTGTGTTGAGCAAGTCTATTCGCACCATTTTCCAATAGCATTTCCTCACTTTGTGTCTCTGTGTCACATTTTGGTAATTCTCGCCATATTTCATACTTTTTTATTATTATTATATTTGTTATGGTGATCCATATGATCAGCAAATTTTGATGGTTCCACTGTAACTGTTTTAGCGGCACCACAGACCACACCCATATAAGTCAGTGAACTTAACTGATAAATGTTGTGTGTTTTCTGACTGCTCCACAGATCGGCTGTTCCTGTGTCATCTCTCTTCCTCTCAGTGGGCCTCCCTATTCCCTGAGACACAGCAATATTGAAATTAGGCCAATTAATAACCCTACAATTCTTCTAAGTGTTCAAGTGAAGAGTCAATCAATATGGCAAACTTCATGGTTGTCTTTTAAAAAAAAATACCGAAGTGTAGTTGATTTACAATGTTGTGTTAGTTTCTACTGTACAGCAGAGTGACTCAATTATACATATGTATATGTTCTTTTTCATGTTCATTTCCATTACGGTTTATCACAGAATGTTGAATATAGTTCCCTGTGCTCTACAGTAGGACCTTGTTGTTCACTGTTGTCTTATTTCAAGACATCACCACAGCCACCCTAAACTTCAGCAACCACCATTCTGATCAGTCAGCAGACATCAACACTGAGTCAAGACCTTCCACTAGCAAAGATTATGACTTACTGAAGGCTCAGACGATGGTTAGCATGTTTTTAGCAATAAAGTATCTTTTTAATTAAAGTATGCATATTGTTTTCTTTAGACATATTGCTATTGCACACTTAATAGACTACAGTACAGTGTAAACATAACTTTTATATGCACTGGGAAACCAAAAAATTCGTGTGACTAATTTGGTTGCGATATTTGTTTCATTACAGTAGTCTGGAACCGAACTGACAATATCTCTGACGTATGCTTGTATTTTAAAATGGTTCCTTTACTCCTCCCCATACTGGAAGCACAGAGGGATTTTCCCCTGATATTTAATGTGAGAACTTGGTTGAGCTCCTGAAGGTAAAACTCACAAAAGTATGCAGGTCCCCTTATGACGGGGTCCTCTGGTGTTTTTATTGTTCAGACTTGTCCAAAACTAGCCTTTATTTATTTGTCAATTAAAATTCAGGTTTTCCTCCCTGGGCACTGATTCCCTCAGAGGTTTAAGCTCATGGGTTTCAGGAAGTTATGATTCTTTGTATTTGTATTTGCCTCTGTGTCTCCCCAATTTTGGGGGCAGCAAATCGTGCTGTGGCCATACTTCTCGTGGATTTAAGAAGTATTGTTGATTAGTCAGCTTGTTCAGCTTTTACCTTGTTGTTAGGATGGAATGGCAACTTCTAAGCTTTCTACATGCTGGCCTGGAAACTGGAAGTCCTGCTTGTGTGGTTTTTAATTACAAAAGTAATACATGCTTAGTGTGAAAATGTTAAATAATACAAATACATGAAGTAAGAATTGAAAGCTCCTTTTCAGCTCACTTCCCGAGAGAACCATTTACAGCAGGCTGATGAGCAAACTTCCAGACATTTTGTTATACATGAACAATCATCCGTCCATTTATCTGTCCATCTACCCATCCATCTTAATACACTCTGTGTATTGGTTTTCTAGGGCTACTGTAATAAAGTACCACAAAAGGAGTGGCTTAAGCAACTATTTTTACTTTTTTTCTTTCAATTTTATTGGCATATAATTGAAGCACAGCACTGTATAAGTTTAAGGTGTATAGCATAATGACTTGACATACACGTATTGCAAAATGATTACCACTGTTAATATCCATCACTTCATATAGTTACAAAAATGTTTTAGAATTACTGTCTTAACAACTTTCAAATATACCATACAGCAGTGTTATCTATAGTTATTATTGTCTTTTTGATGATGGCCATTTTAACAGACATCAGGTAGTATCTCATTGTGGTTTTAATTTACATTTCCCTGGTGAGTAGTCCTGTTGAGCATCTTTTCATGTACCCGTTGGCTATTCGAATATCTTCTTTGGAAAAATACCTATTCAGGCCCTTTGCTCATTTTAAAATTGGATAATTTGCTTTTTTGTTATTGAGTTATATGAGTTCTTTACATTTTGTATATTAACCTTTTATCAGATACATGATTTGCAAATATTGTCTCCCATTCTGTAGGTTGCCTTTTCATTTTGTTGATTATTTCTTTTGCTATGCAGAAGCTTTAGTTTTATGTAGTCCCATTTGTTTATTTTTAATTTTGCTGCTAATGCTTTAGGAGTCATATTAAAAATATATCATTACTAAGACCCATGTCAACGAGCTTTGTTTTCTATATTTTCTTCCAGGAATTTTATGGTTTCAGGTCTTATCTTTAAGTCTTTAATCCTATTCGAGTTGATTTTTGTGAGTGATGTATGAAAGGGGTCTAGTTTCATTCCTTTTCATGTGAATATCTAATTTCCCCAGCACCATTTATGGAAGAGATTGTCTTCTCCATTGAGTATTCTTGGCTCCTCATCAAATATATGTTGATGGCGTATTCATGGGATTATTTCTGGTCTCTGGATCCTGTTCCATTGGTCTATTGTCTGTTTTTATGCCACTATGATACTGTTTTGATTACCATAGCTTTACAATATACTTTGAAATTAGGAGGTATGATGCCTCTAGCTTTGTTCTTCTCTTTCAGGATGACTTTGGCTATTCTGGGTCTTTTATGGTTCCATATAAATTTTAGAAGTGTTTTTTCTACTTCTGTGAAAAATTCCAGTGAAGTCTTGATAAGGATTGCATTGAATCAGTAGATGTCTTCAAGTAGTATGGACATTTTGATGATATTAATTCTTCCAATACATGAACAAGGGATATCTTTCCGTTTGTTTATGTCTTCTTAAATGTCTTTCACCCGTGTCTTATAGTTTTCAGTGTAGAGATCTTTCACCTCTTTGATTAAGTTTATTCCTAAGTATTTTATTGTTTTTGATGCTACTGTAAATGGGATAGTTTTCTTTATTTCTTTTTTATATAATGTTATTAGTGTATAGAAATGCTACTGGCTTTTGGAAGGCAGCTGTGCTCACCACTATACCACCAACGCTACATGAAATGTTACTGACATTTGTATGTTGCTTTTGTACCCTGCAACTTTACTGAATTCATTGATTAGATCGAACAGTTTTTTGGTTGAGTCTTTAGGATTTTCTATATAAAAATCATGTCATCTGTAGAGTCAATTTTATTTCTTCCTTTCCAATTCTGATACATTTATTTCTTTTTCTGGCCTGATTGCTCTTGCTAGGACTTTCAGTACTATGTTGAATAGGAGTGGGGAAGGTGGGCACTTTTGTCATGTTTCTGATTATAGAGAAAAGCTTTCAAAATTTCATGTTAAGTATGACGTTAATTGTGGGCTTGTAATATATGGCCTTTATTATGATGGGGTATGTTCCTTCTATACCTAATTTGTTAAGAGTTTTTATCATGAACAGATGTTGAATTTTGTCAAATGCTTTTTCTGCATCTACTGAGATGGTCATGTGATTTTTTATTTCATTTTATTAATGTGATGTATCACATTGATGGATATGCATATGTTGAACTATCCTTACATCCCAGAGATAAATTCCACTTGATCATATTGCATGATTCTTTTTTTTTTTTTTCTTTTTTTTTGGCTGTGCTGGGTCTTCATTGCTGTGCATGGGCTTTCTCTAGTTGCGGTGAGCAGGGGCTGCTCTTCATTGCAGGGCGTGGGCTTCTCATTGTAGTAGCTTCTCATTGCAGAGCACAGGCTCTAGGCACACGGGCTTCAGTAGTTGTGGCACATGGTCTCAGTAGTTGCAGCTCGCAGGCTCTAGAGCACAGGCTCAGTAGTCACGGTGCACGGGCTTAGTTGCCCTGTGGCATGTGAGATCTTCCTGGACCAGGGATTGAACCCGTGTCCCCTGCATTGGCAGGCAGATTCTTAACCACTGGACCACCAGGGAAGTCCTGCATGATTCTTATAATGTGCTGCTGAATTCAGTTTACTAGTATTTTGTTGAGAATTTTTACATCTATATTCATCAAGGAAATTGGTCTCTGGTTTTCTTTTCTTATAGTGTCCTATCTGGTATCAAGGTAATGCTGGCCTCATAAAATGAGTTAGGGAGTGTTTCCTCCTTTTTGAGTTTTGGAAAAATCTTTGGAGAAATCGTGTTAATTCTTCTTTAAATGTTTAATAAAATTCACTAGTGAAGCCATCTGGTCCTGGGCCTTTTTTTGCTGGGAGTTTTTTTTTTATTATTATTTCTGATTCAATCTACTTACTAGTAATTAATCTGGTTAGATTTTCTATTTCTTCCAGATTCAGTCCTGGTAGCTTGTATGTTTCTAAGAATTTTTCCATTTCTTCTAGGTTGTCCAGTTTGTTATAGTTGTTTATAGCAGTTCTTATGATCTTTTGTATTTCTGTGATATCAGTTTTAATGTCTCCTCTTTGGGTTATAATTTTATTGATTTGTGTTTTCTTTCTCTCTCTCCTTTTTTTTGGTGGGGGGAGGTTTCTAGCTAAAGGTTTGTAAATTTTGTTTATCTTTTCAAAGGTCCAACTCTTAGTTTGTTATTTTTTTCTATTATTTTTCTACTTTTTATTTTACTTATTTCTGCTGTAATCTTTTTTTTTTTTTTGTGGTATGCAGACCTCTCACTATTGTGGCCTCTCCCGTTGTGGAGCACAGGTTCCAGACGTGCAGGCTCAGCAGCCATGGCTCACAGGCCCAGCCGCTCCACGGCATGTGGGATCTTCCCAGACCGGGGCACGAACACGTGTCCCCTGCATCGGCAGGCGGACTCTCAACCACTGCGCCACCAGGGAAGCCCTGCTGTAATCTTTTATTTCCTTCCTTTTGTTAACTTTGGGCTTTGTTTATTCCTCTTTTTCTAGTTCCTTGAGGTGTAGAGTTAGTTGTTTAATTAAGATCTTTCCATTTTCTTGATGTATGCATTTATGGCTAGAAACTTTCCCATTAGAAATGATTTTCCTGCATCCTATAAGTTTTGGTATGTTGTTTTTAATTTTTTTTGACTCAAGATATTTTATTTCCCCTATAATTTTTCTTTGACCCATTGGTTCTTCAGAAGAGCATTGTTTAATTTCCATGTATTTTTGAGTTTTTCAATTATCCTCCTGTTATTGATTTCTAGTTTTATGCCATTGTGGTCTGAGAAGATACTTGGTATAATTTCAATCTTCTTGAATTTGCTAAGACTTGTTTTGTGGCCTAACATATGATCTATCCTAGAAAATGTTTCATGTGCACTTGAGAAGAATGTTCTGCTATTGTTAAAATGTTCCAAACAAAATTTATTTTGTCTTAATAATGGACGCTAAAAGTCCAAGATCAAGGTGTCAGCAGGATTTGTTCCTCTGACAGCTGTGAGGAAGAATATGTTCCATATTTCTCTTCCAGCTTCTGGTGGTTTACTGGCAATCTTTGACATTCCTTGGCTTGTAGATGTATCACCTCAGTCTTAGCCTTCATCTGCATATGGTGTTCTCACTGTGTTGGTGTGTGTCTATCTTTGAGTTTAAACATCTTCCTTTTATAAGGATATCAGTCATATTGGGTTAGGGCTTACCTTAATGACCTCATTTTAACTAATTACATCTTTGATGACCCTATTTCTAAATAAGGTCATATTCTGAAGTACTGGGGGATAAGACTTCAACATATGAAATGTTGGGGGACATAATTCAACCCCAAACACTCTGTCTATCCAAACTGGAATCATTATGAGACCATTTTTCCATGATTTACTTTTTTCATTTATTGTGGACACATTGCCATGCTAGTATATACAGATCTACAGATTTTGGCGTAATGCTCTATACTATACATTATGGCAATATTTTAGCTGCTCATTGAATAATGAACCTTTGGATGAGTTTCTACTTTTTCACTATTACAAATAACTCTGCAGCAAGCATATTTATATATACAACTTTATGTGTGTGTATTTGTTTTCAGACAGATACCTACAAGTGGAATTAATGAGGCAAAACTTTTAGGCATTTTACATTTTGTTAGGTATAGCCAACATTTCTTTTCTTGAATTTTAGGTCTTTCTCTCTGGCTGCATATTGCCCCTGCCCCTTCCACAATATTACCTAAGTATCACACACTAAGCATTTGCAAAATTCTTTATTTCTTGTAACATTTTTCCCACCCCTCTCTATTCTGCCTTGTTGAATAGTGGGACTTTCCAGAGAGCTGACAAGTAAACAGAGGCTAATTCTAATCTTGTGTTTACTTTCAATTTCCTCTGCCTCTCATCTTTCTTTTACATAACAACAGAGGGAATTTTCTGAAATGCAAATTTGATAATACTGGGCTTTTGCTCAAAAAACCTTCAAACGTTCTTCTTTGAAATCAGGGTAAATTTGCTATATCTTAGCTTGGCACACAAGGCTATCCTTGATCAGCCTTAGATTGCTGCTTCTTCCCTCTTGCCTACCACACTCTTCACTCTTTTGAGTCATACTGAAGTTTTAATTCGAAGAACCTGGCCCACTCTTTCACCCTTCCTCACCCTTGCATACCATTTTCCTTTCGCCTGAGGCTTACCCTTACTCTCCCATTCCTACTGACCATCTAGAAAACTCCTTCTTATTCTTCAACTGATTTCTCTGATCCTCAGTTTTTCTATTTAGAAATAGATATAAAAACAACACGTGCATCTTAGTTTTGTAATAATTCAATGAAGTAATCTTATTTAAAGTCATCATCACACAGCCAAGCAGTTAGTAGATACTGAATAAATGTTAAATCTTCTTCCTCAATTTTCTTCGTGAGACATTTTTGTGACATAAGACATATCATTAGTAAATTAAAAAAAAAATCAGTAACAATATAGTACATGGAAAGACATCTATGTTCAGTAAATGTAGATCTGAGTCGAATGGATTGGGTGAAACCAAGATATATGATGTTGGTTACATTCTTCTAATCTAGTGGTTTGGTTGGTAGGGCTTGGTTGTTTGATTTTCTAAACATTTCATTATGTACTCTATGTACCCATCACTCAGTCTCAGTGGTTACCAACATTCTGATAATCCCAATGTGACTTATTCTTAACAAAACCACCCTATCTACTTGTAATTGCTGCCACTTCACTGTGTACTTCTCCTCAAACATCTGTTGATAATATTTTTTAGCCCTTTTCTGGAAATAGTAGTAAATCTTACTATTCTGTAACTTTCAAAATATTCTTTCTTTTCCTTTTTGAGGACCATCTCTAGTCTTCTGGAATGGTCTTCATCTTTGCCAGTGTCTTAGTCTATTTGGGCTGCAGTAACAAAAATACCATAGACTAGGTGGCTCAAACAACAAACATTTATTTCTCACAGTTCTGGTGGCTGGAAATCCAAGACCAAGGTGCCTGTAGATCACCTGGTTCCTGGTGAGGACTCTGTTCTTGGCTTGCATACAGCCACTCTTGCTGTGTTCTCACATGGTGATAGTGGGGAGGCAGCTCACTGGGGTCTCTTTTAAAAGGGCACTAATCCCATCATGAGGATTCTACCCTCAAGATCTAATCATGTCTTAAAGCCCCCACATTCCATTGGATTGGCCAAAAAGTTCTTTCGGGTTTTTCCGTAAGATGTTACATGAACTTTGTGGCCAACCCAATAATACCATCACATTGAGAGTTAAGATTTCAACATATGAAATTTGGAGGAGGGGGGACTACAAACATTCAGTCTGTGACAGCCAGAAATCCTGAAAATCCCTTCTGCATGTTCACTGAGGATCCTCTGATAAAATTCTCCTTATCTAGAAAGAAGAACTTACTATAAACCATTCAATTGTTTTTGTTCATCCCTCTTGGGCTTCGTTTCCCTCTTTGTCTTGCTTGCTCAGTCTTTTTTGTTGTGATTCATTCTTGACTGGGAAGATGGAGACTAGCAGATGGATAATTATTTCTGTTTCCTTTTGGTCATCTGTTCATGCTATGCTGTCTGAATCACTTCTTTCTGTATTTCTATTTTTTTATGATTCTAAGACACCTTGGAACTTAAAAACATGTCATTGTTAAGAAAGAAATGTGACCACACGAGATATTCTTAAATCAAAGCTTTGTTGAAGGCCTAGCACATGTGACTTTCTGCATACTGTTTATTACTCTCTGAGCTTCTATGCAGGAGTGACACAGCTCTCTACTTCAGAGCCCTTATGCTCTTGTTGGGTGATAGTATATTCTCAACTTGACCCAAGAGTAGTACATCAAAAATCTTAGTTCCACTGCGTATAATGCAAACCTAGGGCTTTGTACTCTGAGAGGCCATTTAAAAGGCAGAAGTTAGTGTGAAATGGACAGAAGGGCCAATAGAGCAGGGGATGGCTCTAGAAGGTGTAAGTCTGGGTCCCCTCTCTACCAAATACTCTCTCTTTGACCTTAAAAGCAACACATGATTTGATGAGCTTCAGCTTTCTAATCTGTAGAAAATATTCAATAGTTACAGCTGCACTGCCACCTTGCTTGGTTGGTATAAGAATCAAATAAGGTAGGCCTCTGCAGTGTTAATATAATAATAATGAGAATTATTAGTAAGAGACAATCTGGGATGTCTTTCTGGAAGAAGTGGTAGTGAGGAACATGTATGGCCAGAGGGAATACGTGTAAGGAGGAATGTGGAGGGAATGTGGATCAGTTTGCTTTTGCTCTGTCTTTCCTGCTGATCCCAGGAAA
>NW_006788006.1:2396-20482 GCF_000442215.2 Lipotes vexillifer | reverse complement strand
CCTGCTGATCCCAGGAAAGCATCTGCTAAGAAATCATTTGTCTCTTTTATGGGGCCAGAGATAGGGAGTCATGCTCTCCTCAGATTATATCCAAGATGCTGGCCTTTAAGTTGAAGCATGAAGCTTTTCAGATAAAATGAAGTTACTGTGTTGAGACAGCTGTGCAATGTTCAAGGAAGTCTGGGCATTGAGGATTCTTCTCCCTGTTCCTTCTACAGGTTGGTGAATTCTGGCATTACGTCAGGTGGTTGTGTAGCTCTGTGCTCGGTGCTCAGCACAAACCAGAATCTCACACACCTTTACCTACGTGGCAATGCTCTTGGAGACGTGGGGGTCAAGCTACTCTGTAAGGGACTTTTACATACCCACTGCAAGCTTCAGGTGTTGGAGTAAGTCTCTGAGCTTATTACAGTGATGGGAATGCATGGTGGCTACAGGGAAGGGGATAGTTGAGGGGAATGTTGATGAGATCATCTATATCTGAGAGTCTTCCTAGGGCTTGGCTTCTTACAGGATTATGGGACTAGGAGGACCTGTACTTTTAGATGGTGTAAAGGTAAATACTGAAGTTCCTTTCACCATAAATCTCTCTACCACAAAAGAGTGGGGGTGGTATGGCACTAGTGTTTTAGGAGAATCTTGGGGGAGACACAGAATTTGGGAAAAATCATTTCATAAATTGCTGTTAATCATTTGAACTGAAAAATCCAGTAGACTGGAAAAAATTTTCTCATCTGAAGAGGAGAGAATGATAACCCTTGGCACATAAGGCAGTTCCAAGCTTGTTAATCCTGAGCCTTTCCTGCATTTGAAATATTACAGGCTAAGATCTGGGAGACCTGTGGAGGATAATTTAAGGGGACATTTTCTTGAAATCACCTTCTTTCTTGCAGATTAGACAACTGCAGCCTCACGTCACACTGCTGCTGGGGTCTTTCCACACTTCTGACTTCTAACCAGAGCCTGCGAAAGTTGAGCCTAGGCAACAATGACCTGGGTGATCTGGGGGTCATGCTACTCTGTGAAGTGCTGAAACAGCAGGGCTGCCTCCTCAAATGCCTGAAGTAAGTGTGCCCTGTAGAGATTTGTGTGGCAGGGCTCCTATTGCTAAGGAAAAGTTGGCCAGTTTCCAAAATCCAGGTTGGCTTAATTTGCACTCTGGGTGAGGTTGGGCCTGGGCCAGTTGCAGATTTATATATGTATACAATAATTGAGTCATGAACTACGTATTCAATTTCATCCAGACATTTAGAATAATCAAGGTTCATTTGGGTGGGAAAAGACCTTTCATCCATATTCCTGAAAGAAACACAAGTCCCAATGAAAAATAGCCAAAGAGAATTGTATTTCTGTGCAAGGTATCATACTTTGTAGAACTAGACCTGTCCATGGGTCATCCTTATTGCAAAGGTCCTTGCATAGTAGGGGTGTTGTTGGTCTTGTTTCGGAGAATTTCTAAATAGAAAGTGCTCCAGAAACATCAAGATTAGAAATTCCATAAACTTTGGCCTGTCTTCAGGGTGTTGGGACCGTTGGCTCCTTTCCATCATCAATGATACCACGGAGGTACACATTACCTCGCTAGTAAAAGCTTCCTAATTAGTTTCATAACTTCTGTCAGCTCTGACGATCACAGTCTCCACTAAAGACATTTCTTTCACTTGGTTTTAGGGTCAACACACTTTCCTCTGGATTTTCTCCTACTACATTGGCTGTTTCTGCTCAGTCTCCTCTGGCATCCCTTCATCATTCTGACCTTTACATACTGAATCCCCAGGACTCAATCACTGGATTAATTTTTCTCCTTTACACTTTCTCCCTTGTTTACATCATCTAGTCTTCTGGTTTTAGCATATATGTGCTGTTCCCCTCCCCCCAGTTCATATCTCCATGAATTCCATGTTCAAATGCTTGTCTCAGCTTTCTACTTGGATGTCTAATAAGCCTCCCAAATTTCACATGTCCAAATCCAAACCTGTGCTGTTCCCTTCTGTCTAAAATCTGCTTCTTCCCTATCTCAGTCAATGGTAACTCAGTCTGAATTGTTCAGGTCAAAACAATCCTGGTGTCATCTTTGACACATCTTTTTCCTTATGCACATATCCAATCCACTGGCATGTCCTGTTAACTCTGCTTTCACAGCATGCCCACTCATTGACCACTTTTTGCCAGCTTCATGGCTCCTACCCTAGTTCAAACCATTGTCACCTCTTGTCTGGTTTGTCCTGGTAGCATTCTGCCAGGCTACTCTGCATCTACCATTGCAGATGGAGGATGTAGCTAAAACATCAGTAAGAGCATATCACTCCGACCAACATGCTTCTTTCACAAAGTAAGAGCCACAAACTCATGGCAGTGTCTAAGGCCCCATGTGATCTGGCTCTTTGCAAAGTCATCTTCTAATGCTAATTCCTTCTGCTCCACTCACACTGGTTTCCTTGCTATTTCGAAAAACACTGTCACCTCCGAAACTATGCACTTGCAGTTCCCTCTGCCTGGAACTTCCCCCTTTGATATCCACATGCCTTATTCCTGTGCATCATTAAATTCTATGCCTGCTGAAAATAACAGCCCAGCATGCCTTTCCTCTTCTCTGCTTATTTTCCTCCATAGTGTTGACCATCATAATACATGCTATATCATTTTCTTGTTTATTTATTATTTATATCTTACCCCTAGTTTATAAACTTTATTAGCCCAGAAATTTCTGTCCTTGTCCATGGCCTCAAGGCTAAGAACCAATTGGAATACAGGTTTGAATAAACAGTTCAGATCAGCATTGTATCCTTGGGTGGACACAGTGGAGCATGTTTCTTGCAAGAAAAGCCATTTCTGGAGGTAAGAGAAATAGGAACAAAAGGAATTATTGGTCAGGAAGAAGCTGGGGACATTGCTGTATGTGGGCTAACTGACCCAGCCCTGAAGGACACTCTGGAGATAAGGGACAAGCTCAAAATAGACTGGGGAATCCATGGATGCAGTCAACCTGTCTTGTGAGCTCAGGTTGCCATAACAAAATAGCATAGAGTAGGTGCCTTAAACAAATCATAGACATTTATTTCTCACAGTTCTGGCAGCTGGAACATCCAAGATCATGGCGCTGGCTGATTTGGTTTCTGATGAGAGCTCTCTTCTGGGCTTGTTATGTCCTCATGTGTACACAGAGAGAGAGAGAGAGAGATAGACAGAGATAGACAGAGGGTGTGTGCTGTGGTATCTCTTATTATAAGGGCACTAATCCCATCATGAGAACCCACCCCCATGACCTCATCTAACCCCTCATTACCTCCCAAAGACCTCATATCCAAATACCATCACATTGAGGGTTAGGGCTTTAACATATGAATTTTGAAGGAACACAAACAGTCCATAACACAACCAAATCAAGATTATTAGAAATGATTCAGGACAAATGGTATAATTTCTTAGTTAAGTTGCAAGGGAAATTAAAAAAAGAGAAGGAGGAAGAACTGATATCAAAGAAGACTTGAGAGGCAAACCAAGCAATTACAATGTGTGGACCTTTTCTTTTTGGCTGCATTGTGCGGCTTTCGGGATCTTAGTTCCCCCACCAGCGATTGAACCTGGGCCATGGCAGGGAAAACACCAAGTCTTAACCACTGGACTGCCAGGGAATTCCCAATGTGTGGACTTTATATGGCTCCTGATTAAATGAACATAATATAAAAGTTTTATCAGATAGTTGAGGAAGTTTAAACACTGATGGGACATATATTGATATTTAGAAATTATTGTTAACTTTTTTGGCTGTGATAATGGCATTGCAGTTATGTTTTAAAAGTCTGCATTTAGTTTTACACATTGAAATATTTATAGATGCATGAACTGTTGTGTTTAAGATAATCCACTGATGTGAGGAGTGGGTGGGTGATAGATGAAACAAGATTGGCCATGAGCTGTTAACTGTCAAACATGGGTAATGGGATTCATTATACTATTCTCTCGATATTTGCACATGTTTAAACATTTCCAAACTTGAAGGTTAAAAATATTGAATACCACAGAAACCACATTAGGCATGAAGTGCAGCACTGGAAATCTTAGAAGTGTGAGGCTAAGTGAGGAGATGAGATTTTTAAAGCCAAAAACTGAAAGTGTTTATTTGAACAGTACAAACCAAAGCTTCTCTATTTACTTTTACAGGTTGTGTGGAATGTATTTCAATTATGATACAAAACGTGCGTTAGAAACACTTCAAGAAGAAAAGCCTGAGTTGACAATTGTCTTTGAGCCTGCTCGGTAGTGGTGGAAGCAGGGCTGCTAGACGCCAAGGTTCTTTGCCTCCCCTGCCATCTAGTTGTGGATAAGTGGTAGTGAATACTACTCCAGCAGGGTTAAGACCACCACTCTGTGATTCTTCTGGTCCAGTGAGGAAGAGTGGAAGCTTGCTGATGGTGCCTTTGCCTAGAGGATGTGAGCATCTCCTTTACCTCTGGGTTGAAGACACCAGGGCAATAAAATCATCAAACAACACAGGTCTCACCATAGTGCCTCAGTCAGAAGATGTATTCCTCTTGGTGACCTCATGTAACTAACTCATTCAATAAAGCACTTTTTCTTTCTTTTTCTCTTTTTGCTCTAGCTCTCCTTTCCCTCATATCTTCCCCTGCCCTTTTTTGTTTACTTTTGACTGTATCATTCCTCCTGCCATCTTTCTCTTAACTGACCATAACAGAATGAGTTAACTGTATATTATGTTGCAATTTTGTGGCAGCAAATTATTTATTTTTAATCTTTGAACAGTTATATTTTCTAATAAAATAATTCATTTTATTTTATTGTAGCTGGTTGAAAATTTGGAAAATAGAAAAACTTTATTGTATTTATTGAGTTAATTTGTTTCCTTTCCTTAATTTTAAGAGAGGGTGCCTATAAATCTTTTTACTTATTTATCTAAACTACTAAAGATAAATTAAATTGCTTCATGTATTAAAAAATCTCTTTGCCAAATGATTCAATTGTAATGAATAAGGGAAAAAAAAGTCTTATCCTAACTCTGATGGTTGAAATTTCAGCTCTGGTAGGGCAGGAGGTTGAAATCATGCAAAAGAAAGTTTTAGAGTAGAGGGAGCCTATATTCATAAATAGAAGTATTATGTAGAAAATGCATTTTGCCTTCAGTTATAAGAACTTATCTTGGGTTTATCACATTCCAGGAGCATTTCATCTACCACACTTCACATAGCATTAAATCATAAATATATATTGAATGATTGCTTCTCCACTCATGGAGCAACTCTTAAACCACATGGAATTTTTCAGGATGGAAATACCACTTCCTTTATCAAATGAGTCATCTAGACCTCTGCTTGTCAAAGTATAGCCTATGGACTGTTGATGTAAGGAGATTTTGCAAGAATGTAAGTCAATCGAATTACTAAGTATGCTTTTTAGATGAGCTGACTTTTTTCATGGTAAGATTTTTTCAGTAAAGGAAGCAGTATGTGATTTATATTCTGGTGCAAAGTCTTTTTCTAGTCTAGGACTAGCACTTTTGAGTAACTCTGATCTCGATCTTTGTTTTTTTGCATCTTAGTGAAGTGAGATATTGCAGACTGCCTCTCTGCCACAAACACCTTGACATGCAGGATAAAATATAATTAGAAAAACACAGCTAAGCTGGAAAGACAGAAGAAAAATTTCTGTTTATTAAGATCTCAAAATTGGATTAAGAGTTTACCTTTCAGTGGTCAAGAAGAATATCTGAATAGATAAATACCCCACAATATAACTATTAATTTGGAAAATTCCATGAGGTTTTCCACACTAGTAGAACTAAAAAATAAGTAAAGTTGATGGTCAGAAAATCAATATACAAACATGAACACGTGCACTTGGAAAGAAATCACTCGTTCCAACCATCACAATTAAAATTGGGTGAGGCATGAAGCAGCAATGGGTGGTAAAACCTAATAGGAAATTTAAATGATGAGCAGTATTCTTGTGTAGTCTGAAATTATCTTTTTACAGCTGGCTAATCAGTTGCAAAAGAAAAATAGTAACTATATAAAGGGCAGAAATTGGACAGTACCTGACCATCTAATAAAAAATATCAGTGAGGGCAGGTGGATGTCTGCTTTCACGTGAGATGACTTGAGATGGAACCAATATCACTACTGATATTGGTGTTTCTGTTTGAGAACCCAGAATTTAATCATCAGCAAACACCAAACTCCAAATGAGGAAGTTCTATTAAAAAGGGGAGGGGACTATATTTTTCCAGAATGTCAATGTCAGTGTTGACAATGGGTAAATCTTGGGGTGGGAGGGTTATGGAATTATTCTTTAGACTGTTCTTATTCTTGCATCTTTTATGTACATATGACATATTTCCAAATAAAAGGTTTAAATAATCAAAACAGCAGTATCTCTAAGCACTTGCAATTTAAAATGTAATAAAATCCTATTAATCAAGGGACTTCCCTGCTGGTGCAGTGGTTAAGAATCCACCTGCTAATGGAGGGGACATGGTTTCAAGCTCTCGTCTGGGAAGATCCCACATGCCGCGGAGCAGCTAAGCCTGTGCACCACAACTACTGAAGCCCGTGCACCTAGAGCCCGTGCTCTGCAACAAGAGAAGCCACCGCAATGAGAAGCTCACACACTGCAATGAAGAGTAGCCCCCGCTCGTCACAGCTAGAGAAAGCCCGTGCACAGCAACGAAGACCCAATGTAGCCAAAAATAAATTTATTTTAAAAAATCCCATTAATCGTAGCAATAAAAGTTATTAAGTATGCAAACAAAAGAAGAGCAAAGAGCATTTTTCTCACCATCCAAGTCTACAAAGATTTACCCACTACAGTCACTGACCAACAGTGCACTCTGTTTCAGACAGAGGAAATTAAAGATGACAATAGGATGCTCTGTGCTTTGGACCAACAGGTTCCTTAGATAGTTAGATGTAGCTCAGGAAGAGTTTTAATAAACCCAGTTTCTTTCATCTTCTCATAGATAGAAAAGCACGTTAATCATTAACTTGAGATATCTGTTCTTTATGACTAGCAGTAATCTTTTACCAAGATGTATACTTGATGACATGCATTCCCTAGCCAAAAAAAAAAAAAAAAATCATATATACTGGCTTCTTCCTCTACCTCTTTGGAGCAGTTCCTCAGAGCTATCTGAGAGGCTGTCTCCTGGGCTATAGTCCTCAGTAAGACCCTGAATAAAATTTAACTTGTGTGTTTTTCTTTCAGTCAATATTTACCTGGAGTGAATCTCTTAAAAATTAAAAGTTGTAAAAAACCATACAAAAGTGGACCTGAATGAATGGAGAGATGGAGATATATGTCATATTCATGGATGGGAAATTTCAGAGGCATGACAATGCTATCTATTTCTCCCCTCAAACTAAAATGCAACTGTCATTAATATACTGACAGGGATTTTCACAGAACTGAGCAAGATAATTTTTTAAATGTATAAGAAAAATAGGGATCAAAGAATATACAGAAAACATTTGACAACGTAGGAAACTTGCCACACTAGATATTAAAAAGCTATAAAACTGATTGATGTAGTATAGGCAGGATAGAGTTCATGCACAGGCATAGGCATGCATGGAAATGTAATTTGTGATATTGAAAATGTTGAGGAAAGAAAGGACTAGTCAACCTGGCTGGGACAAACAGCCATGCACATGGTAACATTGTATTTCTGCCTTATATCATACAAATAAATTCCAAAAGTAATGAAGACACATTTTTTTTTAAGGTTTTAATTTAATTAATTAATTTATTTATTTTCGGCTGCGTTGGGTCCTCGTTTCTGTACGAGGGCTTTCTCCCGTTGCGGCGACCGGGGGCCACTCTTCATCGCGGTGCGCGGGCCTCTCACTGTCGCGGCCTCTCCCGTTGCGGAGCACAGGCTCCAGACGCGCAGACTCAGTAGCTGTGGCTCACGCGCTTAGTTGATCCGCGGCATATGAGATCTTCCCAGACCAGGGCTCGAACCCGGAAGACACATTTTAAAAGTAAAGCTACATGTACAACAATGTGACTATAGTTAACAATACTGTATTGTATAATTGAAGTTTGCTAAGAGGGTAGATCTTAAGTCTTCTCACCACACACACACACACACACACACACACAAAAGGAAAAGTGCAGCTATGTGAGACAATAGATATGTTAATTAGCTTGATTGAGATGATTGTTTCACAGTGTATACTTATACCA
Organism: Lipotes vexillifer; assembly: GCF_000442215.2. Lineage (NCBI taxonomy): Eukaryota > Metazoa > Chordata > Mammalia > Artiodactyla > Lipotidae > Lipotes > Lipotes vexillifer. Next base: position 12,283 of record NW_006788006.1, on the reverse strand, counting down.
AAACATCACGTTGTTTTCTACCTATCTATCTAATTTTTGTCAGTTATAACTCAATGAAGCTGGGGGAGAAACAGAATGACAGGAAAGTGCATTACATGACATAAGCACATTGACACAGATCATTAAATTAACAGAATGCAGTCACAATAAAAGCACATTGTTTTCTTCAGGGAAAAAAGTATAAACACTTTAGAAGAAAATAGAGCAAAACGTGTAAGTTTAGGTAATGTGCTTCTTGAAATAAATAAAAAATACACAAAGTATAAAGGAAAGGTTGATAAACTATAAAATGTAAAACTTTTGAGCATTGTTGTAAAGATAAAATATTAGCTCCAGCTTGAATCCTCTTGTGCCCAGTTCTGGTTCACATTTCACTCCAGCCATTGTTGTGCTCACCGGCTGCATACAGATGCAATATGATAGTATGTCAAGTCAGAGGTATCACCTATCTTTCTTTGCCTTTCAGGCATGAGGCTTCTCTGATACTCCATGGGACATTTGCTGAACAACCCCATGCTGCCCAGCCTGCCAATACAACAAAGCTAATGCCCTTGAATAACAGGGGTGGAGACCACTATGAAGGTTTCCTCTTCCTTTCAGTGATACCTTCTACATGCTTTTCAGAAGGCCTTGCTAGGACTGAGACCCTGTAACTTACTGTAGGGGCCAGCTTATCACACCTCCCTTGTGTTTGCTTTCCTCTGTTATGGATTATGTCGACTTGAATGAAAATGCGCAATGCAAGAACTGTGAGTGTAGTTTATTCAGTGTCTTACTGAGGTCTATAGCCTGGGAGAGAGCCTCTAAGATAGCTCTGAGAAACTGTTCTGAAGAGGTAACGGGGGAGGCCCACATAAATATGATTTTGCTGAAGGATATTTGTAATCAATCACACATCTCAGTAGAAGATTGCTGCTAGTTGCCAAGAACAAATATCTCAGTGGTTTTAGTGTTTTTCTAAGTATGGGAAGATGCAAGGATTAGGGTTCATAAAATTTTCTCCTGAAAATTTCTAACTATCTGAAGGCTTGTTCCGCCAGTTTTCCCAGAGTGCCTCATTCCTGATCTCTGCCCTGAATTTCTTTCAAGTTGTATTGAAGGTCAGCCACTACAGTGGCTAATGACTTAATTCTTGTAGAACCAGTGGCGAGTGACATTCTCTAGTTTGCAGTTACATTGTGTTCCCTCGACCCACAACCTGTCTCAATTCATATGTTGAAACCCCAACCTTCAGTAACTCAGAATGTGACCCTATTTGGAAATAGGGTCTTTATAGATGTAATTAGTTAAGGTGGGAACATGCTGGAGTAGAATGGGCCCTAATTCAATATGTCTGGTATCCTTGTAAAAGGGTAAAATTTAGACACAGACGTAAACACAGGGAAAACATGTGCAGATGAAGACAGAACTCTACAAACCGGGGAATGCCAAGGATTTTCAGCAAACCACCTGAGACAGACAGAGACAGAGACAGAGACATGGAGCAGATTCTTCCTCATAGCTCTCAGAAGGAACCAACCTGGCTGACATCCCGGTCTCAGATGTCTAACCTCCAGAACTGTGAGATAGTGCATTTCTATTATTTAAACCACGCGGTTTGTGGCACTTTGTTATGGCAGTACTAGTAAACTAATACAATTTGTAATAGCAAAATGTTTAGTCAGGTTCAAATGGTAACACTCAGTCTCAGAACTGATGTGTCATTAGCAGCCAGGGGAGCTTTTCCAGTGACAAAACTTTATAGGAATATTTGTAGAAATGGAGGAGGTCCACCCTACTCCCGTATGTCCTCATTTTAACTAATTACAACTGCAATAATGCTATTTCCAAATAAGGTCACATTCTGGGGTACTGGGAGATAGGCCTTCAATATATAAATTTTGGGGGACACAAACTCATAAGCATGCTCTCTCTGGCTCTCCAAATTCATGTTCTTTTCACATGTAAAATACATTCACTGTATCCCAACCTCCCTAAAGGTCTTCACCCATTCCACTATCCAAGCTCATCTGATTATCATCTAGAATTCCCTGGCAGTCCAGAGGTTAGGACTCTGGGCTTTCACTGTCAAAGGCCTGTGTTCAATCCCTGGTTGGGAAACTAAGATCCTGCAAGCTGTGCGGCACGGCCAAAAAAATACATCATCTAAATCAGGTATGGGTGAGACTTGAGGAATAATTCATCCTGAGGCAAAATTCCTGTCCAGCTGTGAACATGTGAAACCGAACATCAGGTATGTACTTCCAAAATGTAATGGTGGGACAGGCATAGGATAGACATTCCCATTCAAAAGGAGAAAAATCAGAAGGAAACAAATAATCACTTGTCCCAAGCAACTATGAAACCTGACAGAACAAATTCCATTAGATTTTAAGTCTTGAGAATAATCTGCTCTGATTATGCACTGCTCTCCTGGTCACAGAAAAGTAGATTACCTCACCCCCTGGGCCTGTGCTCTCTGGACCCTCGTGGCAATGGCAGCTTGTCAAACTGAACCACCAGTAGGATCAGTCTTCCATTCTCTTGTAGGATAACATGTATTCCTAGACAGATAGCTCTGTTGGCCCATTTCTTGCCTCTGGAATCCTAGAAATCTGACAGTCTTCTTTATTTTATCCTGTTTCTGTCTCCTTTAGTCCAATCTGTCAGTATTTCTGCTGATAGAACATTCACAAAAACCTTGTTGGTTTCCTATGAAATTCATAGGAGTCCAAATCATCAAACAAGAGGGACCTTTATAGATCTTTCCTGGACAACGACAACTTTATTCCTGGTTTCTACTGAGATAGTTGATTGGACCCATGAGTCACATGCCTAATCCCTTTAGCAAACAGTTGTCAGTCACATTCTTGATCCTGTAGCTTAAACTACACACACACACACACACACACACACACACCTTGCATGCAAGCATGCATGCATTTGTGTTGAACTTAAGTTTAATTTGGGGAAGAATCACAGTTTTGTGATATGTCATGCCATCTGTAAACATTATATATCTACCCCACTATTCTCCTTTTCTGTCTTTCAGTAATATTTAGTTATTTTTTCAATGTGTATCTCCCTCAGTTTTAAAAATTAGCTTTATTCCTATATACTCTAATATCTTTGTGGCCTTTACAAATGGGGTTGCATTTCTATTGCATTTTATAATGTCATTGTTGGATTGTGAAATTGCTGTATATAAATAAATATTTATCTATAGTAAAACAATTAGATTTAATATTCTAGTGGTTTGTCTAATGAATTTGCTTGCTTTTTCTATGTAGACATCACCTTCAAATAATAATAATTCTGATTCTTCCTTTCTCTTTCTCCTACATCTTTTTTTTTTACATCTTTATTGGAGTATAATTACTTTATGATGGTGTGTTTGTTTCTGCTTTATAACAAAGTGAATCAGTTATACATATACATATGTTCCCATGTCTCTTCCCTCTTGTGTCTCCCTCCCTTCCACCCTCCATATCCCACCCCACTAGGTAGTCACAAAGCACCGAGCTGATCTCCCTGTGCTATGCGGCTGCTTCCCACTAGCTATCTATTTTACGTTTGGTAGTGTATATATGTCTATGCCACTCTCTCACTTTGTCACAGCTTACACTTCCCCCTCCCCATATCCTCAAGTGCATTCTCTAGTAGGTCTGTGTCTTTATTCCTGTCTTACCCCTAGGTTCTTCATGACATTTTTTTTTCTTAAATTCCATATATATGTGTTAGCATACAGTATTTGTCTTTCTTTTTCTGACTTACTTCACTCTGTATGACAGACTCTAGGTCCATCCACCTCACTACAAATAACTCAATTTCGTTTCTTTTTATGGCTAATATTCCATTGTATACATGTACCACATCTTCTTTATACATTCATCCGATGATGGACACTTAGGTTGTTTCCATCTCCGGGCTATTGTAAATAGAGCTTCAGTAAACATTTTGGTACATGACTCTTTTTGAATTATGGTTTTCTCAGGGTATATGCCCAGTAGTGGGATTGCTGGGTCATATGGTAGTTCTATTTGTAGTTTTTTAAGGAACCTCCATACTGTTCTCCATAGTGGCTGAACCAATTCACATTCCCACCAGCAGTGCAAGAGTGTTCCCTTTTCTCCACACCCTCTCCAGCATTTATTGTTTCTAGATTTTTTGATGATGGCCATTCTGACTGGTGTGAGATGATATCTCATTGTAGTTTTGATTTGCATTTCTCTAATGATTAATGATGTTGAGCATTCTTTCATGTGTTTGTTGGCAGTCTGTATATCTTCTTTGGAGAAATGTCTATTTAGGTCTTCTGCCCATTTTTGGATTGGGTTGTTTGTTTTTTTGTTATTGAGCTGCATGAGCTGCCTGTAAATTTTAGAGATTAATCCTTTGTCAGTTGATTCATTTGCAAATATTTTCTCCCATTCTGAGGGCTGTCTTTTGGTCTTGTTTATGGTTTCCTTTGCTGTGCAAAAGCTTTGAAGTTTCATTAGGTCCCATTTGTTTATTTTTGTTTTTATCTCCATTACTCTAGGAGATGGGTCAAGAAGGATCTTGCTGTGATTTATGTCATAGAGTGTTCTGCCTATGTTTTCCTCTAAGAGTTTGATAGTTTCTGGCCTTATATTTAGGTCTTTAATCCATTTTGAGCTTATTTTTGTGTATGGTGTTAGGGATGATCTAATCTCATACTTTTACATGTACCTGTCCAGTTTTCCCAGTACCACTTATTGAAGAGGATGTCCTTTCTCCACAGTACATTCCTGCCTCCTTTACCAATGTGCACAATGACCATATGTGCATGGGTTTATCTCTGGGCTTTCTATCCTGTTCCATTGATCTATATTTCTGATTTTGTGCCAGTACCAAACTGTCTTGAGTACTATAGCTTTGTAGTATAGTCTGAAGTCAGGGAGCCTGATTCCTCCAGCTCTGTTTTTCATTCTCAAGATTGCTTTGGCTATTCAGGGTCATTTGTGTTTCCATACAAATTGTGAAATATTTTGTTCTAGTTCTATGAAAAATGCCAGTGGTAGTTTGACAGGGATTGCACTGAATCTGTAGATTGCTTTGGGTAGTAGAGTCATTGTCACAATGTTGATTCTTCCAATCCCAGAACATGGTATATCTCTCCATCTATTTGTATCATCTTTAATTTCTTTCAGCAGTGTCTTATAATTTTCTGCATACAGGTCTTTTGTCTCCTTAGGTAGGTTTATTCCTAGATATTTTATTCTTTGTGTTGCAGTGGTAAATGGGAGTGTTTTCTTGATTTCACCTTCAGAGTTTTCACCATTAGTGTATAGGAATGCCAGAGACTTCTGTGCATTAATTTTGTATCCTGCTACTTTACCAAATTCATTGATTAGCTCTAGTAGTTTTCTGGTAGCATCTTTAGGATTCTCTGTGTATAGTATCATGTCATCTGCAAACAGTGACAGCTTTACTTCTTCTTTTCCGATTTGGATTCCTTCTATTTCCTTTTCTTCTCTGATTGCTGTGGCTAAAACTTCCAAAACTATGTTGAATAAGAGTGGTGAGAGTGGGCAACATTGTCTTGTTCCTGATCTTAGTGGAAATGCTTTTAGTTTTTCACCATTGAGGATGATGTTGGCTGTGGGTTTGTCATATATGGCCTTTATTATGTTGAGGAAAGTTCCCTCTATGCCTACTTTCTTCAGGGTTTTTATCATAAATGGTGTTGAATTTTGTCAAAAGCTTTCTCTGCATCTATTGAGATGATCATATGGTTTTTCTCCTTCAATTTGTTAATATGGTTAATCACATTGATAGATTTGCGTATATTGAAGAATCCTTGCATTCCTGGAATAAACCCCACTTGATCATGGTGTATGATCCTTTTAATGTGCTGTTGGATTCTGTTTGCTAGTATTTTGTTGAGGATTTTTGCATCTATGTTCATCAGTGATATTGGCCTGTAGTTTTCTTTCTTTGTGACATCCTTGTCTGGTTTTGGTATCAGGGTGATGGTGGCCTCGTAGAATGAGTTTGGGAGTGTTCCTCCCTCTGCTATATTTTGGAAGAGTTTGAGAAGGATAGGTGTTAGCTCTTCTCTAAATGTTTGATAGAATTCGCCTGTGAAGCCATCTGGTCCTGGGCTTTTGTTTGTTGGAAGATTTTTAATCACAGTTTCAATTTCAGTGCTTGTGATTGGTCTGTTCATATTTTCTATTTCTTCCTGATTCAGTCTTGGCAGGTTGTGCATTTCTAAGAATTTGTCCATTTCTTCCAGGTTGTCCATTTTATTGGCATAGAGTTGCTTGTAGTAATCTCTCATGATCTTTTGTATTTCTGCAGTGTCAGTTGTTACTTCTCCTTTTTCATTTCTAATTGTATTGGTTTGAGTCTTCTCCGTTTTTTCTTGATGAGTCTGGCTAATGGTTTATCAATTTTGTTTATCTTTTCAAAGAACCAGCTTTTAGTTTTATTGATCTTTGCTATCGTTTCCTTCATTTGTTTTTCATTTATTTCTGATCTGATCTTTATGATTTCTTTCCTTCTGCTAACTTTGGGGGTTTTTTGTTCTTCTTTCTCTAATTGCTTTAGGTGCAAGGTTAGGTTGTTTATTTGAGATGTTTTCTGTTTCTTAAGGTAGGATTGTATTGCTATAAACTTCCCTCTTAGAACTGCTTTTGCTGCATCCCATGGGTTTTGGGTCATCGTTTCTCCATTGTCATTTGTTTCTAGGCATTTTTTAATTTCCTCTTTGATTTCTTCAGTGATCACTTCGTTATTAAGTGTTTTTTTGTTCTTCTTTCTCTAATTGCTTGAGGTGCAAGGTTAGGTTGTTTATTCGAGATGTTTCCTGCTTCTTAAGGTGGGCTTGTATTGCTATAAACTTCCCTCTTAGAACTGCTTTTGCTGCATCCCATAGGTTTTGGGTCGTTGTGTCTCCATTGTCGTTTGTTTCTAGGTATTTTTTAATACCCGTGTCCCCTGCATTGGCAGGCGGACTCTCAACCACTGCACCACCAGGGAAGCCCCATGTGTTTGTATTTTTTACAGATCCTTTCCTGTAATTGATATCTAGTCTCATAGCATTGTGGTCGGAAAAGATACTTGATATAATTTCAATTTTCTTAAATTTACCAAGGCTTGATTTGTGATGCAAGATATGATCTACCCTGGAGAATGTTTCATGAGCACTTGAGAAAAATGTGTATTCTGTTGTTTTTGGATGGAATGCCCTATAAATATCAATTAAATTCCTCTTTTTTAATGTATCATTTAAAGCTTGTGTTTCCTTATTTATTTTCATTTTGGATGATCTGTCCTTGGTGAAAGTGGGGTGTTAAAGTCCCCTACTATGAATGTGTTACTGTCAATTTCCCCTTTTATGGCTTTTAGTATTTGCCTTATGTATTGAGGTGCTCCTATGTTGGGTGCATAAATATTTACAATTGTTATATCTTCTTCTTGGATCGATCCCTTGATCATTATGTAGTGTCCTTCTTTGTCTCTTCTAATAGTCTTTATTTATTTATTTATTTATTTATTTATTTATTTATTGCAGTACGTGGGTCTCTCCCGTTATGGAGCACAGGCTCCGCACACGCAGGCTCAGCGGCCATGGCTCACAGGCCCAGCTGCTCCGTGGCATGTGGGATCTTCCTGGACTGGGGCACAAACGTGTCTCCCCTGCATCAGCAGGTGGACTCTCAACCACTGTGCCACCAGGGAAGCCCTAGTCTTTATTTTAAAGTCAATTTTGTCTGATATGAGGATTGCTACTCCAGTCTTCTTTTGCTTTCCATTTGCATGGAATATCTTTTTCCATCCCCTCACTTTCAGTCTGTATGTGTTTCTAGGTCTGAAGTGGGTCTTTTGTAGACAGCATATATATGGGTCTTGTTTCTTTTTCCATTCATCCAGTCTGTGTATTTTGGTGGGAGCATTTAATCCATTTACATTTAAGGTAATTATCGGTATGTGTGTTCCTATTCCCATTTTCTTAATTGTTTTAGGTTTGTTATTGTAGGTCTTTTCCTTCTCTTGTGTTTCTTGCCTAGAGAAGATCCTTTAACATTTGTTGTAAAGCTGGTTTGGAGGTGTTGAACTCTCTCAGCTTTTGCTTGTCTGTAAAGGTTTTAATTTCTCCATCAAATCTGAATGAGATCCTTGCTGGGTAGACTTTGTTGTAGGTTTTTCTCCTTCATCACTTTAAATATGTCCTGCCACTCCCTTCTGGCTTGCAGAGTTTCTGCTGAAAGATCAGCTGTTAACCTTATGGGGATTCCCTTGTGTGTTATTTGTTGTTTTTCCCTTGCTGCTTTTAATATGTTTTCTTTGTATTTAATTTTTGACAGTTTGATTAATATGTGTCTTGGCGTGTTTCTCCTTGGATTTATCCTGTATGGGACTCTCTGTGCTTCCTGGACTTGATTAACTATTTCCTTTCCCATATTAGGGAAGTTTTCAACTATAATCTCTTCAAATATTTTCTCAGTCCCTTTCTTTTTCTCTTCTTCTTCTGGAACCCCTATAATTCGAATGTTGGTGCGTTTAATGTTGTCCCAGAGGTCTCTGAGACTGTCCTCAGTTCTTTTCATTCTTTTTTCTTTATTCTGCTCTGCAGTAGTTATTTCCACTATTTTATCTTCCAGGTCACTTATCCGTTCTTCTGCCTCATTTATTCTGCTATTGATCCCATCTAGAGTATTTTTCATTTCATTTATTGTGTTGTTCATCATTGTCTGTTTCATCTTTATTTCTTCTAGGTCCTTGTTAACTGCTTCTTGCATTTTGTCCATTCTATTTCCAAGATTTTGGATCATCTTTACTATCATTATTCTGAACTCTTTTTCAGGTAGACTGCCTATTTCCTCTTCATTTGTTAGGTCTGGTGGGTTTTTATCTTGCTCCTTCATCTGCTGTGTGTTTTTCTGTCTTCTCATTTTGCTTATCTTACTGTGATTGGGTTCACCTTTTTGCAGGCTGCAAGTTCGTAGCTCCCGTTGTTTTTGATGTCTGTCTCCAGTGGCTAAGGTTGGTTCGGCCTCTCTGCTAATGGGTGGGGTTGTGTTCCTGTCTTGCTAGTTGTTTGGCATAGGGTGTCCAGCACTGTAGTTTGCTGGTCATTGACTGAAGCTGGGTCTTGGTGTTGAGATGGAGATCTCTGGGAGATTTTTGCCATTTGATATTATGTGGAGCTGGGAGGTCTCTTGTGGACCAGTGTCCTGAAGTTGGCTCTCCCACCTCAGAGGCACAGCACTGACTGCTGGCTGGAGCACCAAGAGCCTTTCATCCACACGGCTCAGAATAAAAGGGAGAAAAAGGAAGGAAGAAAGGAAGAGAGAGAGAGAGAGAGAGAGAGAGAGAGAGAGAGAGAGAGAGAGAGGGAAAGAAAGAAAGAAAGAAAGAGGATAAAATAAAATAAAGGTAAAATAAAGTTATTAAAATAAAAAATAATTATTAAGAAAATATTTTTTAAAAAGTAAAAAAAACACCAAAAAACGGACGGACAGAACCCTAGGACAAATGGTGAAAGCAAAGCTATACTGACAAAATCTCACACAGAAGCATACACATACACACTCTCAAAAGGAGGAAAAGGGGAAAAAGTAATAAATCTTGCTCTCAAAGTCCACCTCCTCAATTTGGGATGATTCGTTGTCTATTCATGTATGCCACAGTTGCAGGGTACATCAAGCTGATTGTGGAGCTTTAATCCGCTGTTTCTGAGGCTGCTGGGACAGATTTCCCTTTCTCTTCTTTGTTCGCACAGCTCCTGGGGCTCAGCTTTGGATTTGGTCCCGACTCTGCGTGTAGGTCGCCTGAGGGCGTCTGTTCTTCACTCAGACAGGACGGGGTTAAAGGAGCCGCTGATTCGGGGGTCTGGCTCACTCAGGCCGGGGGGGGGCAGGTGGAGGGAGGGGTACAGA
>NW_006788006.1:0-2207 GCF_000442215.2 Lipotes vexillifer | reverse complement strand
GGCAGCAGCAGCCTTAGCATCTCATGCCCGTCTCTGGGGTCCGCGCTTTTAGCCGCGGCTCGCGCCCGTCTCTGGAGCTCCTTTAAGCGGCGCTCTTAGTCCCCTCACCTCGCGCACCAGGAAACAAAGAGGCAAGAAAAAGTCTCTTGCCTCTTCCGCAGCTCCAGACTTTTTTCGCGTCTCCCTCTCAGCTAGCCGTGGCGCACTAACCCCTTCAGGCTGTGTTCACACAGCCAGTCCTCTCCCTGTGATCTGAAGGAAGCCTGAGCCTCAGCTCCCAGCCCCGCCCACCCCAGCAGGTGAGCAGACAAGCTTCTCGGGCTGGTGAGTGCTGGTCGGCTCCCGCCGCGGCGGGCGAGCACACAAGCCTCTCGGGCTGGTGAGCGCCGGTCGGCACCGATCCTCTGTGCGGGAATCTCTCCGCTTTGCCCTCCGCGCCCCTGTGGCTGTGCTGTCCTCCGCGGCTCCGAAGCTCCCCGCTCCGCCTCCCGCAGTCTCTGCCCGCGAAGGGGCTTCCTGGTAAAAGTCGTGGTTTTCACCTGAGGTTCAGCTTTAACTGGGCGCCCCGTGTGGGCTTTGCCTGCTGTGGTGGCTCTGTTGACTCTGGCAACCTAACAACCAGTCGTGGGCGCCAAGCGCGGTCGGGGGGAAGTGCGCGGGCCTGTGGCCTGAGCCGGGCTGCACGCCCACCCCACATCGTGCAGGGAGAGAGGGGCAGCCTCCTCTCCGCTGCAGGAGCTGAGACGGGGAGAAGGGGAGCGCCCCACAAGGAAACCAGCTGCCCCTCCCAGGAGAGAGGAGATGGCTGTTCGGCAGCCAGCAATGGCAGAGGAGCCCGAGCACCGAAGCGGCGGCCTCTGAGGACGCGGCGCACATGTTTCTGGTGGGCGAGGGGCCCGCGGGCCTGCCCGTGGGAAAGAGGGGAGCCCGCGCCGGCCCCTCCGCCTCCCGAGCCTGGGCGTTTCCCTCAAAAAGCAGCAGCTGTGCAAACTGACGGTTCACAGTTGTGATAAATCGCCTTAGGAAAGCACTTCTATTAAAGTCACATCTAACTAGAAGGCAAGAAGTCATCCCTGAACAAATCATTTGCGGCTGGAATTTGCGGAGCCTTCGAGGGGCAGCTCTGGGCGCGCACCCACCCCGCTGCTGTTTTGCTTTCCCCGCAGGACGAGGGCCGCTCACTGGGTCACGGGGACAACGCGCTGTATCAGCTGGGGAAGAGGCGCTTCTTCAGGACACAGGATAAACCCGAACTGTGAAAGGAGGCCTTTATTCCATTCCTTTGGGGGATTTCTTAATGACATCAAGCCCAACTTGGTGTCAGATCTGCCTGTCGTTTCCATGACAGAACTTCCTGGGGGGGTCCCCCAGCAGCGGGGTGGCCAGGCGCCACAGGGCTGTGCTCTGCTTCCCAAGCCCGTTCATCTCCATCTGTAGCATTTTCAGAGAAACTCACGGATAGGTTTTCTCCAACAGGTTCTTTTTCCTTCAGTTTAGAAAGTCATTCGCCTGCACAAAATCAACGGCCTGAAGACATCACTGAGCCTCTTTTTCTCCCAGGGTCAGGGCCAGCACGGGCCCCAGACCACAGAGGCGCAGGGCCTCACAATGGGCTTCAGGCCTTCCCCTCTCCTTCCGCCCCTCCCCCTCCCCTCCTCCCACAGAAATCACATCCCTTTCTCCAGACGCCCCACTTCAGCTTGACTTCCAACAGGTCTTTACCCTGCCAGTTAGTAATTCAGGACTAATTAGGTGATTGCTTTCATTGATGGTAGCAGTTGGGGCGGGGGTGGGGGACGAAATGGCTTTGCCCCTATTCTTGTTGGAAAAATAAATAACACCCACGGTCACTTGAGATCTTATTTTTCCCCCCAATCAGGCAAATGAGCAGCGTGGTTCATTTTCCCAGCGTTCACTCTTGAACAGACGGCAGTGCCCGGGAACGTGGCTTAGAGCTGTGTGGTCAGTGCAATTGCTTGGGGCTGTTTGTGCCGACAATGAGAGGAGACGCCCGTCTCCCAAAAGAAGAGTGGCCCTTGTCTTGCTTAGGCCAACGAGCTGCCCGCAGCGTTGCCCGCCTGGCTTCTGAGGGAGATGTACACCGCCATCTAGTGGAGATGGCGGCTCACTGCAGTGTGCTCATTCTGCCTTTCCTTCTGGCCGGTAAGGACAAGCAATAATGCTTCTTGTAAGTTCCTAAAAATAGG
>NW_006788005.1:0-257 GCF_000442215.2 Lipotes vexillifer | reverse complement strand
TTGCGGTACGCGGGCCTCTCACTGTTGTAACCTCTCCCGTTGTGGAGCACAGGCTCCGGACTCTCAGGCTCAGCGGCCATGGCTCACGGCCCCAGACGCTCCGCGGCATGTGGAATCCTCCCAGACCGGGGCATGAACCCAGGTTCCCTGCATCCACAGAAGGACTCTCAACCACTGCGCCACCAGGGAAGCCCAGTCTGGTTGCTTTCATGGGGCAGTGGGTCAAGCCATTAAAAAAAAAAAAAAAAGTCTCCTTT